>NC_045623.1:103693700-103996425 GCF_009829155.1 Mustela erminea | reverse complement strand
CAAAGAGGCAGAAGGTCCAGACAATTTTATAATAATTTAGCCAGAAATGCACCAACTAAACTAAGAGCAAATACAAATGATACATGCATTATCACATTAGTTTAGGATACTACATAAACACTCAAATCCTACTCTCAAGTAAAATCTGAAACATTAACACTCTATCTGGATACAAACAGGATCTGTCAATAAGTAACAATGCTTCTTAAAAATTGTTTGGATAATATGGTCTTGGTAATAATAATAATGTCCTTTAATATAAAGGCTTCTAAGAACCACTGTCACTCTGATGAGTTCTGTACTGTTCTTTAAATGGTGAAGAAAGGCTGGCATGTGTCCAGCCCCACTCAGTTCCCACGATGCATCTGTGAGCAAAAGTCTATTATTAAAAAGCTGGTGATCAGCCATGTCATCTGTGACTATGGACTCATTTTTATTTGGGCAAGTTTTCTCTGCTTATGTGGGTATCAAATGTTTTATTTCATCAGCAACAAACACTGAAGTATTTGCCCATATCAATACTTATCTGTTAAATACTAAATTAAATAGAAAAGTCATACTTTTCATTAAAAAGATTTTTCAAAGGCTATTCTGCTGTCCTGAATATTTTGTTGCAACATTAAAAAGAAAAAAAAAAAAAAAAAAAAAAAAAGGACCCACATGGAAAATTAGGACCCAAACTTTAATGTTTTTATTTATTATGTACAATATTCTTTACAGGTATAAGCTGACTGCCAAAGAAAAAATAACCTAAAAAAAAAGCCATACATTTAATTCTTCCTATATGCAATATGCTTATTACCACCCACTGGCTGCAAAAAAACACCTGTCAAGAAGTAATAATGTTACTAATCACCTACCTGAGCAGCAGCAAAAACTAAGATGGCACTTCTCAGGAAATTGTCAAGAACGAGCCTAACTTTCCTAAATACCTTTGTGAACATATATGCAGTTATAGTTCATGAGACGTAAGATTAACCTGGAAAAAAGCTGACACACAAAGACAGAAACATCTCCAATAGTATGCCAAAAACAAAGCAGTCTGTGACTCAAAAATCTAGTGAAACACACTGATATTTTATCTCCCTTACAGGGAAAACTCAATTTGAATGATAAAACAAATTTCTCTAATGAATTAACCTCAAAGGTCTATGTATGATCTGGTGTGACCTATCTTTAGAAACAATGCTAATACAGAGTGTATGACAATGCCCCCCAAGATGACCTAAGAGAAATTCCAAGTTCAACACTCCTAAAGGTCAAAAGCATTATTAAACATGACAGATGCCCAGGGCATGCTCCAGTTAAAAGGGAACTTTCACTGGGTCTCACCTCTCACTGCTTCCTTTGGGAGCTAAAATAGCAGGAATTTAACCATTTCATTTGTACCAATGCTAATTTTTAAACAGACATTTGAATTTTCAAAGAAATTCATGTTGCTTCTCCCTAAACTAGATCTCTAAAATGATAACCCAAGCAATAAACCAACAGGAAGAAAAAATACATAGGACTAGAAAATTTGGTAGGAGTAAGAACCAATGTGTTCAGATCCCATGACTAAGAAGATGCAGATACAAAGGAATTGAGCCTGCAGGGTCCCTGCCCCACGTGTGCAGAGAGAGAAGCAGGATGTCCGAGTCGGATTCGAGGCAGAGTGAGAGGCTAACGTGCACTTATGCATAACCTAATTTGACCTGAACAATAATCAAGTCTGTAAAGCGAGGGAGTTGCACTATAATTTTGTAAATAAACATGTCACTGGATTTTTTTTTTAATTGATTAATCCTTTTGACAGTTTTCTAGTCCATCTTCTAAAAGAACCCATTCCTCTGCTCAACAAACTGCCTGATACTCAGCGGTCGATGTTAGGTAATTCTATTTTCTCTGGCAATCAGAGGAAGGCATCATTTCATCCAAGGAGCAAGTTAACACCAGTGGTTGTCTAGGTCTCAGTCCTCCGCCGTTCTCCCCAAAATACAAAAGGGAAATACATCTCTTTCTTTCAGAAGAATTCCAAATGCATTCAAAGCAGCATCATGAAAGAAGGTGAACACAGAGATTGTGTTCTCCACATTACTGTGACATTACACAAGTGTGCATTTTACAGACTCCTTCACCAGAATTATGAAATGTACAACCCATCAGCCTGCTGGAGTGCCACCTCTCTCTCGCTCCTGGACAGACCACTACCCACATCCTTTACTTACCCTTTCAACCAAAAAGACTTGGAAAGGAAGGGCAAGCTACAAATCAGGCCAGGGGAACAGGAAACAAAGAGCACACAAGAGATCATCATTAACCATCTATAGGAACACAGGTGGGGCTCACAGGGCATTTCCTGGCTCCCCGGCACATACAGAAGCAATGGAGCTGGCCAAGGGAGCTGGCTGCAATGTTTAGGAACAGGATCTCTCTCCCCAGAGATTCTCTGACACTGGAACCCAACCTGGGGTTCACTTCTCCCAGGTGAGCTCTCCCACACCAGAGTCTCTCCATGGCAGCTGTGCACCCATCATGGCTGGATTCCACGCACATCAGCCGCATCTCATACCGTTACTGAAGCTAGCCACAGTAGTTCACAGAGATCTCCCTCTCTTTCCGCCCTTACTCCATTTACTCTCCCCTCCCGCTCTCTCTCCCCTCCACACTAGATAAAAAGGATTTTTCAATCTGATCAGCTTTCCAGGGAAGCAGAAATGTGATTTTACACTATTCTTTAGCCTCACCTCATGGTTCCACTACAGGGACCAATGTTTCTTAACACGGCTTTATCTAGCTAAGCATGCTCCTCCTGAGGCTGAGGCTGAACCAAAAAGATCTTTTAGAGGGGTGCCTGCATGACTCAGTCGGCTAAACGCCTGACTCTTGATTTTGGCTCCAGTCATGATCTCTGGGTCATAAGATCGAGCCCCATGTCGGGCTCTGCACTGGACATGAAGTCTGCTTAAGATTCTCTCTTTCCTTCTCCCTCTGCCCCTCCCCCCTCTAAAAAAATAATGAAATAAAAAATAAAATCTTTTAGAATCAGTACTGTCTCTACCACAGATTATATAAAAATACCACCAATCTTGAAACACTGAGAAGCAGAGTCTTATCTCTCCTCAGACAGACTGCAGAAGGGCAGAAGGCTTCAAACTTCATCCAGAAGATTCCAGCTGTGCCGGTCCAATGGACAAGTCAAATTATGCTTCCACATGGCAATGCCTCCTGTATAACTCTTCCCAGGCCAATGGAGAATGGCAAAGCACTGACCGACCGCAAAGGCTCTTCCTCCTCTACGTTCCTTAGCCTTTTTATTATACTGGGATCACAGTGCTAGTTTTTTTTCCTCTCTCCCTAAAGCTCATGAGATGAGGTTACTTTGCTTTTCACCTTGGCTGAAATCACATCAGCCAACAAATTAAATTAAAACCACTAAGGGACACACACACACACACACACACCCACACACTATTAATAAAAATGAAGTCAACTTCTTAAAAAATTTTCCTCCTACGGGAAGACTATAAAACTCAGCATGCATTAACCAACATGTCAGGCTGACGTAAAGTGCCAAATGCAGCTGATGTTTGCTAAGGGCATCACTAAAATAATCTGTTAACCACCCACCCCCAGCTACAAAAAAGAAAACAAACAAACAAGAAAACAAGGTTTAAAAAGAAAGAAAGAAAGCCTAACACTCTGTTTAGTAACTCCAAAAGATACAAAGCCACTTAGGCAAAAGTAAATCACACATCTATTCAAGAGCACTGCTAAATGGAAGGAATTATCCAAAGGCTCCACCGGCCGACTGAATAATTTTAATACAAAATGCCTAGCAAATCTTCCTATGCTGCCGACAAATCACCAGCTGAGGCGAATCCAAGATAATGAAACACTGTAAGAAGGGCTCTTTTTAATAATTTAGCCCATCAAGGAGTGAGTATCGATTCTTGTTTGCAGCTGAGGAGAGCGCGTTATCTTCAGCCTTACAGCTCAGTGACAACATCAGCGATTTAGTCACAGCGCCTTTCCTGCCCCGCAACCCTTTAACTGTCACCTGGAATTCGTTGCCGTTCTTCATCCGTTTCTAGAGAAGCCCTGGCCTCATGGGTGCGTCTTCCTACTTAACCAACAGTAACCATAGCAGCATTTCAAGTCCTACAGATTAAACATATCTGTCAGTTATCATTTGCCAGCTGCCTTTCTTTTAAGTAAGTGTAACAATGCATCAGATATCTTGGTGCATTCCCATCTTGTTTGTTAACAAATCTGCTCAATTTCTTAGGAGCAGATTGACATTCAATCACTGTGGGGAGTGTGCCAATCTCTGGACATCTGTGGACATTTTCAATATATCCAAGCAGGCACTACTAACAAAGCAAAACTGTATAGGTATCGAGCACCAATTCCCCATTCTAACAGGGAAGGTTACAAAGTCCCCGAACTTCCAAAAAAAGTTTTTTAACCAAATAGTAAATTTAGTACTAATATTAAGAGTATTTCTGAATCTTTATACACTAGAAATACATTTTTTAAAAAATGTTTAGACTGAAATCAAGCCAATGGTCTCTGATTCAAGTACAAATCAAACCGCCTTCATCCCTGACAGAATGTTCTGCACGCCAGTTACACTACACTAAAACTCCACTAATGTCATTCAATTTCCTTTCTGTTGTTGTAGACAATTAGCTCCACCCTCCCACCAAATGTGTGGGATTAAGAAGCTGGGGTCAGCCACTTCTGCTGCTAATTTGCCTTTGGATGCAATTCCTAAACATCCCTCCGCAATCCTTTGGCTCAGGGCACCTTACTAATTAATCCCAAGGGTCTCTGGTCACCACACACACCTACTGCAGGACACCAAAGGCATTGTATAACTGCCTTTTAGTTCCTTCTGCTTTTCCATCCAAACTATAAATTGTTACAAGACCCTGGGGCAGTGCAGCAGCGTTCTCCATTTGATTCCGGCATCACAGGCATCACAGAATCGCCACTTGTCAAGAGGCTGCAACCAAGGGCAGCCACCTCATAACCAACAATACATCCCCCACTTTTCTGTTTTAAGAGTACAGTGAGCTCCCCTCTAAGAGAGATTCAAAGGGCAAAGAAAACCAGCACTAGAGACCAAAACAGCAAATAAATGAAATAAAAAACATAATAAACCAGCTTCATATTACGTTAGCTGAAAAAGGGATATGTGCATGTGTACAAGGTATATGCTGTTATGAGTTCCACAAGCCCCTGAGAATTCCAACAGGCATGGAAACAAATATTTAAAATAAAAAATTTTTTCCTGAGCCATATACTTATATCTAATCACTGAAACCGTCATCAGAAATCTCCTCTGGGTCCCACACCTCTCCCTTGTCAGTGCGAGGTAGAAAACAGGGTGGAAAAACACCTGTCACTTCCCTCCGAAAAACCCAATACACATGTACGCTAGGTTTCCTGGCTGGTACTGGCTGATCTCCCCTCTTGACTGTATTAAATGGTATACTCTGCACTGATGGTCTCATTTGTCACATTTAACGTTTTCCTTTAAAAAACAATCCTTTTTCACCTTATTCTTTCATAATATATATATATTTTTTCCTGTCTTCTAAATGAAGAAAACCACCAATTCAATAAGGAGCAACTTCTCAGAGTCAGGAACTGTTCTATGCACTGCGGACAAGCAGCTAAAGAAGCACAGTTGGTTCATTTACTCTGGCCAGAAGGACAGACTGCAGTGGACCCTTGAACGACACAGGCTTACAGTGGTAGGCCCTCTTACATGTAGATCTGTCACATTAGAGTAATACAAAGGTATTCTTTCTTCCTCGTTTTTCTTAATAATATCTTCTTTGTTTCTACCTTACTTTACTTTAAGAATACAGTTCTTAGGGCCGCCTGAGTGGCTCAGGGGGTTAAGGCCTCTGCCTTCAGCTCAGGTCATGATCCCAGGGTCCTAGCCCCGCGTCAGGCTCTCTGCTCGGCCCGGAGCCTGCTTCCTCCTCTCTCCCTGCCTGCCTCTCTGACTACTTGGAATCTCTGTCAAATAAATAAATAAAATCTTAAAAAAAAATACAGTTCATAATTCGTTTAACATACAAAAGATATAATAAGCAACTATTCATGTCATCAGTTAGGCTGTTAAAAGTTTTGGGGGAGCCAAAAGTTATACAGGGATTTTCTACTGTGGGGGGCGGAGAGGCGGGAGGAGGAGGTTAGTGCCCCTAAACCCCACACTCCTTAAGAATTAACTGTATATGGGGGCGCCTGTGTGGCTCAGTGGGTTAAACCGTCGGCCTTCGACTCAGGTCATGATCCCAGGGTCCTAGAATTGAGCCCCACATGGGGGGGGGGGGGTGTCTCTGCTCAGCAGGGGGCCTGCTTCCCCCCCCCCCCCCGGTGATCTCTGTCTGACAAATGAATAAATAAAATCTTAAAAAAAAAAAAAAAAAGGATTAACTGTATATATACATGAAGTAGCCAGGGTACAACGTCAGGGGCACTGGCTGGCTGTCTCTCTTGGAGAGCAGCAAGAGATGGCGAAGCGGGAGAAGGAGAGGGCTCATTTTTCTTTTCATTTCAATGTATATCCTAACTTTTTTTAATGTATTCATTTTCTTGGCTGTCTATTTTATAATTTTAATTAACAGAGTTTAGAAATACATGATTTAGTTCTGATTAAGTTTATATACAATCAAATAACTAAGTAGTATTACCATGGGTATCACAAAGTAAGTAAATCAGATAAACTGAACCTGCCACATATTAAGGCCACATAAGGGCAAAGTCACATCATGGCAAGCTACACTTAACACTTAAGGAGGCTTCTCAATTATTACAACAAAAATGAAAGCAAAGGAAGAGCTGAGTCATCCTGAGGAACCTGCTATTGTATCTAAACATGCTATATACACCATACCCCAGCCCCTACTAATCTGGGCACATAGGCAATCAGTAGCAAGTGGCTCTTCCATTTCAGCAAAACACAAATCACCCATTCTATTAAACTAATGTTGGTAGTTAGAATTTCATTTTTTTTCTTTCGTTTTGTTTGAATTAATTTATAAACTGTCTCTTAAAGCTGTAGTAGAGATATAAACATGCAGATTATACCTAATTTGTATGCTGGAGAAGGCAAGACATTAAGTGATAAGGGAGAAGCACAAAAACAATTTTTCAAATGCGTAAGATGCTCAGGTTTGAGAAACATAAGAAGTTCTGGGACTGATCTATCTCCTGCAAAGGACATGATCAAATCTGCATTTACAACAGTCACTGAGGCAGAAGGTAGACTCGCATTTCCTAAAGCTGGCTGCCCATCAGCATCTCCTGGGGAGTGCTTGGAAAAGCTATGGATTCCTGGGCCTTGCTCCAGAGCTACTAATATAATATTCTGGTTTTATAGTGAGGAAACTGAAGGGCAGAGAGATTAAGTAACTTGATCACTAGTAAATGCTGCCAACACGAACCAAATCAAGACCACAGTTTCAACAGTAAAAATGTGTATTTTTTTAACTACATCCATGATTTATTACTTCCAGGCAGCTTTTCTCGCCACTAGAGTGTAAAGGCGGGGGGGGGGGGGGGGGGGGACCCACCATCACAGGTTTTTCCCTCTTTCTACTTTAAAAAAAAAAAAACCACTGAAAATGTATATAGCCTCTGTTGCTAAAAATGAAATACCCTAAAGCCTCAAACAGGCTTTTCCATCACCTCACCCCTCTCTCTCCATTTCTTCCTTTCACTGTACACAAAAATACCACACTTGAATTAATGGTAGCTGAATTCTGATCTATTTTTCAAAGGCAGAGCAATTTAGCCTGAGTTCAAAACAAACAAAAAATCAGTGCCATTCTACAATCACCACAGTGACTCAGCAAAAATGATCACGGAGGGCTAGTATTAGTGGGTCAAATTTTGATGAAGCATAGGATACTTATATGGCCTCAAAGTTTCTCTCTACAAATTACTTACTAATTACGAAGGAAAAGTTAGTTACTAATCCAAATAATCAAAGTTAACATCACTAATAATGTGACAAAATGATATCATATTCTCTCTAACATGGAGACCTCAGGACACAAAACCACTGACAGACATAGTCTGGCCTACGATGCATAACCTAAATCTAATACGCAAGAAACAGCAAACAACAAAAAAACCTGGACTGTACTCTTTAAAAACATGTCAATCCCATGAAAAAACGAAAAGGCTTAAGACACTGTTCCAGATTAAAGGAGAGTTAAGAGACACAGTAACTAGGTATCAGCATGATGCTGGTCTGGTTACTTGGCCCAAAAACAAAGTGCCATGGAAGGCACTACTGGGACACATGGCAAACAGTGGATGTCTACAGATTAGATTCGTATTGTTACACTGTGACATTTCCTGCTTTAGGTAACTCTGTGGTGGCTATATAAACAAACATCTTCTTACAAAACACACACTTAACTATTTAGAAGTAACGAGTCAAGACATCTACACTTTACTCTCAGATTCAGAACAAAAACAGAGAGCCCCAAAATAGACCCAGATAAATACAATCAACTGACCTCTGACAGAGGAGCAAAGGCGATACTATGGAGTAAAGATAGTTTTTCAATGACTGGTGTTTGGACACCTACATGCAAAAACAAGAAAGAAATCCAGACACAGTCTTTACATCCTTCACAAAAATTGACCTGAAATGGATCACAGACCTGAAATGTAAAAATGCAATACTATAAAACCTCTAGAAGATAATGTAAGAAAAAAACTAGATGACCCTGAGTTTGGCAAGACTTTCTAAATTCAACACAAATCACATAATCCACGACAGAAAGAATTGATAAACTAGATTTCATTAAAATTGAAAACTGTTCTGCAAAAGACACTGCCAAGAAAAGACCTACAAAAGACACATCTGACAATGGACTGCTGCCCAAAATATGCAAAGAACCTTTAACACTCAACAGTAAGAAAATAACCTGATTAATGACAGAACCAGAAACCTTAAAAGACACCTCACCAAAGAAGATATACAGATAGAATTGGGGTGTGGGGAGGAAAACTTCACATCAATGCTATAGAGAAATGCAAGTCAAAACCGCAATTAGATACCACTACAGACCTATCAGAATGGCCACAACCCAGAACACTACCACCACCAAATGTTGGCAAGGATGTGGAGCAAAAGGAACTCTCGACCACTGTTGGGAACGCAACATGATACTGCTACTCTGGCAAACAGTCTGATTGCTCCTTCAAAAACTAAACATACTCTTATCATACAATCCAGTACTCACGCTCCTTGATATATAGCCAAAAGAATTAAAAACTTATATCCACACAAAAACCTGCACATGGATGTTAGAGCAGCTTTATTCATAATTGCTAAAACTCAGAAGAATGAAGGTCTCTTTCAGTAGGCTAATGGGTAAACTGTTGTATATTCAAATAATGAAATACTATTCAGCATGAAAAAGAAATAAATTTTGAGCCATGAAAACACATGGAGATGTAGAAGATATGGGAAATCACTCCACTTTCTGCTCAATTTTGTGGGGAACCTAAAACCATTCTAAAGACTAAAGCCTACTGGGCACCTGGGTGGCTCAGTGGGTTATGCGTCTGCCTTCGGCTCAGGTCATGACCTCAGGGTCCTGGAATTGAGCCCCGCTTCGGGTTCCCTGCTTCTCCCTCTCCACCGCTTGTACTCTCTTGCTCTCTCTCCCACTAAAATACATAAAACCTTAAAAAAAGAAGGGAAAAAAAAAAGACTAAAGCCCATTTAAAAAAAAAAAAAAAGAACGAACGAACAAGTACCTGATATTCAGTCTAATGACATAACATGAAATCAAAGACAAAACCAGAAAATGCTCACTTCTAGGCAGGAGTCAAAATAACTTAGTATAATAATTTCTACAAACCCTGAAAGAGACTGATTAACCTTAGTTTACTACTAAAACTTCTCTCCAGTCCCTAAGAAAAATCCAGTACTCTACTGAAGGCCTTGATATTTACCAGAGCTGCTGTCACCAAAGTACTATCTGATATTCTAAAATGAGGGATAACGCTAACACTAAAAAAAAGTTAAGCTAAACAAAACTGCAAGTTCTACTTCCATGTGCTGATATTTCTTTGGCAATTTATATCAGTCAAATTAATTCTGGAAAACTTATAAAACCTGAGAACTCCACGTATTTGCTTAGATATTTTTCTAACAATATAAAACAGCTCCAGGAAGGCAAGGCTAAAAGATCAACAGTATCTGTAGGTAATAAAGGGTGATGTAGTAGCATCACTGAAAGAAAAGTAGCTCAGTGAAACCTACAAGGAATCCCTATCCCTCATATAGACCTATGATTACAAAAAGACTGCTTAAATAGTACGCAGTTTTATAAAACAATAAGGTTATTCAAATCTATGTTCTCTAAATGTGGCTTGATGCCCCTTTTGTTTTAAAAAAAAAAAGAGCAGATGAACATGAAAGCCCTTAAGAACAAATTAGCTGAAGTTAGCCTTTATGGGAGAACAGGATATGAAAACAACCAATCCAAATGAAGGAATTTCTCTGGAAGCAGGTCATAATGCTCTCTATTACTAATACTGGTTGGCTGCGTATTTTAAGATTTTTTTTTTTTAAACCTGTTACATTAAAATTCAACAGCTATTAATCACCTTTCATTTAGGGTAGTTGGATTAATCCCAGCATTTGTATTAGCAATTTTTCTAAAAACTCCATTGTTTTAACACCTTTCACTACAATCAAATATAAAAGACAGTGGTTATTTTTTGGTATTCTTTTCTTTTAAAGATTTTATTTATTTATTTGAGAGAGAGAGCACAAGCTGGGGGACAGAGAGAGAGAGGGAGAAAACAGGCTCCCCGCTGAGCAAGGAACCCAAGGTGGGACTCAATCCCAGGACCCTGGGATCACGACCTGAGCCAAATGCAGACGATCAATGGACTGAGCCATGCAGGTGCCCTTTTTTGGCATTCTTAATGTCAAGTGGGAGAGCCAAGGAAATACTGAAAAAGCAGGATATCCTCAGAAACCCCTCCATATCGGACACAAGCAACCAGATTAGAGTTCTCTACACCAGAACTACAAAAGAAACATAATCAGCATTTTAAAATGGCATTTTTAACTTTATTTTTTTTTATAGACTTTATTTATTTATTTGACAGACAGAGATCACAAGTAGGCAGAGAGGCAGGCAGAGAGAGGAGGAAGCAGGCTCCCTGCAGAGCAGAGAGGCTGATGTGGGGCTCGATCCCAGGATCCTGGGACCATGACCTGAGCCGAAGGCAGAGGCCCCAACCCACTGAGCCACCCAGGTGCCCCTAAAATGGCATTTTATAATAAATGTTTCCTTTTAATTATTAGATGGTACTGAAGCCCCAAGTATGAAAAATACCAGTGTTAGAAATGATTCTTAAAAATGATAAGTGCCTTCCACAGTAAGAGGTACTGCCTTCCACAGTAAGAAATACTATCTTAACACTGGTATGAGTTACAGTCACAAAAGTTTAAAGTAGATATTAAGCAAAGCATTCTTAGCTTTTAAAGAAGTAAATGATGTATGGCATAGGCCCGCTACAAGACATCCTTTCAGAGTTGAGGTAGGTAGCAAGGAGCAGTGGAAAGAGCACTCACTGACCAGAGACACAGGAGACCAAGATTCTGGCCTAAGCAGGGATCTGGGGAAAGCCACAGGGCCCTCGCTCCCTGCTCTGTGTTAGTGGAGCAGGCTTGGGCACTTCCGTGGAGCGGATTTACTCCAAGGGAAATGCAAAGCCCAATTTCTTACATGTATGAAGTTTTACCTGAAACACACACACACAGATGAACAAACACAACAGACTACAGGAATTATTTTTCAAATGTATGTAGATGTCATTAAGATAAATAAAAAGGAAACCCAAAGAGCAGCTGTTGGTTAATCATGCATTTTTAAACAAAAGGACACTAAAAAGATAATCACCACAAAAGCTAACGCAAAAACAAAATGAACTGATACTAAGGGTTCTCCCACCATGCTTTTCCCACCAGTGTCCAGGCAGGGCGAGGGCCACCCTGGGACCCTCTCAGTGGCAGAAGCCGTCTGCTCTACCAAGCAAGTGCGCAGCATGCCAGCTCAGGAGGTCTTCAAGTAAAGTGAAGACAAAGGTGGCCTCGCTGCAGGGACCATCCAGGAAGTACAGAAGTCAGCTGTGAGAGCAGCAGAGACCACACAAGGGCCAAGGTGAGGTCCCGAGTTAAACCTCAGTCCTGACATTCACTCAAGGCAAGATCTTATATAATTATAAACCTCAAATTTTCTCATCTGCAAAATGAAATAAATATCACAAATTAAACTATGTGAAAAGAGTAGCACAGTGCCTAGACATAAAGTAAATGCTCAATGTTAGTTTACTTCCTTAACAAACAGCTAGCTGATTTGAGGTTTTAAATGACACACTGCAGACTTTATAGAGCCACAGTTTCTAATCTTAATTTAGAATTTTTTTTCAACATTTATAGGAATCTACTGATTAGCACCCATGGTTGAAACAAATACTTTCTCCAGAAAAATTCACATACATATAAAACCCTGCAAGAATTTTAAGAAGTTCACAGACCCTGATAAACTCAGAGTCCTTTGGCCCTATGGACCTTAGAACAAGAATGTCTAGAATACTAATAAATTATTTAAAACATGAGCTGGTACAATGAAAAACTATAAGACAACAGATTACACTTAATGAATGCTTATTATATGCTTAATACCATGCTAAGCAATTCAATGAATTATTTCATTACACTTTGCAACAACCCTTGGGGTAGACAGTAGTGCTGTGCCCATTTTATAAGTGAGAAAACTAAGTGTTAAAAACATAATTAATATGTCCCCTGTTATAAAGGAACTCTAAAGAATGCACCAAAAACAAAACCAGTAGTTCCAAAAAAAAAAAAAGACAGACATAAAAGTTTGTTCCACTATTACAGTCCTGTTTTATTTATTTGTATTAGTCATTTAACAGCGATCTTAAACACGCAAAAAACATACAACTACACAATAAAAATACTAAACAAACTGGGGTGCCTGGGTGGCTCAGTGAGTTAAGCCTCTGCCTTTGGCTCAGGTCATGATCTTAGGGTCCTGGGATGGAGCCCCACACTGGGCTCTCTGTTCAACAGGGAGCCTGCTTCCTCCTCTCTCTCTGCCTGCCTCTCTACCTACTTGTGATCTCTGTCTGTCAAATAAATAAATAAAAATCTTTTTAAAAAATACTAAACAAATTAGTCAAATCCTTCATCTCCTAGTGAGGAAGCAGTCAGATGCTGCCAACAAGAATTCCTGCCTGCAGAGCTGCATCCATGACAAAGAAAATAAGTAAGCATCTTTAAGTCTCCTTTAAATAGCTGTACTTTTCTACTTTGGATAGAATCTGTCCTTGCCACTGAAACCATCCAATACTGGGGGGCGGGGGGGGGTGTGCCTGGAGGGGATCATCTTTGCCCAGTCTAGGGAGGCTCTGGGAAATGTTTTCTCTGCCTTTCCACCTCCCTCACTACCCCTGAATTGCCAGCAAACACAGCACTTTTTGCTTTAAAAAACAAACAAACAAACAAACAAACAAAAAAGCTAATAGATTCTCCGTAAGTAAAAAGGTTGCCTTTTTTAAAATATGAACAGGTAAGTTAAAATTTATAAGATTAAATCTGAGTTGAGATCATCATCAGTGTAGAAACACAGATCACATATACCTGAATATACATAGAAAGTTAAATTATGACGCAGTTAGCACTACCCTATAAAAACTAAATTAACAAAAATAGTCTATTAGGGAAGACATCTGGTGTATCATGGCAAGAACTGTTAATGATATTGTCTGCAACCCTGTAATCAATTTTTTTCTGCCAGCAGCTCTCTCACTGCACTGTATTAGATCTGTGTGCCTGCAGAATTTATGAGAGCTCCACACATGGGGGGTAGCTTTGCCAACTGGATCTGATTCAGATCCAGCTCAAATGACTTTGGCAGCAAGAAGCGTTGTTAAAGAACAATCAATACAGTTTGGTTTATGCAGCCTCATCTTGACTCAAAGATTTATTATCTTATTATAGAATCTTCTTAAACCTACATATGATGGTACCTAAATATGCCACCAATCGTGAATTTACTTACCCCACTGAACACAATACTTTTTACTGCTATAAATAAATACATAAACAAACAAATACTGGTCATCACTAATGCTAATACAAAAAGTTTACTAAAAATCATTGTTATTATGAGCAGAATTTTAAGTCCATTCAACAAATCCTGATTAGTGAATACTGTGGTAAATGACAGTCTAACAATGACACCCACACTAAATGGAGAATAAAGTGAGAAAATACCAGCCTGAAAGATAAAATCATTTCTTAGAAACATACTGAAGACAACTGGTAAAGGCTAAAGTTTTTTAAGTAGGTGGTCAAGTTGGGACTCTGCTAATTTGTCCTTTATGATGTCAGTGCATCTCTCCGAAGATTAAAAATAGACTTTTATCCACTACATTGGGTCTTATCTTCCATTGTGAATGGTTATTATATCAAGAATTCCAAGGATTCCTCAGTGTGAACATTTTTTCTGGTCTAATTCTTGATAAATTACACCAGAAACTATTTGAACATGAAATTATTGTTGTGATGATTATCCTAGCTTTGTTTACGATTACTAATATCCAACATCTCCATTGCCCTGGTTCTCTTCACTTTACACATGGGTGATAGCCCTCACCACCTAACTGGAGCTCCCACAGTCTGCCCCGGCTCCACTGTACTACCCAATCCATCTTCGTAAGCAGGCATTTGCAAATCAGCTTGCCTGGAATAAAAAAGCCTACAAAGGCTTCTCTTCTGCCTATCACATAAAATCCCTGTTCTCACCTTTACAATGCTCTATGATCTGGCCCCACATTACATCCCACCTCTGTTCCCACAACTCACTAACCTGTGCTCTTCACAGACGTCCTGCGGTCATCTTCTCTCAATTCCCAGCTTCACCGGGCCCACTGCCTACGTGGCTTACAGCGACAAGCTGACTCGTACACCTGGAAGGCTCCTCCAGTCTGCCTGTCCACATGTTACAAACCTAGCTCCTCAAAACCTGCCTACCTTCCCAAAACTTTCCCAAGTGCAAGAGCCCATTTGCAGCACTCCCTTCTCCTACTTTTACGATATTATTTTTCTACACTGCAATTGAACAACTCATTAAATATTACCTGTATTCTGTATTATGCACATGCATACATGAGGGCTACTCCCTGGTGTTATTTTGTAACTGAGTTGGATTTGAACCCCACAGTCAGGTTACATACAAAAGAGAAAGACAGGTCCTCACCCTTCTTTCACGGTTAACAGCAGTTAATCAGAATAATAAACACCTGTCCTTCAGGAAATGTTATCACTAAATCCTTACAAAGAGGGAAAAAAAGTAAGACAGGTGTATATACAACTTTCATAAAAGGTGAGATAGAACCCACACAAATAACCCACCGATCACTAACGCCAGGCCCTGTGTTCTGGGGACAGAGCACCACAGACACTCTCCTGCGGCGTCTCACACACGTCATTACCACCAGGAACCAGAGACGTTACCAGGGCACAGCTGAGAGCACCAGATCTATGCCCTAACTCAAGACTCTGGAAGTGTTTAATTCTGTATCTGGCATTGCAGAAAAGCCTCACTACTCCTCAGCAATATTCTATAAAATATCACCTGAGAGGACAGCATCCAAAATAGTTTAGATTCGTGGGCCCTGAGTCCCAAAGATGCTGGGGAAGTGCGCATTCCACATTTGGACTCAAACTTACCCCCTTTTTTCCCCTTTCAGTTGCCAACATCCATACTCGCTGCTGATTGCCAGCTCCTGCTCCTTGCAGCGGCCCAGCATGCTCTCTGCTGGCACCCAAATACCCCACACCACCAAACCCCACTGACTTCTGGAACTGTCCTAGAGGGGTAAGGCAAGTCCCGTATTTTGCTTCCTCTGTGCATGTACTTGTTACTCCTTTAAAAACACATACAATACAGCACATTTTTAAAGGGGCTCTGGGGAGGGAGGTAATATTCCTATTTTATACCCTATGGGATATAAAATATTGATAGCTTTTAAAAACGGGATTCTCCTTACCCCTACAGGCCCTCTCCCGGCTTCAGATAGATGTTGTGGTGGCTGTGATGCCACCGGCAGAGAGCATGCTGGGGGGTCACACAAAGCAGGAGTTGGAGATCTGCAGCAGGCCTGGGAGTTGTGGACCTAAAAAAGAAAAGAGCTTTCAGTTAGCATGCCCAACGTCCCCTCCGGCCCTGGTTACTAGGGGCACGCAGCACACAAGCAGGAATCTGCACCACCTTTTAGCAGATGGCCTCTCAGAGAATTTATTCTACTGCTGAAGTTAGCCTTTGTGCGTCAATCAGAGCTGTTTCCTTGTTTCAGTAAGAACAAACCTATGACCCTTCTGGCTCCACAATGGAATCTGGGTCCTGATGAAAAGCAGTATGGTGTGTGCCCCCAAAATAACCAAGTTAAGATGCGACACAGTGCCAAAGCACAGTGACAATGGCATGCTTTGCTTAGATTAAAAACAAAAAAGCAACGGTGTCAGATAAACACAACTATAAAATGAACCACAAGTGGACAAACTGAGCTTTCAGAAGAGTTTCCAATGTGAGATGCTAGGGGCATAAGACAGATACTTAATAAGGAAATATTCAAGACATTAGCGGGTCAAAGAAAGACCTTATGATTCTCAAAGTCCTGGTTTAATTTTATAAAGCTAAAAGTAAAAGACAAAGGCTTAATACTAGAAGGAAAAAAGACACGATTCAAATGAGCTTTAATTTTCTCACAAACGCCCACCTGAACAAAACGTAAAGCTCAAAACAGGCATTATTTCTTTTAGGGGCAAAACCAGTCTGGTATGTATCACGCATCTATTTTATTTTTCTTTTAAACTTTAAAGACATTTAAAAGCAGCGGCCAATTATAGAGCAACTCCTGAAAGTCAGCACCGTCCTTGTGAGCATCAAAAAAAGACACCTCAAATAAAAGTTGGAGCGTGTTCCCTTTCAAATATTCTAGAGAGTACATAACACTTCCCAAAAACTAATCAATCCAATTTTGTGTGGTTTTAAATGAACTAAAAACTCCATAAAATCAGATACTTATATAAGAATCTCTGCTCTTAAAGGTGTTTAAAAGTGACAGATAAACTTTTTGATATTAAACCATTTTTAGGGAGCCTTATTACATTCAATTCTTTAGAATCACTAACAACCTCCTGTTTTTCTATGTCTCCTTGAAAACAAACAAGAACATGAATCCCAAGAAAATAAGCCAATACTGGGAACGTGTTCATCATGATGGTTTTCTTTCCTTTTGGCCCAGCTCGCGCTCTAGAGTACGCCGGGCACCGCACAGGACACTCGCGCGCGTCAGTCTCCGGCTCCCGCGGCCTCACGGGATGACGCCAACATCGTTGGCGACGTGACCTTCCCTACCACACCCCCCCTCCTCCCCATACCGGCTCTGCAGACAAATCAAAAGTTCAGCTGTGTATCAGAATGTACAATATACTCAATACTTTGTACCATAATCATCCAATAAAAATGAATTGCTCGTTAACCGTTTGCACTAGAATTCATTAATCAATCAGATCATGCAAATCCTTATTCATTCAAATTCAGAGTTTTAAATCAAGTCGACACCTAGTAAGGCATTTCAAAGCACCTTGGCATTATTTTAAATATGCGAAAGTTCAAATAATTATTAAAACATTTTAAATATTAAAAAATACATTTTAAAGCATATCACTGTTCTTATTTACGAATCAGAAAACATAGACAGTATCTGTTTCCCTGATTTTCTTCCGTTCTTCTAATGGGTTTTACTTGTCCAGTTCTAAGGAATCACGTTTGAATAGTAAGACTTGACCAATATTCTTGCACAGCAGCTCTCTGCAATATCAAATTATCTCGAACTTTCTTAGGCTCCTTTTTAAGAAAAGATGAGAATGCCTAAAGTTTTCCACATTGAAAACATTTCACATAGAACATTAAACATTTTTAGATACATATTTTATAGAATAGTAAAATTAAAACTCTTTTCTTAGTTCTAAAATCCAAATAAACCAGGAGAAAATGAATTACCCAACTTTACAATAATTGTGAACCATTAAAACTTTAAATCCCATGTATCCTATAATGACTGTCGGTCATGAGAGAAAACAGCCTGCCGAGAAGCTGAGAAAATGGGGCCAATAAAGTGCTATGAGATTATTTATTCCCAAAGCTTCACTGTGATCTTCACTTATGTGAATACTATCCGCTCCATTCATAAGCTGACATTCATATCCTGCAAAAAGGTGATGGTGATTCAAAGTAACTTTCAACAAGATTACCCCATAATTGCCAGGAGAAATATCTAACAACATTTTGTCCATTAAACTTGGGGCTAAGGATTTCATCCCCCCTCTTGCTTCTTAAAGGATTAAATAAAATTTTAAGCCTCACATTTACATGTGAAAAGGACATTTGGTCTCACCACATATATTTATTATTCCCGGCTTACTCCAAACAAACAGCGGGGAGTAAGTCCAATACCCCTTTATAGTTTATTATAATGCTTATAGATAGCAACTAAGCAACCATGGCCTTTACTTTAAACAAAAGGAGATAAAAGGTGTGGCCTTCAGAAGCACCAAATCAAGAATGTGTACCTTTTCTTGACTTAGAAATCACCATGTAAGAAGAGTGGGGCCACACTGACTCACTCCTAACACGTGAGAACAGCTAAACTAGCAGACAGGAACAACTCCTCTGAAAGAATTATTTCAACTGTACCTTCCACTATGTCTCTAAGTAATATTTAATTCTTCACTCTACAAACTAAAAACAGTTGATAATTTCATGGGTCTCACTTCATTATCCAACACTACCCTCCAAGTCACAAAAGCTGTGTGTGGGTGGTACTGACCTTTTCCTAGGAAATGAACTAGAAGGAGAAAAGGGAAGTACGGAGAAAAAGGTTCAGTTCTGCAGGCCTAACGTGAGAGACTATCAGGAAGAGAAAAACAGCCACTTTTTATACAAAAATGAACCATCACACCATAAGGCATTTTTCCTATCCACTGGCCTTCTCAGGAATGTTTATCTATAGACTAAGCCCTCATTTGTCTTTGCTAAAAGTCAGTAATATCAAAAATTCAAAATAGATTATGATGCCTAAAAAATATTATGACTTTGGCATTACTCATATAAATTTCCTTAAGAAAATAAGAAATTGAGTTTTAACATATTTTAAGAATAAATTATTTAAAAATACAAAATACAGGGCACCTGGGTGGCTCAGTGAGTTAAAGCCTCTGCCTTCAGCTCAGGTTATGATCGCAGGGTCTTGGGATCAAGCCCGGAATCGGGCTCTGTGCTCAGCAGGGAGCCTGCTTCCCCCTCTCTCTCTGCCTGCCTCTCTGCCTACTTGTGATCTTGGTCTGTCAAATAAGTAAATAAAATCTTTTTTAAAATAAATAAATAAAATACTACACACTGCAGGCTACCAAAATACTACATATTGTAAACTAAAGGTAAAGAAACAGGTCTTGGGGCCCCTGGGTGGCTCAGTGGGTTAAAGCCTCTGCCTTCGGCTCAGGTCATGATCCCAGGGTCCTGGGATCGAGCCCCGCATTGGGCTCTCTGCTCAGCAGGGAGCCTGCTTCCTCCTCTCTCTCTGCCTGCCTCTCTGCCCCCTTGTGATTTCTGTCTGTCAAATAAATAAATTAAAAAAAAAAAAAGAAACAGGTCTTTTTGGTTTGCTTAATAAACAGAAGGTAAATTTGTAGTTAATGCATCGTATCAAATTACTACTAAAGTTCTTCTAAAACTTCATGCAGTGAATTTTTTCCACTTAAATGTAATAAACATTTATTGTGGATGTTATATGGGCCAGGCAATGAGCTGAGCACACAGTATAAATCAATGAGTAACACAGGCATAGTGTCTGCCCCTACAAAAACTTAGATCTAGAGCACCAATGAAACATCAACCTTCCTACCATGTCATTCCATGGCCCAGGCACTATCACCCACTTTGTAGGCTTGATCTTTTCATCTAAAAACTGCCTACCTGCAAGGTAGGTTTACTTATACCCTAGCCTCATCTGTAAATAAAATGTTAGGAGAGCAACTCAAGAACAGACCAGCTGATGTCAAAGTCAAGCTCCCAACACATGCACTCTATATCCTACCATCTCTCCTCTCAGTCCCCGAGTAACATCTCAAATTCTGAAAGAGCCATACTCACACTAATGTAGACCTCCTGTCCCAAGCCCAGGAAAGTTAATACAAGATTTACCTAAAATGAATGCCCACTTCCTGAATGTCTATACAACATATATTCTGTGCTGAATGGTCACAGCAGCCAAGGCGGGATTAAATAATTGCGGCATGTGATACAGGAATGATAATTAACTCGTGTGTACACACAGAAGTGTGTACACAGTGCATATTAACAAACGATCCCATATCCCCTAGTGTTATCTATGTAAACGTCTCTAACCAAAAATGAGAAGATAAAATTACTTATCCTCAGTAAGTTTTCACTTTAAAGATGGAAGAGCACCTTCTTGCTTTTAATCTACTTTCAGAGAAACTTGATTTGGGGGAGAGGGGCCAGCATCAGCAGCACATGGAAGCTGCAAGGGAGCTAATTTCTCTGCAGCCCCTCTCTGTTGTACTGTGGCAATCAACTTTTGGGTAGGGTTATAGATGCAGACCGGGAATCCAAAATTCCAAAATGTTCCTCCCTTGGCTGCTCACATTTGACAATGAAACCAAGAGGGAGATGGTGTTCAATCTTGAATAACATGACCCCCATGTTCACAGCAGTACTAGAGATGTGCCTCCGTCAAGGTAACTAGTGGTACTATGCAGTCTCAGCTACCCCACATTCACAACCAACACTTAACAATGTATACTGTCAGGGACATAAATGATACAAAAGCACAGTCATCCATGCAGAGTCCTAACAACTCACTGAGCCCTGAACAGTCAACTAAAATACCATAATATCCCTAATGATATATCCCCAACTTCAGGGAATCTCTAAGATCAGGTTTAATTTTAACCACAACTTTTCCACTTTTAATAAACCAAACTGGAGCCAAGATGAATGGTATTTGCTCAAAATAATATTTGTAATAATTACATACCCAACCTAGAAATTCATTTCATGCAACAGTTAAAGAATCAATAACTCTAGGAAACCAAAATCTTATTTTTTTTCTATTGTATGAATGATTGGGAATCCACAAAGAATGCCCATGTAGAATATTAAAAGGAAGGGCGTCAATTACTTATCTGTGACTGAAGAATTAGATATGAAGTACTACTACCAGAGCCAAACAAGGTACTCCTCGGTGTTTTACTGCATGAAAATCACTAAACAATCTTGCAAAAAGCATTTTCAGAGTTTACGATTATTTCCAGAGAGCAAATTCACTCCATTATATGCTGAAGGCCTAGATTTCTATAAAAATGGAAGTTTACTGATATTTTACAGTAAAAGCAAGAAAGAAATCTTTCTTTTGGGACAAAAGGTGAATGGCTTCCTTCACATTGATCCTACTCAGAGTGTTCTCCAAAGAGAATGGACAGACATCCAGTAATGCCACAGATGTCTGTCCCATTAGAAACTAAGGTCACTGAGGGAAGAAACTTTACCCTGCAGACTTCAGGTTCTTCCAAGGTGCTGCACCCAACAAAGCACACAGAGTAGGCTTTTGTTAAATGCTTACAGAATACGCTGATTAGGGGCGCCTGGGTGGCTCAGTGGGTTAAGCCTCTGCCTTCAGCTCAGGTAATGGTCTCAGGATCCTGGGATCGAGGCCTGCATCCGGCTCTCTGCTCAGTGGGGAGCCTGCCACCCCCTCTCGCTTTGCCTGCCTCTCTCTGTGTCAAATAAATAAATAAAATATTTTTTTAAAAAAAAACAAAAACAAACAGAAAAAGACAATGATTACCACCAAAAACATTCCTCACTGCACTCAGGAATATATTGCTCCTTGGTGATACAGTGATTCCGACTCACTCAGAAAGAGGACTCCGAAAGTAAATTAAGTCACACCACACACTGATCTGGGAAAGCTAAGGGAGAGCAGCAGAGGAAACGGTTGAAGACATTATATGAGCCCCTTTCAGTTAATTAATGGAGATCCACTCAAGCTGGCCCAAGAAGAGAGGCCTTTACTGAGCAGAAACAAGGATAATCCAAGAATCCCAAGGGAAGAAGCATTAACACAGCAGGCTCCCGAGACCTCAGGGAGAAGGCATGCCCTCGTTCCTGCTGGCCTTCTACTGCTCTCTGCACAGATGCTCTGATCCTCTGCTCTTCCTGGCTTCCTGCCCTGTAACACCAGCTTGCCTGTGACCTGTTTACACTTGCCAACGCTCTCTGCACTGAGACTGAGGCGACCCTTGATTCATCCTTCCGGCTTTCCCCCTCAGCTAACTGCTTCAGTCTCTCAGTTCTCTTTTCAAGAAAAGCCACAAAGATCAGAGATGGCCATTCCATATTACTACTCTTTCAAAAAGATAAAGATTTTGCCGGCTGCCTTATTATTTAGTTCAGAAGCCTAAGGTACAAAGCTGCCTTATTTAATTGACGATCCCTCCTTATTCCTACTCCTAAGCATACACTATCCATAATCCCACCTCACCTCTCCTGTCTCTTGAACCCCTGCTTTGACAACCTGTGCCATAGATACTTCTGTCATCGTAGTCAAACAAATCCAGTTTGGTCTCCTAGTCTGTAAAAAGCCTGATGAAATTAACACTCCCTAAAAGGATGAAAGCTTCCTAACAGAACATATAATTTGCTTCCTGTGAAAATGCTACTTTCAAAAGCAGCCTCTGCTCTGCCAGGAGCTCAGTCACTTTGCTCCACCACAGCTTCTGCCTATGCCTGTGAAAGTGCGGGCTCTAAACACATCTACCCATGTACGGTGACTGTGGCCTTACATATTTCGATGGTTAAATGTTAACAAAGCAGAAGCCGTGGATCCCATTCCCATAGGCAAGATGACCAAATAAACAATCATCCACAACAAGGATAACTTTGAAAGCAAAAGGGGACACTGTGTAACAGTTTGCCAGGTTTAGTATAATCCTGCACACACAGACAACTATATTCCAAATCACGGACTCTGACTCTATGGGATGTACATAGTAGCAGAGCCCAGAAGACAACCCAGGTTCCCCCATAAAATCCGAAGACCCTTCTTATCTCTCATGGAACTAGTTCCTGAAATGTTACCCAGGGTCCTCAGTTCAACAAATTGGCATTATGCTAGTTTGGGTTACTGGTCATAGATGTTTCCTTAATGCCCGCTTCTCAATTCCTTAACTTCCATCGTGTCTAACACTATAATCTTACTTAATATGTACCATAAGGGCATTTGCCCAGTTTTTACAGTCCCAAATATACCATATGTTCAAAAACTCACCAAGGTAAGGGGTCATTCTAATTCATGGTGTAAACAAAGGAACACAGCTCTCCGTTACAACCCCAAACCAAAAAAGCTTAAAAAGATATATAATTAGTCAACAACATTTCAAAGCTATTGGGTTTTTGTTTTCTACTGTTCCACTTGCCATGCATGGTATCTGCTGTGGGCAAAACCAACTCCAATTTCTTCTTTTTTAAAATCTTGCAGAGAAACTAAGTATATTTCCTTCTGTTCATCTTTTCCCCTTATAGCCTGGTATGCTGAAGGGAAAAAAAGCTATGATTATTCTCATCTATTAAGCTATCTTTTTGTAAGTAAAAATGCAATCAAGAAAAGAAGAAAGTGGGTATCCAGACAATAACTGCATTCTTTCTTCAGTAAATATTCTTACACAATAACTACAAGCATGTGCTGAATACAGAACTCAACAAAAACAAGAGACATAGCAGTGTGCAACTTACATACCATGCCCACTCCCCACACTGTATTTGCAGACAGCTTTAATGTGTTGTACCAGACCAATACTGACAAAAGAAGCTTCAGCTTTTATTGCTGTTAATACACTGAGCAATTACTGTAACTCAGCAGGAACCTCTGCCCCAAACAGCAACTATCACATTGTAATCAGCATTTCATAAGAGAAGCTGTTCAAACATGAAGGTACCTGCTAATGTGCTAAAATTGTACAAAAAGGGGTCTGAATCTAATAGGTTTGAAAAAAAAAAATCTTTGCAATTTTATTTGACAACTACATCTTTTCCATGGTGCACTGGTATTATGTTTGGTTTAAAAAAAAAAAACCACACACACAAAAAGGATAAGCAGGGACAGAGAAGTAGCAGTTCTGCAAGCAAAAGAAAATTCATCAGGAAGCAAAACCACTGCCCAGATTTTGAGATGTCAGTGCAGCATCTGCAAAAAAACATCTTTGGAAAAAAATATTTAATAAATAGCAAAGACCTCTAAAAATGGCAAAACTTCATGTTGACATAAAATGGGAACAGAAAGCATTTGATATACAAAATTACACGGCAAGACCTCCTTGTAAAACAAGCAGGGAACTTAAAAGCAGCCTACCAAGAATAAATAAATCTTAGAAGTAAATGGTACTTTTGACTCTCTTTTCAAACAGTAAGCATGTGTTACTTAATGCAACAAAACTTTAGTAAGAAAAAATAAGTGGCATGCAATTTTTTTGAACTAGCTAAGTCGGAATATACTAATTGGGTATTTGGGGTCATTAAAAATGATAAAAAGAAACAAAGGAGATGCAGAATTAAAGATCTCTCCCTACTACATTACCTTTCTTTAGACTGAAGTATCACATACAGAATGTGAGAATACAGATTTTGTCAAGTTACAAAGGGTTTTGGAAAAAAACATTCACAGAGACTTATACATACCTCTACGGAGCTAAAGAATTGGGATTTCTCTATACCTAAGAAGGGAGAGAGTAGTTCACAACCTTCAAGTACAAAGATCCCTTTTTAATGTTTCAAAAGATCCCCCAAATGGCAGTACTCTGATAGTATTTCACACAGCAGTTATTTGAGGAAAATATGTAATAAGCTGATTCTTAACTGTATACTGTCATTAAATATTAAGTGAATTTTTTAAAGCACACCAGCATATTAATATATTTGAAAAGTAGTTGTACAAACACAGGAGAGGCATATTTTAAACTGAGAATGTTTATTTGCAGACCTTTGTAAAATCTCTATAGATATCCAGGGATCCAAAGTCCCAAGTGTGGGAATCACCAGTCTAAAACCCAGAGATTGCCTCAGGGGCAGTATCAACACCTCTAAACTTGGGGCAGGTTTGTAATAAGAAAGTACAGTAGCCATGCTATCCCCAAGCCAGAGTTCCTTTCCCCAAACTCCATCACCAGGTGACCCCAAGATACACTCCAAACTCACTAAAATCTCTAAGGAAATGATAGTTGCCACCAAAAACTAGTCTCTGGTGCGTTAATATTCTTTTTTTCCAACTCACCACCAATTCCCAAATCTACTTTACTTCAGGCTCTTCACGATGGCTGAGAAGAAACAAACTACTTCAGAAACTCAAGAAAATCTCTGAAATTATTGTCAAAACAACTGCTAGAGAATGAAAACTTTGGGAACATGGATCACAGTACAAGCTTTGGAAGTGTTACAAAACCAGAAGGATGAAACAGCCTTACACGTGTGGTGCAGCTGCCAGGCAGTGAGCACTCGGAAGTGGCCTGGTTATCAAGTCCACAACCAGCAAGAAGCAACTGAGAGAGACAGCCAATGCAACTGGAAAAAAAGAAGGCACAGAGGAGAATCAACAGCACATTTAAAAATGCTTACCAGTTTGAAGTCTTGAATGCTACAGATGAAATACGGCGTGTTTGGCCTCCGACTCTCGATATACACACAGTCTTTAAAAGAAAAAGAAATTTTAAAACAATGATATTTATCATTAAGGGAACAAAGACAGGGCCCATAAAGCCACTGCATAAACACACACATGGCAAAGTACATATCTTTTATAGAAAATTTTTTTCAAAGATGAATCATAAATTACAAGTAAGTTTAAGCTAAGAGGAAAACAGCCCTTGGGGTTCTTATCGACCACTTTTCTGATAATTTAAAGAACCTGATAAAGCCTCAATTATTGTTTCCAAGGTGCCTGAAGACGGGGGAGAAAGAAACAGGATTAACCATTTTATGAGGAAGAAAATCCAACCAAGCGAATTACTTGATCACAGCTACACAAGACAAAATCTTGAATGTCTTATTCAGAAAGATAGTACCATGTCTTCACAAAGAGACATGGTTTGCCAAGTGCTTCTTTGTTTTCAGTAAACAATTTGTGAGGAAATACATGAAAGATATAAACACGACTGGCTTGAACATACTGTTACAATGACCTGTGCACCTAAACCAAGAAAAAGAAAGAAATCTAACCAGTTGTGGATAATTTACTATTAAATTTCAACTTAAAACACTTTGTATGTTTTCTAATTATAAAGAAAACCAAGGCACCCTATCAGAGAAGGGATGGCAGTAAACCAAACCACACTTTCCTCAAGGGATTAAGAGCGCTTTCTTAAATTACATTTGACATAGCAATGGTTGGGTAATTATGTCTAACATTCTCCACAGCTGGAGTCTAAAGGGCTGCTCTTAAAATGGCAGGTTGAGATACCTTTTTTTTTTTTAAAGAAGCAATGATTTAAGAGAAGCAGTGGCTTTAAAGGGATTTTAAACACTCTCCACAAGGCAACCCAAGATCATCATAAAGCTTAAGATAGGATCCTCTAAGTATTATTTACTGAGAAACTAAAGGCATCTGTGGTCAATCAAATTTCTAAGGATAATAAACATAATACCCACATTCAAAATACCATTTGTTTTATCCCTCCTCGTGACCCTTCATGATAAGTGAATCTCAGAATAACTCAGATGCATAAGAATACGAGCAGATTCCTCTACTGCCTTATGTTAAACACACAGAGCCAAGAAAAAGAAAAGGAGCAGAAATTGGAGCCGTCCATCCCATGGACAGTCCAGTACCACCACAAGCACTAGCTGAGGCCACTAAGAGGTGGATCATGAAGAAAGCCCTCACCAAGGACACTTCCTTCCAAGAAACTTTCTGAAAGACATCAGGATTTCTGTAGCCCAAAGTCAGAAAAAGAAGAAATGTGAATGCCAATCATCTAGGCATTCAGAATGTCCCGACTGATTTCTCTACTCAGATGGAGACGCAACAACAAAGATTTGATCCCTGAATCCATGCACAACAGTAGCTCAGGAATAAAATGCTGACTGAACTTTCTATTTTGTTCCAGGGTCCAGGATGCTAAATAACTCCGCTTAACATTCAAGCAATATCCATTTAACATGCCAATCATCTCAAGAACAAGAGAGCTCTTCCTACTTGGGTAGATATCTGTCTTCTTATCCCTAATTTGGTATTCAACTAAAAACATTCCCTACATAAAAAACTGCAGTTCCAATCTGCATAATTTTGGAACAACCCAAGATTCTTAATTTCTGTGTCCCAATCCCTAATGTACAGAATACCAGTATTTCTTATCTCTGGATATCAATTTTTTACCTGCCTCACTCAACCTGAACACAAATCACAGTCTAGAGGCCTTCTTCTTCCTATCACCTCCTACAGAGAGCTTTTTCTTCTAAATCTCTTAACACTGTCATACCGGGCTATACACTCACTGACTTCAACACAAATGGGTCACTTCCCGACTGATGACTTCCGCTTCCTTAAAGTCCATGGGACCAAAATGTGCAGCACACAAAGGTCTGGTCCTGCACCCCATCTCAACCTCCACTGAGCTACAGCATCCAAAATTCCACCACCCTGTCCATGCCAAACCCTCTTAATTCCTTCCATTCCACCAGCACCTATTTTATCATCAGTTAGCTCCAGGGCCAGTAAATTCTCATGGGTTCTCTGAAAAGAAATGGCAACATCTTCCTTAAAAAAGCTTTAAGTATACTTTTCATAATCCATAGAATCATTAGAACTATAAACCTTCTAACTCTGAGGATTAAAATATCTAGTCACTTGAATACAAAAAAAACTTTCCAGAAAAGGATTCTCACTGCAAAGTTACATCAGGAAAATAATTATCTATAAATATACCTGGATGTAACACTCTCAGAGAGGGAGGAAAGAACTATACTGGGACGTGGAGGACGACCCCTGGTATCCTTGTGCCTAAAAGCTTCTTGGCAGTGTTGGAGGCAGACTCTCACCTGCTGGCCGGAGAAACGCTGCCATTAGGAATAAGGTGGTGTGAAAAAGAACCCTGAACTTGACAGATGGAATTACTACATTTACTTATTAATGCCTTGTTAAGAGATAAAAAGTCACCTCTTTTTGTTTAAAAAGCTACTATGTCAGCTACTGACAAAAAAAGCTACTACAAAAAAAAGCTACTATTGATCCTAATTCATATGTAAGAGACTAATAATAATCTGTAAAACAGGTCACTGTATCAAGTGATCTCTATCAGTATCTGGAAACTCATACATGAAAAAGATAAGCTCACTTCATAATTAAATGACAAAATTTAAGTTTATTTTATGTAAGTAGTCCTTAAACACAGAATCACTAAGATCAGGGGAAATATAAATTAAAGTTTTTCACAATGTATAACTTGCCAAAGAAATGGGGAAAAATACATTGTTTTGACCTGACTTTTTAAATTCATTTTAAAACTAAAAGCATGAAAAATTATTGTAGAGTCAAATTTTTATTACCCTCCCATAAAAATTAGAGTGATCCAACTGTACATCCTAAGCGACAATCTGGAATTAAAGTCTCATGGGGAAAAAAAATCTACTTATTATTACTCTTAGTGATTTTCAAAACAAGGTTAAATAAGGCCAAATACTCACAAGAAATATTTCCCTCTTGTCTCATTAAAGAAGCAGCTATTTAAGAAAATAATTTCATATAGGTGTTTATGGTGAGCACAAAACTAAAGTGATATAATTTGGCAAGGGCAAGAGGAGAACGTAAGTCAAGAGCAATGTTAAAATTTCAGTTGGAATATATGCCCAGCAATCTTTTAAAGCCAAAATGATTTGCCAAGAATTTTCATGCAATTTATAAGTGCATAGATCGTCTGAGGCTGGTTAGAAAATTGGTTTCAGTCAGTTGGATCAATGATCTTCAACCTGAAAATCTCCCATAGCTGACACAAGTACTACAGACACCTTTTTTCTTAGAAAGAAAGGAAAAGCAAAGCAAGCAAGCCCCCCTTTTGTTAAACAAAGCCAGCAGTTCTGAAAAAACTGAGCAAAGCTGAAGTAATCCATTAAGAGCATGATGCACATTTTCAAAATTACCCATACAAAAATGCGTATTTACCAGATTGAGCAAATGGCTGCTGCAGGGCAAATACACGTATTTTTTTAATCTTAAAATAAGCAAGCCTGAAATACACCAGAGAAATGAGTGAGGCTGTTACCATCGATATCAATTATTTCAAACAATACATGATAACTCCTTTTTTTCTTTACTAGGGGTGTCTGGAAATAAAACCACGGGTCTAGGTTGAGACCTGTTCTCTAACATCGAGCCTCTGCCAAGGAACGGATCACACGATTAAGCGACCTCAAATCCTGTATCCATGCTCCGTGCAGTGATATTGAACAGGGGTGTTTCTGGCTGTTTCTCACAACCTCAACATAGCTTTGCGTCCAAGGATCTTTTGTGCCATCCGCAAACAAGAGAGCATATGCTAAGCTGGGGAACGAAGTCAGCCAAAACATGAAGGCAGATTCTTAAGGCAAAGAAAGCCCTCTCTGCTTTTCAATCCTCAGCAAATCAGCAGGTTTATGTAAATAGAGCAAGAGCATGGTCCTCTCAAGGGTACAAACCACAGCCTGAAGCATCAGGCAGTTTGTCATCCTGAAACACAAAGAATTGTCAGCATCCTTCCTGACAGCCTCCTCCCAGAGCACAGTGGACACCTACCTCACCAACTAATTGAGCAAGCAGCGCTGTGAGCCCAGCATTAAAGCTGCGGTCACAATGTGCAGGCAAGGCTCAGCCTGTGCTGAGCTCTGTCCTTTAAAGAATCTCCCTCCTGTTAATGCGTATCTGCCCCCTTAATCTTTGAAATACCCTCTCATCCCTTTGCAAGGCATGACAGTGCCACCGTAATATAATTTCCAAGAGAAAACCTTCTACTTGTTTTAAAAAAGAGAGAAGAAAAGAAGAGGAGCAGCATGCACAGACAGGTTTTCTCACAAACACACTTCCCGGAGACACGCAGTGTGGCACAGTGGTGGACAGAAAAGCTGACTCTCAGGACTGCTCCGTCCTTCCGTGCTCCATTTCCCTTACACAGGATTCCTCCACCCTGGACACCGAACCTTCCAGTGAGGTGTCAGCCGACTGGTCTAATATTACAGGGTCAAAAGTCCACAAGTATCTCACTAGTTAATATGGGTGTTTCCAAACGTCCAACATGCAAAAAGGTACAGAACTACGCACACATGTAAGAAACAACGCTGAAATCCCAACCCGCACCGCATGGCCTCCAGCGGAGCAGCCTCTCCCCTCGCCAGCAGCCTCCCCACTGAGCACCACCAAATCCATCACCATTCCTCACCTCTGTAACAAGACACTCCACTCCACAGTAAACACTCAAGAACTATACAAGGAGCAAATGACCTGAACAAAAATGTAAAAACAGAAAAGCACTTATATGAGATCCCATTAAAAATGCTGTTGTGTAACATCAATGTGAACATAAATGTTATTTTCTAATAAATACTTCTTTAAGGACTAACTCAATTGCAAGATGGTCTACTTCTAGTTTTCTACTAGATTCTTTTGCAGGGATGGGATATACCCACATCACGTAGGAACTGCGGAGAAGTAAAAAGGGAAAAGGAAACAAAAACTGGGAAAATTGCACCTCAGTAAGTGAAATCCTCTCAGTTTTTACCTCCATCCTGTGTTCTAAGCCTGAAAACTGGCACCAAACCAGCTTGCTACACCTTAACGAGTCTAAAGCCAGTGGGGAAAATATCGGAGGTAACACATCCTTGGTCCCTTCCTTTTTAAACTTCATGAAAATTAAATCCCACATATTCCAATGTCTACAGATTACCACCTAGCACTACAAAGCGAGCTTTTATCTGAAGACAGAAAGTTGTGTACTTCCAGCAAACATTCATCTGAGGATAAACCTCAATGCTAACAGGAAATTAAATGATGAGAAAAACCAGCTGGAAGGCTGTTTCAATTTCCCACCTTCCCCTTTCCTCCTCTAGAAGTTAAAAAATCTTCTAGTACATCAAAAGCTTAAAGACTGATCCCAAACAGTCACATTTCTAACTTGAAGAAGTGATCCTGGTATTTTGGAGTAACGGCTGCGGCCAGACCCCACCCCACGTCTCAAATCAATCATTTGTTGCACAGACTAGAGAACTCTGCCCTGCCAGCAGCAGCAATCTTACCAGTTACATGGATACGCTAAGTATTGGCCCTAGTTTGACACTCTTACTCAAGCAAAGAGTGTCTGAAGCCCTCTCACCACCATTTCCTTCTGCAAGTGTTCCTTAAAAAGCCCTCCTTGTGATCCACACTGAATCCCAACTGCGAAAAAGACCCAAGCCAGCTGAACATCCAAACTCCAGTTAAGTGATGTGGATCTCTCCTACAGTTTCTAATGACTGTTTGTGTGGAGCTTTTGTACCATAAGAGAACACCCAGAATCTAGCTGGCAGGAAGATCTATTTTACAAATCAGTGGTGGCCACGTGCCCCATGGAAGCAAAAGGCATTAGAGACACAAGGTGTTAGGGCATGAGAGACACGGGGAAGAGGCATTTCCAGCCTGCTCGCACTCTTGCTGCCCCACTGCACCTACCTTTCTAGTGCTTGGGAAGGTGGGTAACAACCCTACCCCCAAATCAGTGGGTCCTATCTAAAACATGAATTCTCAGGGCGCCTGGGTGGGTCAGTTGTTAAGCGTCTGCCTTAGGCTCAGGTGATGATCTCAGGGTCCTGGGGTTGAGCCCCACATCAGGCTCTCTGCTCAGCGGGAAGCCTGCTTCTTCCTCTCCCACTCCCCCTGCTTGTGTTCCCTCTCTCACTGTGTCTCTCTATGTCAAAAAAAAAAAAAAAAAAAAAGGTTAATTCTGCGATAAAATCCCTATTAAGTTGAGGCTGACTGATTGTTAATGAAAAACAATAGGTCCTCACCGCAATGATTACAACTGCAGCACGGCTAAATATGTACATTTAGGAAACCAACTCGAATAGAATTCAAACACTTCTAGGAACGCTCTGCCCAGTAATCGTAGGAAAAAAATAACCAGCAACAGGATCAAGTGAAGCTTCCACTCTCCCGATATGGCTGACAACAAACAAATCGCTGGTCTGATCTTCTGGTGTCACATCCCGCAGAGCAGATTTCAAGCAACACTGCTTGTTCCTACTCAGAAAACAATGTGCTGGGAGCCTGGGCTTTACAACAAATGGTTCAACCAATGTGCAGTGCTCACTGGAAATACACAGGAGAATTCTGACGCCTGGGCTATAATTCTTATTTGGCAAATGATTTTATTATAAACTGGTATCATAGTGAATTCATTTTCTTTACAGGTTTTCTGCTAGTGTTTAATGGACTGTCAGGATAATTTAGATTTCATCTATTTAAACTCATTCAAGCCTGGCTCCTGATTGTACAGTAAATGGAACATATTTCTATTCACGGAAATTAATGACAGTTAATTGTAGTCTGCAGTTCTCAATTTTCTAAAAGCAACTGTTCCACAGCTGAAGCACCAAGCTACAGAATTTCCCACACCAATTGTTTTTTGTATTTTATAGGCTTCCCCATCTTGTAAGTCTTTCTTGTAAGACTACTGTATACATTCATATAACATTTCAACCCATTCAAATATTTATTATCAGCTTTTTAGAAAGAGGACTTAAATATAACTAAAGGCTGGGAAAAGAAGTTCAGTTATCAGTCTGAATAGACAGATGGCTCAATTTTCATGGATTTCTTTTTAGTTAGCAAAACTGAAGATTAAAATTTCCTGCTTTACATATTTTTTTTTACTTATTACTGGACAATTTTCTTATATATTTCAAATAAATCACAATGTCAATATTAATGGAAATTCATTAAGAGTAGGCTAAACTTACTATATGGATTTAGATATACACACAAGATACATGACACAGATTACCAACTACTGTACTGAATTGCTTCTGAAACTGATACACCGGTTACAGAAATTTACCTCTGAGTTTTATTTACCAGACAATACAACAATCCCATGAGTGAGTTCTCTTCTTGAGTTATTAGTCTTTCTCCTAAGCATCCACACATCCGTCTAGGAGATGCTAACAGGAGAAAAAGGCATGCAAAAAAGCACCTTAAAAGAAACTTATCAAATCAAGATCCAAATAATTTTAAGGCAAGCATCCAGAATTTGCTGCCCCAAAACCAGAACCACCAGAGTCACAGACCGACAAACCGCAATCCACACACAAGAGAAGTAAAGGAAAACAACAAGCTACCCTTTTCATTCCTTTCTACAGTGTGATATTTACATCTACTCAACTGGGTCCTGAATCATAGTTAGAAAACCACGTCATGCCCTGTTCCATGAAATTCCCCATGCTGTTGCCCTTAACAGAGATGATCTGCCTCTACCTAGTCCTACTGTAATTCTGTCCAAACTCCAGGACCCAAATCAAAGTCTTCATGGTCCTTCATGTCCTCCCCAGTATCACCAACGTATTGTCTGACCTATTCAGTTGGACTATTCAGTCCACTCACTGCCTGTTACTAATATAAAACATCACTCGAATAAGTGTAGTTTCTCCCTATAAAATGAAGATCAAGGACTAGAATCCTGTCTACCTTTGTATCTTGCCCTTCCTCACCTCCACAAAACTCCTTGTACAAAGTTATAGGTACAGAAGATTGGGTTCTTAAGTTATCAGCTGATCAATATGCTGCTAATACTATTGTTGACATCTAACATACCCCATTAAATTCTACTAGTGTATTCAAAGACTATTTCAAGGATTAAGTTTAATTCTCTGCTTTACAGAATTTTATAGTTTATGTAATTTATATAAACTTCTAAGAGCAAACGAACCCTATTCCCTGACTCACTTATTCTATCCGTACCTCTTCCCTCTCACACTTAATCATTATTTTTTTTAATTTGGGTTTTTGTTGTTCTTGCTACTGTTGTTTGGTCAAGTGCTTAGTTTAAAATTAAAGTCAAAAACTAAAGGTATTTTTGTGGACTTCAAGCTCTACTGCAAAGCTGTAATCATTGAGACAGTATGGTACTGGCACAGAAACAGACACTTAGATCAATGAAACAGAATAGAGCGTGCAGAAATGGACCCTCATCTCTATGGTCAATTAATCTTCAACAAAGCAGGAAAGAATGTCCAATGGAAAAAAGACAGTCTCTTCAACAAATGTTGTTGGGAAAATTGGACAGCCACATGCAGAACAATGAAACTGGCGAATTTCCCTACACCACACACAAAATAGACTCAAAATGGATGAAAGACCTCAACGTGAGACAGGAATCCATCAAAATCCTTGAGGAGAACACAGGCAGCAACCTCTTCAACCTCAGCCGCAGCAACTTCTTCCTAGACACATCGCCAAAGGCAAGGGGAGCAAGGGCAAAATGAACTATTGGGACTTCATCAAGATCAAAAGCTTCTGCACAGCAAAGGAAACAGTCAACAAAACCAGAAGACACTGACAGAATGGGAGAAGATATTCACAAATGACATACCAGATAAAGGGCTAGTATCTGAATCTATAAAGAACTTATCAAACTCAACACCCAAAGAACAAATAATCCAATCAAGAAATGGGCAGAGGACATGACAGACATTTCTGCAAAGAAGACATCCAGAGGCCACCAGACACGATGAAAAACTGCTCCACATCACTCGGCATCAGGGAAATACATATCAAAAAACACAGTGGAGATACCACCCCACACCAGTCAGAATGGCTAAAATTAACAAGTCAGGAAACGAAAGATGTTGGCGAGGATGCAGAGAAAGGGGAACCCTTCCACACTGTCGGTGGGAATGCAAGCTGGTGCAGCCGCTCTGGAAAACAACATGGAGGTTCCTCAGAGAGTTGAAAATAGAGCTACCCTACGAACCCAGCAGTCACTACTACTGGGTATTTACCCTAAAGATACAAATGCAGTGATCCGAAAGGGCAGCGTGCACCCGAATGTCTATAGCAGCAATGTCCACAGTAGCCAAACTAATGGAAAGAACCTAGATATCATCACAGATGAGACGGATAAAGAAGATGTGGTGTGTATATATACAATGGAATACTATGCAGACCATCAAAAAGAAACAAAAATCTTGGCATCTGCAACGACGTGGATGGAACTAGAGGGTATTATGCTGAGCGAAATAAGTCAATCAGAGAAAGATAACTATCATATGATCTCACTGACATGTGAAATTTGAGAAACAAGGCAGAGGATCATAGGGGAAGAGAAGAAAAAAATGAAATAAGAAGAAACCAGAGAAGAAGACAAAACATAAGAGACTCGTAATCTCAGGAAACACACTGAGGGCTGCTGGAGTGCAAGGAGTGGTAGGAGGGATGGGGTGGCTGGGTGTTGGACACTGGGGAGGGTATGTGTTATGGTGAGCACTGTGAATTGTGTAAGACTGATGAACCACAGACCTGTACCCCTGAAACAAATAATACATTATATGTTAATAAAAATAAATTTTAAAAATTTAAAAAACTAAAGATATTTTAAGAATAATTTAAAACTTCCAGTCAATTTCACATGACTGAATAAATATTGAGACCTCAAATTTTCATTATTGATCTTTAGCCCCCTGTGAATTACGAAATGTAATTTTGTAAGTACTCAACAGGTATTTGGGGGAAAAATTCCACCTATACAACAATTTCCAATGATCTATCTTAGGATTCTACATGTGGTAATTTTTGCTTTAGAACATATACATCATTCTCAGGCTAAAAAGTATTCTTTCGGAGGATAGGTGGAAGTAGGTGAGATCTTGTCTGATAATCTGCCATTCACCTCTCACTTTTATAATCAAAATTGCAAAGATCTATGCAAGGTAGTAGTATTTAAGTACCTAAATGCCTCTTGATTCCCAAAATGAGATGAGAGATTTAGTTTATTGTTTGGACTGTAAGAAGCTCTGGATGCTTTCTATCCGAAACTGTACTCAACACACGTCAAAAAATGATTGCAGCTGCTCTGGGCCAATATAAGACTTAATGAGACTTTTGCTTTTTGTAATTTATACTTGTAAAATCATGTTTGGAACCACCTGCTGAGATGAAATGAATCAGAACTTTAGGGGGAAAATGAGACTTCTCCATTTTAACTGAAGTAGTAATAGACAAATCCTATAGAGATTACAGGAAAGTTAAAAAAATAAAGACAAATATGCTCTACAAGAAACAGAACCATAAACTCCTAAAACATTCACACAGAGACTTCCTATGCACCAGCTACATACCAGCTAGTGTCAGAGATACTGAGATGAATAAAAATACAGTCCTTCCCATGCCAAGTTCACCATTCTCGTATCAGAGCCAGGCACGAAAACAAGTAAGTCACTGTATGTCTGCAATAATTTTAATTGCGTGTGTGTTTTAGTCTCTGTGCAGAGACTGCTAGCTAAGTGTGGCATTCATTCTCTCCTTCTTCCTGAATAACAGAATATCTGATGTCTAGAAGGGCCTATGGCCCCTTAGAATAAACATGACATTTCTCAGCTTCCCTTATAGCTGATTTTATAATGTGACTAAGCTCTGGCAGGGGACATAAACAGAACGGCAGTATTTCAGCTCCTAGGGACTGAATACAGAAGAGGTGGCCCGGCTCTCCTTATCCTTCCAATCAGCCTAAACGCAAATACACTGGCTGGAGATGGAGCATGAAATATATCAAAACTGTCAACGGGATGGAGGCCACACACGCTAAAATTAATAAAACCTTTGACTGTAGCTAAAGAACCAGACCAAGAATTTACTATTCACAATTCAGCATTTCTGGCCATGGAACACAAGTATCTTTAAATTATTTAAAATGGGGCACAATATTTAAACTACATTCATGAACAGAGTGATATCCTGAACAATGATTTGGGGAAAAACATTCTGTTTTGTTTTGTTTTGTTTTTTTTAATAGGAAAAGCTAGGAAGGAACAAATAACCCTAGCAAGTATGTAAAAACATACAACACAGTGAGCTTGATTCAGAATGACTAAAGCAGTCTGAATGGACAGCATATCATTACCTTTCAGTAGGATTAACAATCAATCCCCACAGACAGATAAAACAAGGCAGAACAAAGTCCACAACTGCCTCCCTGAAGAGACTTCACAGCTAAGCCAAGCTTCTACAGCTGACTCTACCCAGAAGGCTTCACAGGATGTATACAAGGGATAGTAACTTCTGCACACTGACCGGCATGTCAAGCAGAGGGCAGTCTGACGGTGTCTGCTGGCACCACTCAGAGTCTCCCTTCCTTCTCCACTTCCACGTAAGTTTGATTTTAGGACTTGAGAGAGAGTATGTGGCTGCTCCTCCAACAAAAACACGGGAACAACTGATAACCGAATTTTCTGGAACATGTTATCATCTATAAAAAAGCTGACCAGAATTCATCATAATACACTAAATTCTTGGAATATAATCCATATTTTACTTCATACTGGAAAGAAGGCATTCTCTCTAATGTCACAGCTTTATCTCCTTTCCACGCCATTAACTGTGGATAAAAAACAGCACACAAATGCGTCTGATCCATTCTCTGAAGTGAAGATATACTATCCAGAGGTAATGTGGAGTCTCCTGCTCTACCTAGAGAACACTTCTGCAGTTTCAAAACCACAAATTCAGTCACTTGCAGAGGCCAAAATCCCATGGTACATCAGGGTAATTGGAAAGATTTACAATGGCAGTACGTTAAAAATCTTTGGACATCCAGATACACCCTTTAACTCAGCAGTTCTATTCCTAAGGGGAGTGAGCAGAAATGAATAAATGCTCACCACTGTTGTTCATAAAGGAAAATATTTGGAAATAACCTAAAATCCAACAATATACAAGTCACATCCCTGGTACCTACTCATTACTGTGGATGCACCTAATATTTTTCGGGCAGCAAGTGCCTTTAGCAACCTATACACAACTCTTCAAAAGCAATTTTGTTTTAAATTCACACACAAAAAAGTATTAAAATACCACAGTATGAGAAAAAATATTTATAATTATATCGATTTCTTAACTGACTCCTTAAATAATAAAATTTACTAAAGGTTACTACCTTAATAACCTCTTATAATTTCAAAGTCCTGGTGAACATAAATATTACTTTCAGATGTTTTTCTCTCTGTTATATGATATGGGAATATCTGTGGCTCATACTGGTGTCAGAGGTACTGCCAATATTACTATGGTTTATTGCCTATCTTCATAACTGAAGCATGACAGAATGCTAAATGTCATTTGAAATGTAATGAATCAGTGAAAATAAAGATACAGTTTTTACCCACTGAAGTTTATAAGTCTCCTGAATTCACTGTCCCCTTGGTTGACCATGGACCCTTCCAGGTTGAGAATGCCGGTATTCTTGGCATAGAAAGCAACAATAATGACGCAGACTTATAATTACTGGCATGGCAATAAATTCGGGACATGTTAATTTCAAAAGCACTATTACAAAACTCTGAACAGCATAACCCCACAGCTGTTTACTAAGGAAAGTGCTAATACAAAAAAATATTAATGTCATGGTTTTGAGACTTTGAAGTTTTGCTTATCTGAGCATTTCCATGTTCTTCCCTGAATATATTATTTGCTCATCAAAAAGAAAAAAGAACAAACACAGGAGGGGAAATACAGGAGAAAGATAAAAAGAAATGCCTATAGCCAAATTTTATAAATACATTCACAGGGCAAAGGCAAAGGCACCAGGTGAATTCAGAGGCGAGAACATTAAAATGGGACCACCGGTCATCAGTACAGGAACAACACTGGAAAGGGAGTTGGAGATCCACCTGTGGCTGAGCAGGAGCCACAGCGCTGTGTATCCTAGCAGCTGGGGATGGGGGGTGTGAAGAGAAGTAAAACATATGACAAAACTGCTGCTTTCTATGAACAAGAAGCCTCCACCCACCAGGACAGGAATGCCAAAAGCACCACAACTCCATGATACCAGATATCCACTTTCTAGATAGTTGCAAACTTCAAAAGCATTCTAGTTTATGAGCCTGAAAGATGGCCCAAGGTTCTTCTCCCTCAAAATGTCTTCTAGCCAGTACAGAGAGCAAGCTGGACAGGAGGTGTCCAATGCCCAACCTGAAATGTGAGATATAAAATCCTCTGTAAGGAAGAAGCATAATGTTCCTCTGAGGGCTGAGAGCTGCTAGAGTTAATTCTCAAACACAAACCTCAAAACTTGAGGTGTATTTCTGCACCATGGAATCGTGGTTAATTAAAACATTAGTTCTTAGCTTTTTATTGTTCCCAACCATACAAAAACACAGCATAACAGGTGAGGCTGGTTTTTTTTGACATTTACCTTCTCTCTACTAAAGAAGAAAAAATATATAATTATACAAAGTATTGTTAACATTCCCTCAATCAATCTGGTAATTGTATGTACGGTACCTATGTTTTACAATACCAGCACAAGAGGATGACAGGACAAGCACAAAAACTAAATACCACCTAATAACAATAATAACAGCCTGCCTTAGAGCCGCACACACAGCTTCACTAATGGAGCACAAATTAAAATGTTAATGTAAAAGCTGAGAATAATGAAAAGTAACATAATGAAATAATATTAAAAATCTGTTATAAACTCACTCCATATTCCCTTTTTAAAAGGAACTTAAAGCCATAATCAACACCCCCCAACATTTTTTCTTACCATATATCTATTGATCAGTTGAAAGTGAGCCACTAACACACCACGTGTCAAACATCGACATCTGCCCAGCACACAAAGAAAGCCAGAACGAGGCCTACAGCCTTCCGAGGGAATATAAAACAACTCTCTCTCTGCCTTCTACAATTCAGTTTTTACACAGTTTACTAATTATTACACAGAGCATCACTGAAGAGGTTCCTTGTAAAGGCAACTGAATAAGGAAATTCAGAAACATAAGTAAGTGAGAAAATAAATTCAGGGGTCAAACGGGTGAACAAGTATAGAATTTCTTTCATATGCAACATATAGCATGCTGCCTTATTAGTTTGAATGCATATTTAAGGGTGAAATAATGAAAAAGATTTAAAGGTACTGGATATCTTATGCATACACAATGATAAAGGGTCATTTTATACGAATTTAAGAGACTTGTTAAAGTGACTTTAGAAGTCTACCCATTTCCAGGCATTCTAAGCCTTAACTTAAAAGAACCAGGTAACTTACTTAACGACTCCCATCTATTTCATGGTACTTAAAAATCTATTACAAAATTTATATTAACACAAACACAGGAAGGAAAAGAAAAGCGTATTTTTACTTTTGGTAGGGTTGGGGGCATTTAGGTATCTTCAAAGCAAAACTCATGTATACAAGGATCTATTCCTCTAGTATTTAAATGTTTTACAAAAGGAAATCATTCTTATATACATACACTTTAAAGTAATTCAACAAACATAAAACCCTGTTCCATCTTTAAATTCAGAGACAATGTTTTTAATCTTGGAAAGTCTGGTTTTCTCAGCTGGTGAAGCTGTCAGAACACACAGACGGCGGCATCTGGAAAGACGACAAACACATGGGTCAACGTCAGCTACAAGCCAATCCCTGTCACGAGTGGAGCCAGATTCCTGCATTTCAATTTCAAGGATCCTCTCCAACTCAAATACCACCATGCCACTTCAAATCAAAATTGTTTCCTTTTAAAAAGAGCTTTTTTACAAAACTGATAGAGTATAACAGATTAAACAACTCTTTCAGCAATTTCCTTGGCTACTACAAAGCAAGGCATCAACATATAATTATAATAAAGGGAACATTTAACAATTAATTGAGCCCACAAAGCTAAACCTCCAGAGCTTAGAGTTCAAACGCTTGCTCACCATGCATAGGGGCGGAGGATTTTAACATAACTGCAGGAAATCTCGGTCCAATTAGACTCTAGGTAAATATAAATCTTGTTCCACTGTGATGGGGACCTTATTTGTCACAGTCCATCAGGCTGATTTTGGTATCCAGCTAGGAGATTCAAACAAAAGAACCCCCACCCTCTCTGTGGTCTCTCCCCCACACTGTGTTGTTAATCCAGTTCCTCCAGGTGCCCTGCTAGACAGAGAAGAGCTCTGGTAGCTGCTGGCTTGCTCTTATAAGCAACCAACAAATAAGACTCTGAAAACGTACCACACAACTGTGAGGTGATAACGTCTCTGAAAATATTAATGATTTGTGCCATTTTATAAAGGTAACATATTAACTAGTTTACTTTCTTTCCTCATTCAGCTTCTATGATGTACACACACTCAAAAAGAAAAGTTGTACATACACTCAAAAAGAAAACAGAACACACACAGGGCTTCAAAGTGGTATCATTTGGGACAGCAACTACTTCACAGGGTATCTTCTCCACTGGCAAACTTTTTTTTTTTCTTAAGACTTTCTTTTTTCTTTTTTCTTTTTTTTTTTTTTAAAGTAATCTGCTACACCCAATGTGAGGCTTGAACTTACAACCTCAGGATCAAGAGTAGCATGCGCTGTCAACTGGGCCAGTCAGGCGTCCCATCCACCAGCAAACTTCTTGAGAAGAATTAACCCTGAATTGATGGGGGAGGGGAGGATGGAGATACCCATGACGACTTCATTCATAAGGCATCTATGCCTCACAGCATTTGATGGGAAGCAGGAAAAATTACAACTTAATGCCAGTAAGTACAAACAAGTAAAAATTATTTTTAATTTAACTGGATAAATAAAGCAAATTACATTTTTAAAGTAGCACAAAATACTAAGTAGGGAAAGAATTTTTATTTATTTACTTGTTTTGTTTTATTTGACAGAGAAAGCACAAGCAGGGGGAAGCAATAATTTTTCTAGAGGTTAGTACCAAGTACACTAGCCTGAATCATAGAAAATAAACCTTTTAGACAACGTCTTTACAAGGACAGTAGAGTGCCTCTAATATCATGCGCCGAGTTCCTTGCCATGTACTTCATCTGGGCTAAAAAACTCAGATCATCTGTGAATCTAGAGATGGCAAATGTTCCCTTCCACAACTACACCCAAGAAAAACACTCAACTGACCAGAGCATTCCTTCCAAATGTACTACATTCAGCCTCTACACCTGGAAAAGATGAAATCTGTTTGCCATCTAATTTAGATGATCTATTTTTCTCATCTGGTTTGGTCTTCTTTACTGTTCATTCTTCCTTTATCATTGTTGTTGTACCATCTTGTGTGAAAACTATGTTCAGAACCTGACAGAGAGGATAACCGTGAAATGAAAGGGCAACAGGTAAGCTTTTGCTCTCTTACCTGAAAACAGGCCATAGCAAGCCAAGCTACACACCATCAATTTACTTTTTTTTTAGGAGTTTATTTTATCTGAGAGAGAAAGAGAGAGAGAGAGCAAGCGCACAAGCAGGGAGAGCAGCAGGTAGGGGGAAAGCAGAAGAAGCCTTCCTGCTGAGCAAGGAGCCTACCCTTGGGCTCGATCCTAGGACGGTGGGATCATGACCTGAGCTGAAGGCAACCGTTCAACCAACTGATCCACCCAGCCACCCCTACATACCATCAATTAAAAAAATAAAAGTGGGCTTCTACGTCTTTTCATCAACACGTTGAATATAAGGGGCTCTTAACAAACCCTGTATCCCACCTTTTTTAAACTTCATATAATACTTAAAATTAGCTAGATAAATAAACAAAGGCTCTACCGTGACCAAAAAAAAGGGGGGGGGGGACATCTTTCTATGTTCAACATTATATACTCCAAAAAGGGTCTCAAGACTAATAATCAAACTTGGTAACCAAAGCCACCAAAACAAAAACTCTCTATCAACTATGGCAAACTTGAACTATAGCCAGAGAGAAATTCAACTTGGATGCAGACACATAAATACACATAACCAGCAAAACACCATAAATGACCCACCAGGATGAGGTCCTGAACAGCCAGAGCCTACCTACATTCAACAGGACCCACATTAACATTAACAGAGATATTTGAGAGCAAAGTCTGCTCTCAAAATAACTTTAGTCAGGAATTCGATGGATTTTCCACACTTTATTGATTTATTTTTTGAGTATTTGCACTGGCAAAGAAGCTTTCTAAGAAAACTTCTATATGAGCCTGCTCCTATGTCACTGAATAACTTCATAATAGGTCGCTGGTCAGGCAACACAGTGAGAACTAGTGAGCATTTCACCAAACATTTTAAATATCTAAAGCATTATATAGGACTAAGACAATGAAATAATACAAAATCCTAACAGGGTCAAAGACTTCATCTTTGGAGAAGAATCACATTCATCTTAGGATCCCTGTCATGTTCAACGGTCTTCAGAGGCAAATCTGAAATGAATATTTAAGAAAGTTGGGGGGGGTGGTGCACCAAGGCAGTCAAGCCTAAGAGATGTGCAGATTTTTGTGGCGAGCCAAAAAATAGATACCACAAGATGAGAAGCCATCTCCTTTTGAAGTTCTGAAGACAGAAACTTAGTGACTATAAATATTTTCCTTTAGTAGATGTACACATCTGAAAAGAATGAAAGAGTGAAAAACCTGTGATTAAAAATTAAGTAACCCAAATGAACTGGAGTGGGAATTAACCTCCTTAAACTGATATGCACCCTTTACACCCCTGCAAAGATTTAGAATTAAGAAACATTTAAGAGAATCAATACTATATCAACATTTTCTGGGTCAATAAAGAAAATCAGGATATATGTGATATTTTTATTCTTTTTATAGTTAAAAAAAAATTGGCTTATAACAACAGACCTTCAATTCCAATTTTTGAAAAGTAACACTTACCTAGTACTTTATTATAGGCCTGGCCCTTTCTAAAGTGGCCCTGTGTGTCTGTGAGTTCACTCACTTACTCCTCATCACAGCTCTTCAAGTGGGTTCCCTGATCCCCATTTTGCCCAAAAAGAAACAAAAGCACAGAGTTTGTTCCTTGTCACCTCCACCCATCTTCAGTGGCTGAACTAGTAGACTGTGCTGGACTGTCTCTTCATGTGAAATGGACTCAAACACGCAGTTAGGACTGAAACCTAAGTGAGTTTCTGCCCATCGCTGAAATATCTAAGACACCTTTACAGGTTCACTTCATCCATAGGTCTAATCCACTTCACTTACAAGAAGGGTTAAGTAAGAGAAGGTTTATGTTAATAGATCCCTTAACAATGGAAATCAAATATTAAATTATTTAATAAGCAAGTCTAAATGCTGAAGATACTACTTTATCAATAAGACCAATTATATTTCAAAAAAGCCTTAAAAGTGATTATTAAAATTTGTTTAATTTACAAAAGGGTTAAGGTAAGTAAACTTAACTTTTTAATTAAGTAGAGCACTGTCCTTCAATTATAACCTCCACAAACTGAATACTGAAGTCAACTTTTTTGTATGCGTACTGTGTGTGTGTGTGCGCGCGCGCACACGCAGTCTTTTCTACACATAAATATAAGCCTTAAAAGACCCTTCTCAAGAAAGTTCTTAGATCAACTGCTCTGTACATGTGTTACTGCCCAACTCCTAAAGGAGATGTAGCCGAGACAATACTATTCAAGAGTCTACCCAAGAAACAGAGTGAACCCTCAAGTGTAGTCACTACCCCTGCCTATGCCTATAAGTATGTGGGGAATGAATGAGGAAGTGCCTAGAAAGTGGGATCCAGAAAACAGAAATGAGTAGATTGCCAGAAAGCTACAATCCTGAATTTGATGATTCACTGCTCATAGAAACGGTTAAAAGAATTACCATTTAACGTGTTCTTACCATTAACAAGGGTGATTTTTAAATGGCCACATATGAAACATTCTTGTTTCTTTTGGAGTACACAGTTTTACAATATATTCTAATTCAGTGGTTCTCATGTAGATAATAACTTCTACTATAATACTATGTATTATGTTGCAGTTCTGCAGAAAATGCTCCTAAAAATAAAAGGGCTTATATAAAATACAGGGCAAGGGGCAGATTCCTCAAAATTTCTACGCAGCTCAGAAATCAGATTACTAAACTTCCTCCAATCAATAATTATACCTCAAGAAAGAAGACATCCAGGCAGGCACCCCGGAGTGGCTGAAGGCTGCTGCAGAAAATGTTTAAAATACGTAAAAGGCCACCTGGGTGGCTCAGTCAGTTAAGCGTCATTTCAGCTCAGGTCATAATTTCAAGGTTGTGAGATCGAGCACCACATTGTGCTCCACACCCAGATTCTCCTTCTCCCTCTCTGCCCCCCTCTTCCTCTCTTACAAACAAGAACAAAAAAACAAAAACAGCAGATTGGGGCTTGAAGGCACCAAAAGAATACAAATTAACATGGGGCTTTTGTGAACGTGAGCAGAGCAGGCAAGGCAAAGTGCCAGGGTCAGAGCAGGTAAGGTGGGTGCACCTCCCTGGGGAGAGGTCCCCCCCAGTGCAGGCACTCGTTATTTCACTTCACTTTAAGTAGAGATGAAAGGGGTCATACCAGTCCAATAGTCAAATTAAAGGTTTCAACTCTCATCTACTTTTTCCTTTTCTGCTACAATATAATCCTATATTTTACTATGTTATAATCTATGCCACTCTATTCACACTCCTCTGGTCTAGAAACGGCTGCATACGAGGCAGCCATCAACACCATTCCTCTATTTACCTATCACATACACAGTGAGAAACCAACTATAAATGTCCATGTGGTGTTACAAGATCTCAGGGAATCTACTGCCACAGTGAGAGTCTCCTGATGAAGCAGCACACTGAGCACGTTTCATTTCTCCGGCTGCCTCTCATCTATGTCCCCTACAGAAAAGCTCCCTAATTTCACTGTGGGGAATTACTTTAAGCCCTACGATGTGTAGTTTTAGGGGAGCAATAAATCGAGGTTTCTGTTTTTATCCAAGACATGGACATGCAATTCAGGCTTGACCAACTGAATTTACTCTCCCGGGAATGTGCCTCAAACTGAGTGACAGCAAGAACAGGAAAATGCTTAATGGCACTGTTGGGTCGGTGGCTCCAGGAATGCAGGAGAAACAACAGAAATGATCACCGGGCCACCATCTTCCAGGCCCCCCTCCTTTCCTTAACCCTTGGCTCTCCTGCCTAAAGGATGTATGCCCAGGACACATCTCCGTAAGTAACCCGATACCTACGCAGGAAACAGGAGCATCAGGACTCCCCATTCCCTCCGATCACCAAACGCCCTACCTTATATGGCTGTAAACCTATATGCCCTGTCTTAACCCAGATAAAAGACTCCCCCAACCCCCGAGAGCGCCTTTAATAAATCTTGCCTTGCGCCTACCTCGCCTGGTGTCGTGTTTATCTCGCCTGTAAAACCTTACAGGCACCTGTTCTGGTGGTGGCACCCAGAAAGAATGGTCCGCAGTTCCCACCAACCAAAACTAAGAACTGCCCTCATTCCAGGGAGGTTTCCAACCCAATCTGTGAGTTTTCCTACCAACAAGTTATTTGTGTGTGTGTGTGTGTGATGTGACCTATGTTCTCCAGCTTTGCATTCAAAAACCTTTAACAAAGACAATATGCTCACTTTTATTAAATCACAAAACTATGTATTTCTCTTTCAGTTGCTGAGTTAAGGGTTTAAACTCAGTAATCAGCATTTGCCTAAATATTCTGGAACAATTTACCTCTCCTGGCTCAGCTTACTTCCCGTAATTGTTATGCATTTACCTTTTTAACAATCGTGTGTGTGTGTGTGTGCGTGCCCTAATTTCCAAAAGCTGGCAAGATGTTAATTGGGGGTGTGGGGGGAGGGGGTATAAAACAGCAAAGTAATTCTATCATTTGCATTTTCCAAGAAATGGGCCTGTTTCCAAAGGTATGTTTTGGGCATTATCTTCAGTATTTTATGCAAACACCTACCATTCTTGGCTTTAACAATTCTGTCACAGGCCCATGCCATCTTACAAACTAGCTGTGTGACAATGGCCTCTGTGTCTTCCTCTCCTTATCTGTATAATAAGTTAACAATGACTTTTTAAAGGACTAGCAACAACACATGTAAAGTAAGCCCAGTACTGGTAATAGATGCTTTAAATGTGGTGGTTAGTTATCATCCATGGTTACAGCTTCCTCACTTCCACCCAAGTTCACAGTGCCCTCTGCAATCAAGCACAAGATCCAAACCACCCCCCAACTGACAGTCAACTGTTCTGTTCCCCCTAAACTACATGTGCTTTATTTCACATCAAAATCTCAAGCCATGAAAGCGTATCTTCCTTCCCCACCACATTTTTTTTACTTTTTTTTGGGGGGGGGGGGGGTTTATTTGTTTGTTTGCTGTTGTTGTTGTTGTTGCTGTTGTTTCTGGAGCTGCCTAAATTCTAGTCTGCCATAAATAACTGACACATGCGCTGGGATACTGGCCTCTCAGCCCTTAAAGCAGTATGTTCATTTTCTATTTGTACATTAACTTGAAAAAGACTAGGATGTACTGGTCTGGATTAATGATTCTCAAACTTTAATATGTATTTAAATCCCTTGGAATCTTATGAAAACAAAAACTCTGATTCAGCAGATCTGACGTGGAACCTGATATTTTGCATTTCTAACCAACTCTCCGTGGCCAACACTTAGAGCACCAAGTATCTGGAGCACACGTCTCACTATAGTTAATGACCCTTTCCTTATGAAATCAAAAAAGATACAATTAATTAGTCTTAAAATTTCCTTTAATCTCCATTTTTTTGTTACAATAACTTTAGAACAGTTTCTCTTGTTCCTTTTATCCTTGTAGAGATAAAGTAGTAACCCTTAATGTGCTAAAAAATTCTTTTACATATACAGAAGTTGCTAACATCCTAATGTCCACTAAAAGGCAGTCACTTCTTGAGGCTCAGAAAAAGATGAAATAAAATTTCAATAGAAACAGGAAAAAGATAGGACACCTGGATGGCTCAGGCGGTTAAGTGTCTGGCTTTGGCTCAGGTCATGATTCCAGGGGCCTGGCACTGAGTCTCGAGTTGGGCTCCTTGCTCAGTAGGGAGATGCTTCTCCCTCTGCCTGCCACTCCCCCTGCTTATGCACTCGCTCATTCTCTTTCTCTGACAAATAAATTTAAAAACAAAATAAAAGAAATGGGAAAAAAATTAATGTAATCTACAACTGAAAGCACACTAGAATGTGATCAAAAATAAGAAATAAATTTTCACCACTGTTCTAAGGACACATAACTAAGAAAGCTAAGGTGCCCACTCAAACCTGAGTCTACCTAGCAACAAGGCTCTTCCTGTTACAGGCAGAACTGTAGTCCCCAAAATTCAGATGTTACATCCTAACCCTCAATACCTCAGAATGTAACCTTACAAGAAGAAAAAAGGATCAAGGAGACGTAATGAGTTACAATGAGGTAGACCCTAATGCCATATATAGCAAGGTGAGGGCTCTAATCCACCTTGACTGGTATCCTTATGCAAAGGAGAAATCTGAACAGACACAGACAGGTACAAATGGAGAATGCCACATGAGGACTGTAGGTATGCTAGCACAGTCAAGGAACTACCAGAAACTCAGGGAGACCTGAAGAAACAGATCTTTTCTCTTGCCTTCAGAAGGAGCATTGACCCTGTTGACTCCTTGATCTTGAGGTTCTAGCCTCCAAAACCTATGAGACAATGTATTTCTGTTGTGCAGCAAGCCACTCAGTCTATGGTACTTTGTTATGGCAGCCCTAGGAAAGGCATACACTGCCTCACTGTGCTTCCTCCTCCCAAATGTCTTAAAGATGATTATGCAGAAATACAATCACAGCAGAGTCTGGCATGCCGATGAAGATCTTGGGCTTGATCCTACTGCCACAAGGGATCCACTGAAAAGCAGTAAGCAGGTTAATACTAGTTTCATTGACTGCAAACAAACTTGTAACACATGTTAAATCACTTTCATTCAAGCTGACCGGCCCTATAGGTTTCTTTATCTAGAATTTATGTTTCTTATTACACAACAAATATTCTTGCCGTCTTCAGAAAAACCTGTGCCTCAACCCAAAGTAAGAATGCCACAAGATACTTTCATTTGTGTGTCACATCTACCTAAAATTCTTCTACAAGAGACATAAATAAAAAGTTATAGATCAAATGCAGTTTCAGTTTCTCCAAAAATTTATGTGCTGGAACACAAAATGGCAGAATTTTATTTTGCTTTATTTTATTTTATGTCTACTTTTATTTCTAATGTCTGTCTTAGTGACTGCCACAGAAAAGCTTTCAATTATTCAGAAAATCAAGACTTTGAAACCAAAGTCAGGCTGTGACCACGTCCAAGTGTAACCCCTCAGCAAACACTCAGTAGCTAAAAGTTAAGAGATGCCATTTGTTAAAACACTGGGAACTCTCTTCCCTCTCTAACTAGGAACTTGAATTAAAGGGAAATTATCCATTAGGAAAATAGTTTCATGTTTTGACTTTTTAAATAAAATTTTCATTGAGGTATAACACATACCCAAAAAGTGCAAAGCATGATAAACTCCCACAGTGCAAGGAAACCCATGTAACTGGCAGTTGTTACCATAAAAGGGAACATGACCAGGCCCTGGAAGTTGCTTTTATGCCTCCTTCCAGACACCAGCACCCATCAGTCTAACTACCACCTGACTTTAAAACACCAAAAACTGGCCTGAAATCATACAGTATAAGACCTTTTTGTGTCTACTCAACTATTTTTAATTCAGTAGTTGTTCAAAAATATGCATATTTCATCTACATTCAAACCAGATTCCCAGGTTTTATTTTGTTTAGTTTGACTTTTTCCAGCTTAAATTCCACTTGAATCAAAGGAAATTAACACTTCAGTGTTCAATGTATATTGAGTTCTAGTTTCTATGTCTTCTTTTTTTCCAGTTCAAGTCCCCCCCATTCTAATAAAGGGAGAAATTCTGCAAATAAAAGGAGGAAATGTTTTATTTCACCTAAGATTTCATAAACCACAAACTTAAAGTTCTTTATCTTCTATATATAAAATTTATCTTCATGAAAAGTAACAAACTTTTTCATAAGGGTATAAGGAACACAGATGCAACAAACTTGAAAATCCTGAATCTTGACTCTCCCTACCCCAATGTATATGAGGAAGATTTCTGTTATTCTAGGAATATATCTAGGGCAAATGGAAAAGTCAAACAGAAGTAGCAGTGGATATGACAAAATACAAGAAAAGCAGAACCAACTTAACAGGCTTTGTTTTTTTTAAGAACACGCTTCCTTTATCAAAATAGCAAGCAAACTGATATGCCAAAATGAGAAAGTATTTCTCAATAATTTGAATTTAATTTGAATAATTTGAATTTAATTTTTGACTGTTCTACCTGATCAGGAATAAAAATTTTAAAAAATCATAGTACCTAACTGAAAAATAGTGAATACACTATTGGTAAGAATATAAATGGGTACTGGTACTCACTACGGAAAAACTCACTCAAAAAACTGAAAATAGAACCACCATACAATCCAGCAATTCCACTTCTGGATATTTAGCTCAAGGAACTGAAATGAATATCTAGAAGAGATATCCACACCCTTATGTTCCCTGCAACATTATTCACACCCTAAGTGGCCACAAATGGATAAATGGATACAGAAAACGTGGTATACAGATACATATTATCCTACCATAAAAAAGGGGCAGGGGAGAGAGGGATCCTGACAACTACATGAACCCTAAGGGCATCACGCTAAATCAAAGAGACAAAAAAAGACAAACACTGCCTGGTGTCACTGATATGTGGAATCTAAAAACACCAAACTCATGGAAACAAAGATCAGATTAGTGGTTGCCACAGGGAGAGGGTGGAAGGTTGGGAGGGAATGGAGGGAAAGGGTGGAGGTAGTCAAAGAGTACAAACTTCCAGTCACAAGATAAAAAAGTTCTGGGGATATTATGTATAGCATGAATGACTGCAGTTAACAATACTGCATTGTATGCATGAAAGTTATTAAGAGAACAGATTTCAAAAGTTCTCACCACACACACGTACCTACATGTGGTGACAGATGTGTTAACTAGCCTTATTGTGGTAATCATTTTGCAATATACACATATTTTAAATCACTACATTGTACCTCTTGAACAACATTAGATGTCAATTATATCTCAATAAAGCTGGGAGGGGAGGGGGAGAAAACAGTGGAAAGAAATTAATATGCCACCTACAGAAAACTTTAGAAATCAATATCCTATGCTAAGGAAGCCCATACGGGAAATCTGGCTGCACACAGCTGTGTAATAAATCAATTTGTTACCGTGACAGTCATCTCAAAAGTAGAGTAACGGTTGATAGACAACAAAGAAGTTAGATTAGACATGGGGCAATATATAATAGAGCCCCACAAGGTTTTTGTTTTGGTTCTTATAACAAGTCAGCTCAATCATTCATTGGCAAATAAATGATTCAAGATAGACTTCCATATTTTAACCTACTCCATTATTCATTCATCCATCCCATTATTCTAACTCTGACATCATTAATCAGTCAATAAATGTTTGAAAATTTTTCAGAAATTTATTTATTCAACAAATATTTAAAAATACACACTTTATGTACATTACTGTCATAGACAGGAATTCAATGATAAGCAAAAAAACAGACTTTCTACCCTTTACGGAGGAGACAGTTATGAATCCTAAAATAACAGAAATAAAAAAGAAAATTACTGGTTGTAAGTTCTGGGAGAGGAAAAGCAGTAACACTGATAGGGGAGCACTGAAAAAAAGGACAGGAATTAAGTATGTCTGTCTGTGTGTATATGCAAGAGGGGTTCACTAGCCTGAGGCAACAGCAAGTTGCAAGTGCAAATGGCCTAAGGCAGGAGGTAACGGGGCCAATAAGTAACTTCAAGTTCATCGTGCTGAGCTCTTAAGGACAAAATAAAAATAATTCCAGAGATGAGGAGCAGGGGCAAACAAGAGCTAGTTGTGACCATGATGAGAATAAAATTTAGCTAGTGAGAAATTCCGAATAATACCGGTTTTCTCAATAAAATCCCATTCTTTTCAGACTAAATAATCTGAAGAACACTGAGAGGCCAAGGTCAGTCTCCTTACCGAGGAGTCACATATCCACTGGACCTGTGCGAACCCCAGGTCATAATACTGTCAGCACCTGAGTACAAGGGGCACCTCACACAAAGTGGTTATGCTCTGAGCGTCACAAAAAACTTTCACATTACTTTGGTTTTCATCGTTTCTTTGTAGCATATGTAGCTTCAGGAGAGAGCCTATCTTTTTCATATTTCACAAAGGTCCTCAGATTTACGAAACAATGCTTGCCTTCATAAATTACTCAGTTCAACTCCAAAACCCTTAAAAACTCACTGTAAATAAGCCCCGAGTGACACCCCTTCACACACTCTTCCACACATCAAGCAGGAAGGGCTTCTATCCACTAGAAGGTCCTAGATCAATGTGTAATGGCTCCCAAACCCACTCCCTCCAAACTGGCTTCTCTTAGGGAGATAATCAGCAGAAACAGGGTGCTACAATCCCATAATGGGGAATAAACAGCAGATTTGGTGGGTTTTTTTTTTTGTTTTTTTTTTTTTTTTTAATGTTACAAAGGCTACCAGAACTGCAGGACTTCTCAGGGTCCTGCAGTTGAATCTATGAACTCTTATGACAGGGACAGTATGTAGAGCACTTCCCATATGTGTCTGACTACAAATATTTGAGGAAAATACCGTCACTGACACAGGAGTAATATTCCCCTGAGAAAGGTGGGCATTCAGTACTGCACAAAGCAGCAGGCCTTTTGACAATGATCCAGACAATCGCATAACCACACTGACTTGTTATATATCATGAGAAAAGGAAAACAAGTGAGATCTTTCCTTATTTTGAATATTTTCCTTATTTATGATACTATATCTGTATCTAAAGAAGTTAACACATTTTGTTCCTTTCTCACAATTTAGAACTGAATAGGTCGATAGCATGTAATGTGCAGTAACTCTGAAATGAGATATTCTTCAGCAGCTCAGGTATTCTTACTGTCCAGTATCTGAGCCTTCTAAATCACAGACCCTAACAATACTGTAATGCACACATTACTCGATCTCCCCGCAGAGCTCTAGCTCGCCTAAAACCTAATGCTATACTTTCATGCCATGTAAGCATCTTCTCAGTTAATCATCAATAAACTATACTTGTGACTAGAAGTTTATCTAGGTAAGTTCTAATACTGTTCTTATCTTTTGAAATTTAAAACAAATTCCTATATAGGAATAAAAAAAAATCTGGTACTTTACACAAAGTTCAGAAAAGTTACAGTATTCCTCAGTAAAACAACTATACAACATCAACAACATAACCTAATTTCTTTACCCTCCCTTCCCTGGAAGAACAGCAAACTGGGAGACTTTTGATCTCTTAATTATACCTCATGAAATTCATGTCACTTCTTAGCATCATAAGCAATTCAAACGATTTTACTGGTTTTACTGACTTCTGTAAGAAAAAAACTTTAACACACACAACAGGTGACATGAAGAAAGAAAAGTTCTGTGGGGCGCCTGGGTGGCTCAGCTGGTTGATTTCAGCAGGGGTCATGATCTCACAGGTCACAGGATACAGCCACAAGTCCCACTAAGCGGGGAGTCTGCCTGGGATTCTATCTCTTCCCCTCCCCCCACTCATGCATGTACTTTCTCTTCCTCTCTCTCAAAGAAATAAATAAATCTTTGAGGGGGGAGATTTGTGGGCGCCCAACAGGTTCTCAATCACTGGTTTCCCTGGATCTCATCTGAAGGCTGGGTCTGTCTCTCTCTGAACAATGCTATAAGCCTCGATACACTGAGTAAATTATAGTACATTTTCTAGAAAAGAAAGCAAGTTAGTTGTCTTCATCTGTTATCACTGGTTAGAGATTCTGAAGCTCAGTTCCTTGGACAAGGAGGTTGTCAGGAGAAATAAACTTTAGCCTGAAGGCCTTTAAAGATACTTCTTGAGCTTCTGCTCATTGCTGCAGCTCATGTGAACATCCCACTCCTAAGAATCTTCACTAAGGTTTACTTATCCTTCCATGCGTTCTATTCTGCAGGGTCGCCACTGCCTAACTGTGTTGAACATAAAAGGCAAGGAAGCCATCTAACTATGAGATCTACTGAACAGATGGTGAAGGGAGAGAAGCAGCAGCACAAGGACACAAAGAAAGAAACTGACAAATGCACCAACCAGGACAAAAGACCAAGTTGTGTCTCTACACAAGCAAGAAGCCAGCGCATCCCACTGCGCCGAAGTGGGTCAATGTGTTTCCTACCTTGATTGTTTTCAACCCAAAACTACTATCTACTTTTCTGGGTCTCCTGTCTTCCCTAACGTGTAAACAGGCCTGTAAATGAAGATGACATTTCGCCACCACAAACACTGTGCTCCTTACCTCCTGGTCTGTAGACGACGTCATCCTCAGTGATGTAAGAGGTTATCTCACCAGTGTCTGTCCTTTCATAACGAGATTTTTTTTTCGGTGGTTTCTTTTTGTTCTTCTTCGTGGACTCCTCCGTGGTGGCACTATTATTGTCATTATCCTCATCTTCGCTGTGGTCACTCTCAGCATAATTTTTGGCTCCTCCTTCCAAGGTGCAGCTCCTGCGTGGTCTTGAATTCTCACCCTCTCTTGCTTTGTCTCGTTTATCTCTCTCTCGGTCCCGATCTCGGTCCCGGTCCTTCTCTTTATCTTTGTCTTTGTCTTTATCAGCTGTCATGATTCTCCACGTGCCTTCTTCTGTCCTCTCACGGCTAGGCCTCCGTGAAAGGTAGACAGTAAGCCTGGGCTTCAGTCTTCTGAATTTCTCACTCAATTCCAGGGAAAATCCAACCACTCCAACTACCCCAACGTTTCAAAAACGCTAGGCAAGAAAAGAGAGAAAGAGAAACTGATTTTACTTTAACATTTTCTCATATTTCCTTCCTAAAATAATGCTTTGTTAAATGAATCTCTTACTTACTCATGTTTTAGCCCCAAAAGCCTGGCAAACCACTGGAAAAAGTTAGGACAAGTGATACAAAGTATGTGAAGTTTTTGGCCTCAGCTAGTTTATGGCTTGGGATTTACTACCACACCAATAATGAAAACATCTCAATGTATAATAGTAAACCACACTTTCTGTTCATCAATTGTTCTCTTCTTTTGAAGGAAAAAGTAACACATACCTAATACACAATATACAATGGGTATAATTACATAAAAGGAGCTTCATAACCCATAATATTAATTTACAAGGGCAAGAACCTATATACTAAAAGTATTAACACGGGGGGGGGGGGGGGTAAAAAATAATTGGATAGCCTGGAAAAATGTCTCAAGATGTCTCTCACAGGGAACTATCTTCTGAAAACTCTTTCCAGCCACATTGCCAAATTTCCAGAGCTCCTCTCAAGAATAAACACAGGTATTGACTCAAATAAAAGTGATGACCCTCAAAGCAAGAGTCTTGCCTTCAATTGCAATTCTTCCCATCTTCTAAGTCTCCTGCTCTAGTTATTTTCCAGGAAAAATGGTATCTCTGAATTATCTCTGCCTTGACAAAACAGCTTCCAAAAACAATCTTCCATCTTTAGGGAATATTAGGTGGTTTTTACATGCTTTCAAATTTCCACTATTAATAACCTCCCTAGTAAACTCCTCTCTAGAACTAAGCTCAACAAGGAAAGACTGAAGTTTGTAAGACTTTACAATGAGGAGAGAGACTCTCCAATCTCAACCCAACACAATTCTTGTAAAAATTTTACAGGGTGAGGGGAGGACAGTGACAGATGGACATGGACTATTTTGTTTACAAGTCAGTTTTAGGACAGTCATAATTACCAGTAATTTATCTCCTGCCATCCTGAATCATCTTCCTCAACATCTCTCATTTGTTGAACAATCTATACTAAATACTATCTACATGCCAGGTGTTTGGAACTGAAGACACAATGAGGAAAAAACTCAAGAGTCCTTGCCCTCAATGCTCTAAGTGCCCCTACCCACCCCCCCAAAAGCAAACAACTGATCAATATGAGAACCATCTGCTTCTTATGTTACTAGGGCCAGACAGAAAACGACACATGCAAACAAACAAAAGATTGGTCCTCTTTATTCAGACAACAACAAACAAATCAACTTGCAATTACACACACAGAAAAACACAGAGAAACTTCTATTTGGTCTATTTGGTCTATTCTATTATATTTAAACACAGAGAAAATTCTATTTGGTCATGCCAAAACCATCCAAAATGATTATATTCTCTCTCTAAAGCTTTTAGGTCAACTCTGACACCAGAAAAGACCTCTCCATAAGCACTTCAAATATCCTCAGGCATTCAAGAAAATATAAAATATTCACAAGCACCTATGGAAGACAGACCTATAAAGGAATAATAATGCTGACAACTTAAAGTCAGAAGAAAGAAAGCGTGTAGCACAGACTTGGATTACTTCCTTCTACATAGGAAATAGGCTTCTGATAGGATTTCAATTTTCTAAACATATTTCAAGAAAATGAAAAATTATCCTAGTGCCTGCAGAAGTTTTGCCTAGATGAATAATCTGCTAAACAGACAGTAATATACTCCCAAGTCCCTGAAGGCCACTAGTATTAGCAACTGAAAATACACAAGGAGACATACTACTTTCTCCACTGGGCTGAAGTTTAAAGCATGAACAAGCCAATCATGCAAGAAAGAAAACTATTAGCAAACACCGTTTTTAAAACATTCCTCTTTGACACTGAAAACACAACAAGGTCTACTTGGAATCTAATAAGAACAAGCAGCTTAGGCTGAAAACTTCTCAGATATAGCTCAAGGACAGACATCTGATGAATTTAAGAAAAAGAGCATTCTCTCCAGGGTTAACAAGATAATCAGAAAATTATGTAAAAATATTATTTCAGCACTCAGAAAGGAAAGAAATATTAAGTCCATGTCGTACATTCAACTACTCCTTTAAAAATCATATATACAAGCTTCTATTTTCAAAGAAATTTGAGTTATCTCTGCCAAGACTAAGCAAGAAAGAAAAATTCAAGAAACAACAAAGGGCATCCACAAAATAAAGCCCCGTGTGTATATCCAAAACTTTCAGGTAACTAAGAACAGTGATAATCCAAAGCAAAAGTCAGCCAATTACCATTTACATTTGACTCTAAAACACAGTGCAACAGGGATGTATTTTTTTCCCTCTGCATTTACCATACTAATCAGATTTTTTCTGAGCCTCATTATACAATGACCAACACACAATAATAATGTGACATTTAAGGAAAGGAAACCAGAGAGAAACCAGATGGCAATGACAAGTGTAGATGTCATTTCAATTTGCTAGAAATGATCTATCAATACAATAGCATTTTTGTTAACAATAAGGGGTTTATAGAGCAGGTTCCTGCCATGATCTCATTCAATTCTTTCTCAGCAGCTCAGTGAACTTGACAGAAGTCACCATCCCCACTTTATAGACTACAGAAGGGAAACTGAGAAGAAATCATGTGCATGAAGCCATACAGCCAATGATTCTGCCCAAGGAAACCCCATCCGACCCAATTATAACCTACTACTCAGGTTGTAATCTGTGCCCCAAAGTCACCAGCTCTTCATCAGTGCTAACTTTTCCTGCATGCATCCAGGCTGATCATTTGCACAGACAGATTTAGGAAACACACTCACTTTGCTCTTCCCTTCCCCAAAAGAAATTTTTATCCAGTAACAAAGACAAAATTACTGAAGATATTTCTGTTGATTCACTTGCTCAACCCAGTTAAACAAAAACCATAAGATACTTTTTAAGATTTTATTTTTTTATTTATTTGAGAGAGCAAAAGCGAGGCGCACTCACACACAAGTTGGGGGGAGGCGCAGAGGGAGAGAGAACCCCAAGCAGACTCCCCACTGAGCTCAGAGACCCATGCAGGGCTCCATCCCACCACCCCAAGGATCATGACCTAAGCCAAAATCAAGAGTTGGATGCTTAATTTCCTGAGCCACTCGCGTACCACTATAAAATACTTTAAAAACAAAAGAAAAAAGAAAATCTAATCTAGAACATGTTCAGAGTCACAAGTCTATTCACTGAACAAATGTCTACCAAATGCCTACTGTGTACTACTTACTGCTCTAGGTTTGAGGAAAGCAGGAGAGAACCACACACAAACTTCCCTGCTCTTGTGGAGTTGATGGTCCAGGGAATGGAAAGACACCATCATCAAAAGAATGATATGTATACAGTATATGAGAAGATCTTAAGTAAGGAATCCAGAGGGGGGTGGAACAGGACTCAGTGTGGGAGACTTGCAAGGAAGGCCTTGGGCTTTGTTAAAGCCGTGGGGTACATGAAAGGAGCTTATTCCAGCAGAGGGGGAGGAGGTGCAAATGTCCAGAGACAGAAGTGAGCTGAGCACACACAAGATCCAGGAGGCCAGTGGGGCTGCAGCGGCATGAGGAAGAGGGAAAGTGGAAGGAGAGGAGTTCAGAGAGGTGAAGTGGCGGCTGAATCCTGCCTTGCAAGCCAGTGTAAGGACGCTGGAGCCTTTACTCAAGTGTCATGAAGTGACATGAAGTGACTTGAATGACACTTCAGCTACTGCAGGGATCTGAGTAACAGAGAAAGACATGATCTGACTATGTTTAAGATCACTCTAATCGTTGAGAAAAAACCTAAAGGGATGCAGGGGTTACAGCATGAAGACCAGTGACGGAGGAGGCTTACTATATAATAAGCCAGGTAAAAGGCAGAGGCAGCTGAGACAGACCAGCACGGCACGGGCAGAGAAGGGGAGAAGTCTTATTTTCTGTGTACTTTTAAGGTAAGTGGCAAACTGGATGTGCTGACAAACTGGGAGGTGAGGTGGGACGGAAAAAAGCCAGGAACAACTCCAAGAGCTCTGGCATGAGCAGCTGGATGACGAAGCAGGCGTTATATGAGTTTTGGAAGAAAAATTAAGAGCTCAGGTACGAACATGCTAAGTTTGAGAGGCTTATAAAAAGCACACAAAGATCTTCAGTAGGCAGAGGTCCATGCTGGAGATAAAGATTTACTTTTAATTTCATTTTTAAAGCCATGAGATTGAATGAGATCACCAAGGAAGTGAATGTGCATAGCTTTTCTGATAAAATTTTTTAGACCCACAAAAACCTTTAGTACTCATGCTTGAGTGGAGAGCATATTCAAAACAGACCTGCAACTTACAAATTTCCAAAAGCAGCACCCCTAGGACTAATAAAAAAACATGTATTCTTCTCAGTAGTTCCCACATTTATCAGGTTGCACTTCATCATTTTATCTTAACTGATAAAAATCTGGTCAGCCAGCCTAGCTGTGCTCTCATCTTATCAAAGTCAAAGGCCTTCAAGAGTCAGTGATACAGAACTACTACTCTTTATAACTTTAGCTAGTTCACCCTCCGCATAAACATCATTTGCCTCTTAAAGTGAAGCCAACAACCGCTCACAAACCCCTCAACACGACTTACCAGAACCGATTCAGAAAATGCTAAAATTCCTGTCATGCTCAGGGCCCAAATCTCATTTTAAGAAAACCATTTCCTGACACTATTTAAGCAGTCTCAGGAGGTTAGACCCATGTCAGAACTGGACTGAAAAGCCAAGACCCAAGATCTTGGCACTGCTACGTACTGAACTGCCTTGGGCAAATCACTCTACCTCTCCAAATCCGTTTCACTGCTGTAAAATAAGGACAATCACCAGCGACCTCCCAGAACTGCTTTGAGAATTAAGTTAATTAAGCACACTTTATGCATACGCACTTATAGACTGTGAAGTGCTTTACAGATGCAAACTCTCACCAGCAGATAATACCCAATAGTATATTGTGCTATGCAAGATACAAACGTAGCCAAACATCATGCCTACCCTCCAGGGTTTAGTGCCTCTTGTGGCGCGGGCTGGGGGTGGGGGCATTCTACTGTACGACTGAGAACTAAATTGTGTAGAATGGACTACAAATGACAAAAATTCAAAAAGATCATCTCTGGGATCATATAAAACTCACTTGACCATGAAAAGTTGCCACTTCCTCCTGAGGTCTCACTCCCTGAATGCTAATAATCCCAGTTACTCAAGCCAAATTCTATAGGACACTTGACTCACCAATGCAGCTAGTGAAGTACAATTAATTTTTCCTCATTCAACCACATCAAGAAATATTTGTTTGTCAAATTCCCAATCACACAGCAAGTATTTGGCTCAGCTCTTAGGGTCCACCAGTCACAGCCTGAATATCTCTATAATGTTATCTACTGCTCCCCCCGATTCAGTGACAAGGCATCAACATCTTTCACAGAGACTAATACAACTGCCTTCAAACTGATCTCTGCCACTAAAATTTTGGTTTTTGCCCTCCTTCCAATTTACCCCGCAATGCAGCCAGCCAGCATGTCCGACACTGCACCACTCTTTTTAAACAGGTATAATTCACACCCCCACACAATCCAGCCTTTAAAGTACAATTCAGGGGTGCCTGGGTGGCTCAGTGAGTTAAAGCCTCTGCCTTTGGCTCAGGTCATGATCCCAAGGTCCTAGGATAGAGCTCCACATCGCACTCTCTGCTCAGCGGGGAGCCTGCTTCCTCCTCTCTCTCTGTCTGCCTCTCTGCCTGCTTGTGATCTCTGTCTGTCAAATAAATAAACAAAATCTTTTTAAAAAAATTAAAAAAAAAAAAATAAAGTACAATTCACTTCCAAAGACTGGGAAGAACCTCATGTCCTGACTGTCCTTTGGCTTCTCCAGCTCCCTCTCCACCTCTCCCATGTGCTCCAGCTCCCTCAAAGCACTCCCTTCCTTCTCAGGAACCCATGTGCTTAGAATACTCACCCCCTCCCCTGGTCTGCCTAACCTCAGCTCACCTTCAGGGCCTCAGGCATTTCTGCCGCCTCACTCCAGGAAGGCTCCCAGTACTCCCAGTCTGCCTGTAAAAGGGCCATCGCTCATCCCATTGCCATCAGGCACTGCTAGCCTATGATCATTCTCCACTAACTGACAAGGACCATGGCTATCATAGCATGTTTACTGGAACAACTCCCATTACAGCAATTTCCTCTCTGTACCAAACCCACTGTAGAGTGTCAACCTCATTATCATTTGACCACTCCGCTGAACACACGCCCTCCCTCTGGAAAGGCTGCTCACCTTTGGCTTACCTGGCACAGTCCTCTCCTGGGTCTATCAACCTGACCCTCTGCCCCCCAGTACCCCACCAGCCAGAGCAGGAGTCTATAGGGCATGGTGTCCCCTTTCTCATCCTCGACTTCTATCCTCATCAATCTCATACACGTCCACCAGCCCACAGGTAACACAAACACACAAGTGACCACAAACGGACATGTCTACCAAACCTTCACAGAATGAAAACTGTCCACCTCAAGTCTCCTCCTGGAGATCTCAAAGGTACCTCAACATATCCAAACTAAAGGCATGCTCTGGCCCCAAATGAGCCCTTCTTCTAAATGGTCTCTCTCAGTGACTGGTGCCCCTCCTCATCCTTGTCATGCCAGCTAGACACCCAGGCAGCATCATTAGTGCCCACCTTTCACCCTAGCATCAACCGACCCTGTCACTGTTACCTAATAAATTTCTCTCAACCTCCTCTACTTCAGGACACCTCCAACATCACAACCTCAGTTACAGCTTCTAGGATGGCTTTTCTGGACCACTTCAACTGGCTTCTCTTCAAATCCACTATGAGCCCTTACAGTTCTCCTTCTACACTCCAGCCAAGGGTACACCTCTCAAAAGGCTGATATGATTATGTCAATCACACCTTAAAAATGGTCATTCAATGACTTCCCACTTCTGTTGGCTAAAAACCCAAACCATAACATGATCTACAAGGCCCTTTTATTTTTTTCTAATGTTTTCTTAAGTTATCTCTACCTCTAATGTGGGGCTTAAACTCATAATCCCCCAAGACCAAGAGCTGCATACTCCTCTGACTAAGCCACACCAATGTTCCAAGCCCTTCCTCTTATCTGACTCATCTCACACCACTCTGGCATTCCTTCCCTCAGTTCCCTGAATATACCACACGCCCCCCTGCCCAGAGCATGTACTTTGCTCAGGTTCTTCCTTTGGTCTGTGATGCTTCTCTCCTTTCTTGGCCTATGTGTCTCCTACTCTTCCTTCAGGTCGCAGCTCAAAAACAACTTCCTTGAGATGTCTTTTCCTGTCCAAAATGATTAGATTAAATCCCTTTACAACACTTTCTACAACTGTAAGTTCACAGTTATTTGTGTGACTTGATTAGCAGCTGTCCAGAAGCTAGAAGCTCCATGAGAAGTTGACCCTTGACTGTTTCTGCCCCCTCTTGTATTCTCAGATTTCTCAAATCCTAACTCTGCCTGGTATGCAAAGATGAGCAATAAATCATCTTTTTCTGCCCTCCGTCTCACACATGAGCTAGGTAAGTCAAGAGAGCACTATGATAAGACTTTTATTTGGGAAAGAAAATATTTCATGAGCACACAAGTGAAGTGGTGCTCAGGCTGGATCATAAACCCTGAACAGGGTAGGGATGAGCAAAAAGACAGAGAAAACATTTCAGGTGCAAAGAAGTATAGTAAGAAGAAAGGTGGGTTAATCACCATCCTTAATGGGAACTATAGGGAAAAACCAGTAGGAAATGGGCTGGGGGAGGGGCACATGGGGAGGATAGTTAATGGAGGTTCCTAAAATAATAAAGCAGCTATCACTCACTGAGCACTTAAAATGCCCTAAGCATTTTACACATTAATCCATTTAATCTTCACCAGATTAGTAATTATTCAAGAAAAAAAAACATGTAGGGCGCCTGGGTGGCTCAGTGGGTTAAGCCGCTGCCTTCGGCTCAGGTCATGATCTCAGGGTCCTGGGATCGAGTCCCGCATCGGGCTCTCTGCTCTGCAGGGAGCCTGCTTCCTCCTCTCCCTCTCTCTGCCTGCCTGTCTGCCTGCTTGTGGTCTCTGTCTGTCGAATAAATAAATAAAATCTTTAAAAAAAAAAAAGAAAGAAAAAAGAAAAAAAAACATGTAAACCAGGACATATGACCAATCTAACTCTGTTCAATAGTACTATTGTTATGTACATTTTCCAATGCAAAAGCAACCACAGAGAAGCTGAGCAAGTAGACCAAAATCACACAATTATGTGTTAGATCTAGGATATATAACCAGGCCGCAGCCTCCGGGGCCTATACTCTTAACCACAAGACCATATTGCCTTAAATTATCCATCCTTAAAAGCTAAGTTATCCAAAACAACAGGCTAAGCAAACAGGTATCACTGAAGACTCTTGAGACAAAAGGAACATTTTGGAAACATTGACCTTGTCTGACTGGAGGTGTAGGAGTTGTTAGTTCCATCTGAACAAGCTTGCTTTCCAATCCCCTGTCTCTGAAAGCCTAGATCAGGAACAAAGCACCCCAAGAACTTCTGCCTTTGCCATTTCCGCATTTAGCATTCTCTCTTAGGAACAAAATGAGATGGTCCAAATGCAGAAGACACAAGAAAGCTACCCCATCTTCCGGGCCCTGCCTCTAAGAGAAGCAGCTGCAGCCTACATGCCAAGGAAAACCAAAAAGGTATGCTATAGTTGGGCAACTTGCTTTCAAAAGGAAACCAATTTTCTTCTCCTGTTCCTTTTCATATCAACATCCTGGGAGAGAAAATGTAATTAATGACTTTTGCTCTAGAAAGGGAAATGTCACTCCAACACTTGCTCTCACTGGATAAGAAATATGGTATTCTCATAAACAGCAACCTGCTGCAGAGAATACTTCAAAATATGGCAGAGAAATCACCTACGAACCTGCAAGGTAACATTGAAATATGGGATCAGCAGGTCTGTGACCCCATGCAGAGGTAAGACTATGTTTTACCCAAAACTGATGTGGTATTAAGAGTAGTTCTTCTGTGTAAAAAAAATGAGTTGTGAAGTTCTTCCACCCAACAAGCTCAACAATATAAACGAATGAGTGGCTATACATGCAACTCCAACAATTCTCTACATTTGGGGCTAATGAATACTTAAACTCAATCAATCATGAGTTAGCATACCCGGTACTGAAAGAACATAACAGAGATGGGACACACCAGTCAAATTCAGGGAGGGACCTCTGTGATATCAAAAGAGAAGGAAGTGCTGAATGACTGTCGCTTATTCAAAAGTGGATATAATGCTTAGAGTAACATTTCCTCCCTCTGAAGCTTGGGGAAAAGTGGAAAGAATAAAGATTAGTGGACTCTTGACAATTTCTTCCAAAAACACATAACAATCACAAAACAAAGAACCTGCAAAGGGTGGGGAAAGCACCCAAAACAGCAAAACTCTAGATTACAATTAACAACTCAATTAAATTGTTTAAATAACAAACAATATATACTCTTTTTATTTTTTAGTAGGAGTAAGGAACTCCCAAAGATGAGGTGTCCAAGGTGGTTTCCAACAAGGAAATAACTAATCAACCATTCAAGCATCCCTTAAAGAACACACAAACTCATTCAATATAAGCAACTGCTCTCCTATATTGTTAAATGTGAAGTTCTACCAAATACACACTGAATTTTTTGCCTTGCACACTGCCTAGAGCTACGTCACTTCTGCTCAGTGGATTAAAGAAAATTCACTGGTCACTCTAAAGCAGGCTTTCTCAACTGTGGCATGATAAACATTTGGGGCCAAATCATCCTTTGTTGTGGGGAGGCTGTCCTATGTATTATCCCTGGGTCTCAACCCATGCAGGCTGTAATATCACAACCCTCTGCTCCAATCAGGACAACAAAAATTAACTCCAAATATTGACACCTATCCTCTGGGAAGCAAAGTTGCTTACAGTTGAGAACCGCTGCTTTAAACAAATAAATTCTATCACAGAGATTTCAAGGGGCTAATAAGCATGTGTGTTGTTTTGTTCGTAATTATGCTTACGTAATATGCAATCCATAAAGCAAACACCATTACAAAATCTCTAAGATGGCATGTTTTTTGTTCTCTGCAAAAAGCTAGACTAATTCAAAGCACTGCCTGAAATAGTATTACACAGGTCCCTGACACTGAATTAGGAAAACAGAAATAATATATCCTGAAAATCTTGATGTTCCCTGGCAAGCCCTGAAGGGTTGTTAGGAGTAGTATTACTCGTCAGTGACTTGCCTAATCATGGGGCCAAGTGGATGCTTCTGTTATCATATAATTAAAGAGAAAACCTGATGTCCACAATGCCAAGTATGAGGGAAACCAAATGCCTGTGAATCCAAGTCCCTGATAGGAAAGGATATAGAATTCCTAAACTCACTTTCCCAAAGCACAGCCATAAATAGAACCCTAAGCAGAGGGATGACTAAAATACATCCACACAACAGAACATTATTCAGCAATAAAAAGAAGTAAAATACTTATACATGTTACAACATGAATAAAACCTGGAAAACATTATGATACATGGGGGGAAAAGCCAGTCACAGATGTGTCCAGGAAAGGCAAATCCACAGAGATACAAAGCAGATTGGGGGTCATGGGACTGCTATGGTTACTAGGTTCCTTTTAGGAGTGATAAAAATGTTCTAGAATTGACTGTGGTGATGGTTGCACCTATCTGTGAATATATTAAAAGCCATTAAATGTATAATTTAAATGGGTAAATTATATGTGAATCATATTTCAATAAAGCTATTCAAACACACAAACAGCAATGCTACAAACAAGTAAGAAAAAGCTCAAGCTTACTCCAGCTAAGAAAAAAGATAAACCTGGCTAAAGTAAGGATGAGCTTTTACCTCTGGAACTAACACCACCTCTTAAAGCTGTAAAAGAATAATTAATTAAACATATAGAAGGAGAAGTTTTATTTCATGTAATGCTAGAAATGAAAGAGAATCTTCTTTGGACCACAGCAATCTTTAATACATAGGAATATGTAGTCAGGTTTATCACCTTTATCCAACATGTTCAAAAGCAGGTAAGAGGGACAGGGTGGCTTTAAGTCTGCAGGGTTCCAAGATTCAAAATAATTCCCAACCATGGCACAGAAGCTATCAGCATTTGATGACAGGGTGAATTTTATAGTTAATACAATTACACTTCACACACATATGAAAAACCAAAAGCATTCATAATACACTTCTAATCCAGGGGTACAAATTACATCAAGGGAAAAACAGAATCATAAACTCACTGGAGCAGTCCTTCTAAAAACACTTAGAATCTGACCCTTAGATGAAAACGAAAAGTAGCCCTGACTAAAAGAAGTCTAAGCCAAAACTCAACTGGCCATTTTCTATGTGTGAGCTAGTCTAAAGGTTTTTGTGTTTTGTTTTGTTTTGTTTTGTTTTGTTTTGTTTGACACAGAGATAGATTGTACAAGTAGGCAGAGCAGCAGGCAGAGGAAGAGGGAGAAGCTGGCTCTTTCCTGAGCAGGGAGCCCGATGCCGGGGCTCGATCCCAGGACTCTGGGATCATGATGGGAGCTGAAAGCAGCAGCTTAACCAACTGAGCCACCCAGGCACCATATGTGTGAGCTACTCTAACTGGGTGTGACACTCTCTAGGCTGACCGCATGTATTGCCCTGCCATCTCTGTTGGCCTGTGGTCAGTCAGAGAAAAACAGAAGAGCCAGCAGATCTACTCAGCTACAGATGCAGGCAAGCAGTGAGTGAGCAGGGAATACTCCAAGTCCCAGGGCCTGGACCACAACACTGATCATCAAATACACACAAAGTCCAGAGCAGACTCTCGGTTACTTCTTCCACTAACTCGGCAAATATCCATGTGTGACCAGAATACATGAAATCTCTAACCTCAGACAGAGCTGAGAGTTTAGAGAGAGAGAAGGCAAACAAACAGGAAAATACATAGTTTACTACCTGGTGATAAGTGCGATGGAGAAAAGCAAATCCAGGCAAAGACGATGAAAGGCTGTTAAGTTATTTATGGTAATCACTCATAAGAGGTCATTTGACTTAAAAGAAAGTAAGTGAGCAAGTTGTGTGGTTAGCCAGGGGGAAAGCACTCCAGCTAGAGAGAAAAGCAAGAATGAAGGCCTGAGACAGAAGCGTGCCTGGCATATCCAAACAGCAGCAGAAGGCCAAGGTGGCCAGAGCGGTGGAGACAAGAAGAAAGCCAGAGATGAGAGGAAGCTGGGAGCATTTACTAAAATAAGAGAAAAGCCACTGTAGGGTCTTGCAGAGAGAAGTAACTGAGTTACATTATAATAGATTCCCTCTGGCTGCTGTAGGGATAAGCAAACTACTGATTCCCGCAAGGTAGTGGTCACATGGGCGCTAGCAGAAGTCAGAACACAGACTATTCCAAGCAAAGCCATCACAATCTGTTGTCAGACTGGATATAGAATGAGACAAAGAAGGGGCCCAGATCTAGGCCTGAGCAACTGAGCTGTCATTTCCTGATCTTGGGACAAGAAGGAAAACTGGGAATTCTGTTTGAAACATGTTAAATTTGAGATGGCTAGTAGATAGCTAAGCAGAGTTGAGAGGTCAGAAAGCTTTGGGCATGTAAACCTAGGAGTCCTCACCATAAAAGTAGTATCAACAACCATGTGACTAGACGGTTGAAATACAGGGCTGAAATATTCCAAGGTGGCAAGAAAATAATTTGCAGCAAGTAAGAAACCAATGAGAGGCCAACTAAATTTGTGAATGACCAGTGAAGCTACAGTAACAATATGGTGGAAAGACTGCATCAAGACCACATTCTGAAAATCCCAAAACGAAAACAATAGAGGGATTTATTCACAGAGAAATCCGCTACAAATGTAAAAATTGCCTATAGACAAATTCTGTATTAATGATGGTACCAAATGCTGCATTTAATAAAATCTAGGCTACTACAGTCTTAGTTGGTTTCCACTCTAAGAAGACATAAGAGGGGAACACTCCCCCACCCCATTTCAAAGGGAAATACACCTGTTGTCCAAATGAAGACTTAAGGGTAGGGTATGCTGTTTGAAAGGTTCTCTCCTTGCAAATTAATAAAAGAGAAGTACTGGATTTTAAAAATAACTTCCATAGGTAATATTTCTGAGGCCCTAAAGTGAACACTGTACACTTAAGGTCTACGTAAAAAGAAAGAAAGAAAATATAGTGATTAAGCATTGAATTCAAAATAGAAGTTCAATCCCAGAAAAACAAAGTTTAATAGGCTCATTAGTGATGTTTAGTTGGTGCCATAATTTGAATCCTAAAGAAGAATTATTTTTAAGAAGTATTATTTTTAAATGTTTAATATGAAAGGCATACCTAGATTAAAAATCTATGCATCTTATCAAGAAAATTATGATTACATTAATCAATGAAAGAAAGGAAACAGTGCCAAATTCAAAAAATCATACTCTGGAAATATAATTTTAAAAGATCAAATTACCAAATTCTGGCTAATGACAAAAAAGATGTTTTCAACAATAAGAGAAAATGCAATATTCTTCTGTCATTTGCTACCTCCTCTATGAACAAATTCTTTCATGAATGGTGACCTTCCAGAATCTGAAACTATGTTCATCAAAGAGTCTGTATCAGAAACTGAATGTAGTCATTTTATGCCTAGAGATCTGACACAAAAATGTATGGTTCATAGAAGATGCTCAAATTTCCCATTACAAATTTGGAAAACACTTTATTGGATATTTTAGGTAAATTCAATTTCGATTATCTTTCCTCATTGTTATTTCCTACCTTTTTTTTTTTTTTACATTTTTATTTATTTATTTGACAGAGAGCGAGATCAGAGGTAGGCAGAGAGGCAGGCAGAGAGAGAGGAGGAAGCAGGTTCCCTGCCAAGCAGAGAGCCCAACTTGGAGCTCGACCCCAGGACCCTGGGATCATGACCTGAGCCGAAGGCAGAGGCTTCAACCCACTGAGCCACCCAGGCGCCCCTGTTATTTCCTATCTTATAGTAGAGAATATACAATGAATTTTTCAGAGTCCCATATAAGCACTTGCAAACTATTTCCAGTATGCTATAGAAATACCATCTCCTACATATGCGAACAATGGTAAGCATGAACTCCAGGTAACGTGAACAGTGCAAGTATGTTCCACAGTTGACTATTTTAGATTCCTTGTACTTTCTGGACCAAAAGACTGATTATATTAACATTCAGAATAAGAATAACCATAAAAAGAGGGGAAGGGTCACTTCCCAGTAAGACAGTCTACATTTCTAAATAAGCATTCTTACATATAATTATACAGCTGCCATCATTTAATAGCAATGATGGCAGCACCGCTAATGTTTTCTCAGCACTAAAGTCTCTCCATGACCAAGAAGGGTAACCAAGACGCCAAGAGCAGTTAAGTGATATACAACAAGAAGCTGAAAAGCACAACAGTCAAATTTATGGGTGCAAGAAACACATGGACACTTACCATTCTGAAACATAAAAATGAAGAAACTGTAAGTGAATAGAAGGAAACTATGGAAGGAGGCATGGTACAGCACAGACCAACAGAGTGTCTCCTGAAGTTCCCACTGCTAAGTGCGAGCTCTAACCTCTCTGGCTATTCAGATACACCATACATGGCTTCAAGCCCTAGTATGTTTAGCCCCATTGTACCATCACAGTTTGTACAGAGTCCCTTTGCAAAATAAAAATAGCTTAAGAATACACCAGAGCCTGGAGGGAAGAGCAAGATGGCAAAGCAAGATGGCAGAGGAATAGGGAGACCTAAATTTCATTGGTCCCAGGAATCCAGCTAGATAGTTAGCACACCATTCTGAACACCTACAAACTCAAAAGGAGACTGAAGAATAAAATAGCAGCAATTCAGGATGCCTAGATGGCTCTGTGGTTAAGCCTCTGCCTTTGGCTCAGATCATTATCTCAGGCTCCAGGGATAGAGCCCTGCATCAGGCTCCCTGCTCAGCAGGAAGCCTGCTTCCCCTGCACCCCCACCTGCTGCTCTGCCTACTTGTAATCACTCTCTCTCTCTGTCCAATAAATAAATAAAAAGCTTTTAAAAGGGAGGGGGGGACGAATAGCAGCAGTTCTATGAACAGAAAAGCAACCACTGTCTGGAAGGTGGGACATGCAGAGAAGTGAATCCAAGGCGATATGTGGGAAGACAGACCCGGGGGTGGGGGGTGGGGGTGCCTAGATCAACCAACTACTAAGATAGAACAGCAGAACACAAAATCAGAATTTTTAGAAGTCTGCTCCATGGAGGTACATTGCTCCAGCGCTTAGACCACAGTGTGGTCTCAGGACCTCGGGGTCACAGAATGACCAAGGATGCCTGAGTGTGGCACAGCTCCTAAGTATCAGAGCGGGGAAACCAGCTGCAAAGACTGAGCCCAGGCATGGGCTTTCCGGTAGGGGTTGCCATAAACCGTGATCCCAGCAGAGTTGGGCCATTACTCTTCCAGCAAGAACCCAACAAGCAGCAGATCCGGGCAGGCTCCCCTTCCTCCCCCAGGTGGAAGCAGCATGACACTGTGCTGCAGACATCTGCTGGGTTTGAAGACTCTAAACAGGGCCGTGTGCCAGAGACAAGTAGGCTCAGTAACAGGCCAGATGACCATGGAGCAGAGCTGGAGAACAAGAAACTGGAGTGACTGCTTTTCTCTGAGGGCTCACTGAGAAATGGGACCCTGAGTTCCCAGCTCCTCCAGGGCTGGAGCTTGGGAGGTCACCATTTTCATTCCCATCCTCCAAAGCTGTATAGAAAGCATTAAGGGAACAAAAGCTCTGAGGGCGAACCTGAGCAGATGACTTAGCCTGGCCCCTGACAAGGGTGGTGCAGTTTCACCTTGGACAAAGACTTTTCAGAATCACTACATCAGGCGCCTCCCCCAGAAGATCAGCAAGAATAACCAGTCAAGACCAAGCTCACCGATCAGTGAGAACTACAGAACTCCAGTGCTAGGGGAATGCAGCACATAGAATTCATGGCTTTTCTCCCGTGATTCTCCATTCTGTCCAAGTTAGTTTTCTTCATTTTCTTTTTTTTTTTAAATTTTTCTTTTTCCTTTTCAACCAACATCTTATCAATTCCTTTCTTAAAATCTTTTTGAATTTTCATTTTTACAGTCATATCTACCCCTTCATTGTATTTAACCTTATTTTGTGTGTGTGTGTGTGTGTGTGTGTGTGTGTGTGTGTCTTTCTTTAAAATTTTGAGATACAGCTTCTTCTTCTAAAAGACCAAAATATACCCTAAATCTAATGTATGGCTTTGTTCTAGTCTCCCACTTGATCACATTCTCTCCCTTTTTAAAAAAAAACTTTTTCTTTCCTTTTTTAACCAATTATCAATTCCTTTTTTTAAATCTTTTTAAATTTTCATCTTTATACTCATATTCCATGCCTTCATCATATTTACCCTTCTTTTGTATATAAATAAGTTTTCTTTCTTTAAAATTTTGGGAGGCAGTTTCTTCTAACAGACCAAAATACACCCAAAATCTAGTGTGTGGTTCTGTTCTATTCACTAGCCTGATTATATTCTTCTCCCCTCCCTCCCACCTTCTATCCCCTCCAGTTTTGGGTCTCTTCTAATTTGTTTACTGTGTATTTTTCTGGGGTCACTGTTACACTTTTAGCATTTTGTGCTCTCATTCATCTATTCTTCTCTGGACAAAACGACAAAACAGAAAAACTCACCTCAAAAAGAAAAGGAACAAGAAGAGGCATGCTAACTGCCAGGGACCCAATCAATACAGACATTAGTAAGGTGTCAGAACTAGAATTCAGAATGAGGAATATAAAGATACTAGCTGAGCTTGAAAAACGCACAGAAGATAGTACAGAATCCCTTTCTGGAGAAATAAAAGAACTAAAATCTAACCAAGTCAAAATCAAAAAGGCTATTAATGAGGTGTAACAAAAAATGGAGGCTCTATCTACTAGGATAAATGAAACAGAAGAGAGAATTAATGATACAGAGACCAAATGATGGAGAATAAAGAAGCTGAGAAAAAGAGAGATACAAAACTACTGCATCACAAGGGGAGAATTCCAGAGATAAAGTGATACCATAAGACAAAACAGTTCTAGAATATTTTGAGATCACAGAAGAAGAAAGAGAGAGGGGGGCAAAAGGTATACAGGAGCAAATTACAACAGAAAACTTCCCAAATCTGGGGAAGGAAACAGGAGGCACAGAGACGACCCCCCCCCCATCAAAATTAATAAAAATAGGTCAGTACCCTTACATCTAATAGCAAAACTTACAAGTCTTAGAGACAAAGAGAAAATCCTGAAAGCAGCTCAGGACAAGAAATCTGTAACCTACAACAGTAGAAACATTAGACTGGCAGGAGACCTATCCACATTCTGGCAGGCCAGAAAGAACCGGCATGATATATTCAGAGCACTAAATGAGAAAAATATGCAGCCAAGAATACTATATCCAGCTAGGCTGTCAATGAAAATAGAAGGAGAGATAAAAAGCTTCCAGGACAAACAAAAACTAAAAGAATTTGCAAACACCAAACCAGCCCTACAGGAAATATTGAAAGGGATCCTCTAAGCAAAGAGAAAGCCTAATAATAACATAGCTCAGAAGGGAACAGAGATAATATACAGTAACAGTCACCTACAGGCAATACAATGACACTAAATTCATATCTTTCAATAGTTACCCTGAATGTACATGGAATAAGTGCTCTAATTAAAAGACACAGGGTATCAGACGTGATGAAAAAAACAAGATCCATTGATATGCTGTCTGCAAGAGACTCATTTTAGACCCAAAGACACCTCCAGATTTAAAGTGAGGGGGTAATGGGGCACCTGGGTGGCTCAGTGGGTTAAAGTGAGGGGGTAGAAAACCATTTACCATGCTAATGGACATCAAAGGAAAGCTGGGATGGCAATCCTTATATAAAACAATAACTGTCCCCAATGGAACACTTGCTCTGATCTGGTCATTCTTTTAAATGCTTCAAACCTATGATGTTATTTAATCCTCAAACAGCTAGGAGCTACAACTATTATCATCACAATCTTGTGAATGAGGAAACTGAGACTCATGAATAACTTGTCAGGTGGCAAATACATAAAGAGTGTATAGAAGATATTTGAGCCCAGGCCTGCAATTTCTTACAGCAAAGGATTCTTTACCACACCTATGTCAATAAACTGAACATCATTCTAGATGAAATGAATGTTCCCTAATGAAAACTGCAAGCTGAAAAACATTAGGCAACAATTTAAAAAATATATCCATAAGGGTCACCTGGGTGGCTCAGTGGGTTAAAGCCTCTGCCTTCAGCTCAGCTCATGATCTCAGGGTCCTGGGATCAAGCCCTGCGTTGGGTTCTCTGCTCAGCGGGAAGCCTGCTTCCCCCTCTCTCTCCGCCTGCCTCTCTGCCTACTTGTGATCTCTGTCTATCAAATAACTAAATAAAATCTTTAAAAAAAAAAAAAAGATGTATTTTAAATGGAAGTAGTTGCATGTATGTGATGGGAAGATTAATCCATAAAACCTGAAACAGTGTGGGGAGGTAGTGGGCAGCTCATCCAGTGTCTATTCAAAAATAGCCTTTTCCACTAAAAGGAGAAGCAAAGAATTGAAGATATAAGTGAAATTGATATATTTAAAATATGCTAGGAAGACTTCTTTCTACAAACAACTTTGGAAACAGATGATTTCAGAAATTTGTGGGGTTTTTTTAAATTTTATTACTGTTGATACTCCTCTGTTTTTTACATCCTCTGTATGTTATGTGTTAAATCATTTACTACACATAAAAAAAAAAAAAGGATATACCAGTGTTCTCTATTAGGTGTTCACAAAAAATCTTAAATACCGTTAACTCAGGGTCAAATACTAATTCTGTCTACAAAACAAAAAACAAATACCTTGAATATGTGTAATCAGCAATACCTAGAATAAACTCATATGGAAGACAAAATAGTATTTCATTTTCACCCTTCTCTTGGTAAGAACAGAGATACACATTCAAGAATAGTCCCTGATATAATATAGGAGATTAATTTATTTATTACATCAAACTTTAAAGGATAAAATAAGAGCCGGACATCACCCATAATATACCCTAGTCCTGCTCAGCTTCCAACATCTACTCTAATTAGAAAAAATCATCTGCCTCTTGTCCACCTGGGAATGAAAAGAGAAAGCCATCAAGTCTACATTAGGGATTTCCAATATAAGTATGGCACCTCTTTAAAGCAAGTGTCTGCCAAGAACTTGGAAAGAAAGTCATTACTGAGAGACCCATTAATTTGCAACGAAGGGCTCCAAAAGATAAATGCGAAAACAAGAAACACTAAATGTCATGTTTCAGAACAGAGTGAGGAAGCTTAATAATACTGTCAATAGTTTATGTTAAAACATACACACATTAAATCTACAGCATTACAATTTAAAATGCAAATTTTATTAAATATTATGTGCAAAACTGCAGGTTTTTCCATAGGCCTCATCCTCATCTTGACATTTATAAATTATTAAGCAGCCCTTTAACTATGACTGGACTAAAAGAGAACCTATTGATTTATAGACCTGAATATTATTATCAGAAGGAATGTAATACAGGGAGTGGAAAAAAAGAAAATATGAAAGAGCAAGTGAAAGGATCACACCTAGGAACAGTAACTGTGATAACACTGAGCAGGACGGGAGGAGGCAGAGACTGCATTCATTTCCTCCACAAGCCAAGTCCATATGCTAACACGACTTGTATTGGTCATGTGTTGGCAGGCTTAATACCACACAGGTATTTTTTTCTAAGCTTTCATCTCATATACTCTTAAAAAACAAAAACAAAAACAAAAACAAAAACCACAGTAGAGCAACTGCCAGATTAAATAAGGTCTGAATCCCAACTATTTAAAGTCAAGTTCCCTTGACAAATTTCCCCAATTTTGTTGTCAAGGAAAAATTAAAGCTAAAAGCAAAACACTCTTTCCATACTCCATCCACAACCACAAAAATATCAGCAGCTCAGTTTACTGCCCAATGTAAACGTATAGTGAAGAGCTCTAGTCTCTAGTGACCTTTACGAACACCTGGAAAGTGCAAGCAAGCAATATTCAACACAAGAGAACATAAATCTCAAAAGCACCTGACAAACAAAAACTGGAAGACTGAACTGTAAATGGAGCAGAGGGTTACAGCAGCATTCTCCAAAGAAATCCTCTCTTTCACTTCAGAAAACAGAGGAATTTTTCTCAAATCCTTTCAATGGAAAAACTGCCACTGCCGATTAATGTCAATTTGATCAAATCTATGAGACCTGAGGGAAATGCACAAAATCCCTTTCTTTACTCTCCTGCCTGCTTCATCTTGCAACTTGCAAATTGACTAACAATATGACTAACTACCTAGAGACATGTGTGCCATTTTCAGCAACTGCTAATTTACAGTTTTATTTGTTTTTAACCAGCTGGATGTGATGTGTTTTGCCTCTTCCCTATAGGTCTGTCACTTTGGTGTTTTTTAAACAAATGACATGATATGAACAAAGAACCATTTTAGACTATTACAGAATTTTAGAACTGTGTCAAAAAGGCAGTGATAGTAAAAGGCAGCTCTTCACACCAATGAAAAACCCATAAAAGTCCCTAATAGTAGGGAAGAAATTTTTAAGCATCTTGAGAGCCTCATTACCACACCCACACTAAGCCAATCCTACCCTCTACCAGGATACATTTTGTTGGTGATACTATTAACCCTTCTGCTAAATTCTGGCTTGGTAATCAACCAGATGGACTCAAAAAGCAACTGAAGATGATGTGAGGGCTTCTACCTCTAGTTCTCATAACCCATGGGGAGAAGCAGATGATGCATATAATTGAATGAAGAAGAGATTTTAATTTTGAAAAGTGTCAACCTTCAGCTGCCTTTTACATACCCATCCAGACTGAGGAATCTACTGGACAGTTGGAAATACAGTCTCAGCTCCATCAAATGCTAAGAAGAAAGACCAAGGCAAGGAAGCGCATGGACATGTGGGTCTTCAACATATAAAAAAAACTAAAATACAAAGATTCCAAAGGTATTTATTATGTACTAAATGAGGTGGCCCAGAAAATATATTAAATAAAGAGTAAGGGGCTAAACATAGACACCAGAAGCAGTTTCCAAACCGAATTCCATAAAAAAGAAAAAGAAGAAAAGAGAAAAGAAAAATCTGGACCCCTTATAAAGGCAGCCCAAAACTGACAACCATAACAATAAAACCCTCTATCTAAAGTAAATGTGTAACAGCCAAACTATGGAAAGAGCACAGATGTCCATCGACAGATAAGTGGTTAAAGATGATATGATATATTGATATACACACACACACACACACACACACACACACCAGAATACTATGTAGCCATCAAAAAATGAAATCTTGTCATTTCCAACAATGTGGATAGAACTAGGGGATATTATGTTGAGCAAAATAAGACAATCAGAGAAAGAAAATTATATGATCTCACTGATATGTGGAATCTGAGAAACAAGGCAGAGGATCATAGAAGAAGAGAGAAAAAAATAAGAAGAAACCAGAGAGGGAGACGAACCATAAGAACCATAAGACAATCTTAGGAAACAAAATGGAGGTTGCTGGAGTGGTGGGAGGTGGGAGGGATGTGGTGGCTGGGTGAAGGACACTGGGGAGGGAATGCGTTGTAGTGAATACTGTGTATTGTGTTAAGACTGATGAATCACAGACAAGTACCCCTGAAACAAATAATACATTATATCTTAATAATAAAAAATATAATAAATACAAAGTAAGTGTATGACACACTGCTGGTGCTCATAAAGTTTACACCTATAGTGTCATACAAAGGGTCAAAGACTTTAGGTAAGAAAAATGTTCAACAAATTAGTTACCAACAGAATCAAACACCCAGAAGATACTGCCTGGTGTAATTCATCTACAAAAAATGATCAATGCCAACCTGTTCTTCCTCCGAACAGCATGTGAGTTGCAGACAAAAGTAACAGAAATTCAGATGTTAGCTAGGATGCAGAGAAAGGGGAACCCTCCTACACTATTGGTGGGAATGCAAGCTGTTGCAGCCACTCTGGAAAACAGTATGGAGTTTCCTCAAAAAGTTGAACATAGAGCTACCCTACAACCAAGCAATCACACTACTGGGTATTTACCCTAAAGATACAAATGTAGTGACCCAAAGGGGCACGTGTACCCGAATGTTTATAGCAGCAATGTCCACAACAGCCAACCTATGGAAAGAGCCTAGATGTCCATCAACAGATGAATGGATAAAGAAGATGTGGTGTGTATATATACAATGGAATACTATGCAGCTATCAAAAGAAACGAAATCTTGGGGCGCCTGGGTGGCTCAGTGGGTTAAAGCCTCCGCCTTCAACTTGGGTCATGACCCCAGGGTCCTGGGATCAAGCCCCAAATCAGGCGCTCTGCTCAGCAAGGAGCCTGCTTCCTCCTCCCTCTCTCTCTCTCTCTCTCTCTCTGCCTGCCTCTCTGCCTACTTGTAATCTCTATCTGTCAAATAAATGAATAAAATCTTTAAAAAAAAGAAAAAAAGAAAGAAAGAAAGAAAAGAACAAGAACCGAAATCTTGGCATTTGCAGCGACGTGGATGAAACTGGAGGGTATTATGCTGAGCGAAATATGTCAATCAGAGAAAGACAATTATCATATGATCTCTCTGATATGAGGAATATGAGAGGCAGGGCAAGGACAGGGAAGGAAAAAATGAGAAAAGATGGGATCAGAAGGGAGACAAACCGTAAGAGACTCTTAATCTCCCAAAACAAACTGAGGGTTGCTGGGGGGTAGGGGGAGAGGGATAGGGTGGTTGGGATACGGGCACTGGGCAGAGTATGTGATATGGTGAGTGCTGTGAAACGTGTAATCGTGATGATTCACAGACCTATACCCCTGGGGCAAATAATACATTACCTGGTTTAAAAAAAGAAAAGTTAACAGAAATTCTTCAACCTAACTGCATTGAACTAATCCTTAGAAGGTCTTGTTGGGTATCTGATGCCCCGATTACTTGCCACATCAACTCTGCCTTAACCACTGCTCAGATTATATAAAAAGTACTCCAGACTATTCAATTGGTCATTTTCTCCTCATATTAGAGACCAACATCACTGCAGAACCATATAAAGAATGATTCACTTCACAAAACATTCTTAGAAGGCAAGCTGAAGAACTAAATAAAATCCAGTTAGGTACTTTCTACCAAGGAAGGACAGAAGAACAGGCGGACAAAAGGACAGAAGGAGGTTTATCAGGGGGTGGGGGGAGCTGGGAGAAAAGAATCTGTCGGCAACAAGGAAAGGAATCAACTCCCTCAAGTGGGATATTAAATTAAAATGTTAAGAAACAGAAGGAGGATAGCAGCATCTCAAGACAAAAAGAGTCTCTTAATGCCTAAAACCACTATGGTGCCAAGGCAGTGGGCATATCTCTGGCCTTAGTGTGCCCTCATCACAACTCAGACTCTAAGCCAGGAACGGAGAGAACCTCCCCTGTGATCACCAGAAATCATCCATCAGTCAAACTGATAAGCACACATCACAGGCTGGAAAAAAGAGCAAGCAGATGAGTATTACTGGCCACAACTGTGAACAACATGAATTTACAAGAAAACATTTGGGAAAAAAAAAAATACTCAATCTTTTTCCCCAACCCCAGTGTCCTACTTTACCTTAGACCTCAGTTCTTACACTCACTCTCTATAAGCACAAATGACAGCTACCTTTTGTCTCAGTTTTCAAGATTCTCATTCAAGAACTTTTGAGGAACATGTTAAAAGTGTCACAAACACATCAATTATAAAATAAATAACATGGGATTAAACGTACAGCATGTGACTACAGCTGATAATACAGTTTTGTATTTTGAAAGTTGTTAAGAATAAATCTTAAAAGTTCTCAACAGAAGGCATCTGGGTGGCTCAGTCAGTTAAGCATCCAACCCTTGGTTTTGGCTGAGGTCGTGATCTCACAGTCATGGGATCAAGCCCTGTGTCAGGCTCTGGGTTCAGCACAGAGTCTGCCTGAGATTCTCTCCCTCCTTCTGCCCCTACCCTGCTCTCTAAAAATGAATAAATAAAATATTTTTAGACAGGAGTAGCAGACTGAAATGACATCAGGTCCCAGGAGTCCAGAGAGATAGTTATCATACATTCCGAACACCTACAAACTCAACAGGAGATAGAAGAGAAGAAGAACAGCAATGCCAGGAAGAGAAAATCAACCACTTTCTCAAAGGTAGGATGGGCGGAGAAGTGAATCCAAAGCACTGGGAAGATAGACCACGGGAGGAGGGGTTGGCTCCTGGCAGGTGCTGCAGCAGCAGAGCACAAAATCAGAACTTTTAGAAGTCTGCTCCACTGAGGTGCATGGTTCTAGAGGCTAAGCAGGGGTGGAGCCCTGAGGGACAGGGGGCTGGTCTCAGGTCCCATGGGGTCACAGGAAGATTGAAGGTATCAGAGTGTGCCAGAGCTCCCAGGTATCGGAGTGGGGAAGCGGGCTACAGAGATGGAGCCAAGGACTGATCTCTCAGCTCAGGGTTCACTAACCATGATCCAAAGCACGGTCAGGCCACTGCTCTTCAAGCAGGGACCCCACATGTGGCATATCCAGAGTGACCCCTCCTACCTCCTCCCTGAGTGGCGGCACAGGAACGAGCAGCAGGAATCTCCTGGGTTTGGAGTCTCCAAATGGGGCTGTGCTCCAGAGAAAGAAACACTTGGACACAGGCCAGGTGAGCACAGAGCGCGGGTTTTCTCTGAGGTCGCAGTGAGAAGTGGGGCCCCAAGCTCCCAGCTCTTCCACGTTGGATTCTGGGAGACAGCCATCTTCATTCCCACCTCCAAAGATCTACAGGAAGCATTCAAGGAACAAAAGCTACCGAGAGCAAACCTGAGCAGATTACTTAACCTGGCCCCTGGCAAGGGAGGTGCAATTCTGCGTTGGACAAAGACATTTGAATATCATAGCAACAGGCCCCTTGCCCAGAAGATCAGCAAGAACATCCAGCCAAGACCAAGCTCACCAGCAAGGAGAACAGATGAACTCCAGAGCTAGGGGAAAGCAACACATAGAATTCATGGCTTTTTTCCACATGATCCTTTAGTCTTACAAAGTTAAATTTATTTTTTTTTTCTTATTCTGTATTTTTTTAACTTTTCCTCTTTTAACATTTCTTAACTAGTTTATCTTAACAATATCTTCCCCCCCCCAAAAAAAATCCTTTAAAACCTTCATTGTCATAGTTGTATTTTACCCTTTCATTGTATTTAACCTTATTTTTTATATACATATAGGTTTTTTTTCTTTAAAATCTTGGAATACAATTTTTTCTAATAGATCAAAATATACCCTAAATCTAGCACATGGCTTTTTCTAATCTCCAGCCTGTGCACATTATCTCTTTTCTTTTCTTTTTCCAAACAACTTATGTTATCAACTCTTTTTAAAATTTTTTTAAAATTTTCACCTTTACAGTCATATTCCATCCCTTCATTGTGTTTACCCTTATTTTTGTATATTTATGTAAGTTTTTCTTTCTTTAAAATTTTGGGAGGTAGATTCTTCTAAGAGACCAGAATACACCCAAAATCAAGTGGGTGGCTCTGTTGTATTCACCAGTCTAAAATATATGGGTTTTTCTTTCTTTTTTTATTTTTCTTTCTTTTTTTCCCCCTTTCTTCTTCCCAGGGTTTTGGGTATCTTCAGATTTAGCATAAATTTTTCTGTGCTCTTTGCCACACTCTTAGTATTTTATTCTCTTGTTCATATATTCTTACCTGATAAAATGACAAGGCAGAAAACCACAAAAAAAAAAAAAAAAAAAAAAAAAAGAACAAGAGGTAGTACCAATGGCTAGGGACCTAATCAATATGGACATTGGTAATATGTCAGAACTAGAGTTCAGAATGACAATACTCAAGGTGCTGGCTGGCTCAAAAGAGGCATGGAAGATATTAGAGAAACACCTTCTGGAGAAATAAAATCCCTTTCGGGAGAAATAAAATCTAACCAAGCTGAAATCAAAAAAGCTATTAATGAGGTGCAATCAAAAACAGAGGCTCTTATTGCTAGGATAAATGAGACAGAGAAGAGAATTAGTGATATAGTAGACCAAATGACAGAGAATAAAGAAGGTGAGCAAAAGAGAGACAAACAACTACTGGACCACGAGGGGAGAATTCGGAAGATAGGCTATACCGTAAGATGAAACAACATTAGAATAATTGGAATTCCAGAAGAAGAAGAAAGAGAGAGGGGGCAAAAGGTATATTGGAGTGAATGATAGTACAGAATTTCCCTAATATGGCAAAGAGAACAAACATCAAAGTCCAGGAGTTACAGAGAACCCCTCCCTCAAAATCAATAAAAATAGGTCCACAACCCATCATCTAATAGTAAAACTTACACGTCTTAGTGACAAAGAGAAAATCCTGAAAGCAACCTGGGACAAGAAGTCTGTAACATACAATGGTAAAAATATTAGAGTGGCAGCAGACTTATCCACAGAGACCTGGCAGACCAGAAAGAACTGGCATGATATATTCAGAGCACTAAATAAGAAAAATATGCAGCCAAAAATACTATATCCAGCCAGGCTGTCATTGAAAATGGAGAGAGAAAAAGCTTCCAGGACAAACAAAAATGAAAAGAAATTGCAAACACCAAACCAGCCCTACAGGAAATATTGAAAGGGGTCCTCTAAGCAAGGAGAAAGCCTAAAAGTAGTGGGCCAGAAAGGAACAGAGAAAATATATAATAACAGTCACCTTATGGGCAATACGATGGCACTAAATTCATATCTACCAATAGTTACCCTGAATGCAAATGGACTAAATGCCCCTATCAAAAGACACAGGGTATCAGAATTGATTAAAAAAAAAACAAAAAACCAAGACCCAGCAATATGCTGTCTACAAGAAACTCATTTTAGACCCAAAAACTCCTCCAGATTTAAAGTGAGGGGATGGAAAACAATTTACCATGTTAGTGAACATCAAAGGAAAGCTGGGGTGGCAATCCTTCTATCAGATCAATTAGATTTTAAGCCAAACACTAATAAGAGATGAGAAAGGACACTGTATCATACTTAAAGGGTCTGTCCAGCAAGAAGATCTAACAATTTTATATATCTATGACACTAACATGGGAGGAGCCAACTATATAACCAAATTAATAACAAAATCAAAGAAACACATCGACAATAACACAGTAATAGTAGGGGACTTTAACACCCCCCTCACTGAAATGGATAGATCATGCAAGCAAAAGACCAACAAGGAAATAAAAGGCCTTAAATGACACAGTGGACCAGATGGACATCACAGATATATTCCATCCCAAAGCAACAAAACACACGTTCTTCTCTAGTGCACATGAAACATTCTCCAGGATAGATCACATCCTGGGTCACAAGTCGGGTCTCAACCAGTACCAAAAGACTGGGATTATTCCCTGCATATTTTTAGACTACAATGCTCTGAAGCTAGAACTCAAACAAAAGGAAAGTTGGAAAGAACTCAAACACAGGGAGGCTAAAGAGTATCCTGCTGAAGAATGAATGGGTCAACATTAAAGCAGAACTGAAAAAATTCAAGGAAACAAATGAAAATGAAAATACAACTGTTTAAAATCTGTGGGACACAGCAAAGGCAGTCCTGAGAGGAAAGTATATAGAGATACAAACCTTTCTCAAGAAACAAGAAAGGTCTCAAGTACACAACCTAACCCAACACCTAAAGGAGCTGGAGAAAGAACCGTAAAGAAACCCTAAACCCAGCAGGAGAAAGAGATATAATAAAGATCAGAGCAGAAATCAATGAAATAGAAAACACCAGAACAGTAGAACAGATCAACAAAACTAAGAGCTGGTTCTTTGAAAGAATTAGTAAGACTGATTAAACCGCTGGCCAGACTTCTCAAAAAGGAGGAAAAAAAGGGACCCAAATAAATAAAATCATGAATGAAAGAGGAAAGATCACAACAAACACCAAAGAAATATAAACAATTATAAGAACGTATAATGAACAACCATATGCCAGCGAATTTGACACTCTGGAAGAAAAGGATGCATTACTAGAGACACATAAACTACCAAAACTGAACCAGGAAGAAACAGAAAACCTGAACAGACCCATAACCAGTAAGAAGATTGAAAGAGTCATCAAAAATCTCCCAACAAACAGCCCAGGGCCAGACAGCTTCCCAGGAGAATTATACCAAACATTTAAAGAAGAATTACTACTTATTATCCTGCAACTCTTCCAAAAAAATAGAAATGGAAGGAAAACTTCCAAACTCACTTTATGAGGCCAGCATCACCTTGATCCCAAAACCAGACAAAGACCCCATCAAAAAGGAGAATTACAGACCAATACCCTTGATGAACACAGATGCGAAATTCTCACCAAAATACTAGCCAATAAGATCCAACAGTACATTAAAAGGATTATTCACCATGACCAAGTAGGATTTATTCCTGGGCTACAAGGTTGGTTCAACATCTGCAAATCAATCAATGTGATATAATACAATAATAAAAGAAAGAACAAGAACCATATGATACTCTCAACAGATGCTGAAAAAGCATTTCACAAAGTACAGCATCCTTTCTTAATGAAAACTCCTTACAATGTAAGGATAGAGGGTACGTACCTCAATACCATCAAAGCCATCTATGAAAAAACCCACAGTGAATATCAATCTCAATGGGGAAAAACTGAAAGCTTTTCCACTAAGGTCAGGAACACGGCAGGGATGTCCACGATCACCACTGCTATTCAACTTGTACAAGAAGTCCTAGCCTCAGCAATCAAAGAAATAAAAGGCATCTGAATCGGCGAAGAAGAAGTCAAACTCTTACTCTTTGCAGATTATAGGATACTTTATGTGGAAAACCCAAAAGACTCCACTCCAAAACTGCTAGAATCATAAAGGAATTCAGTAAAATGTCAGGATATAGAATCAATGCACAGAAACCATTTGCATTGCTATACACCAACACCAAGACAGAAGAAAGCAAAATTAAGGAGTCAATCCCATTTACAATTGCACCCAAAACCATAAAATACCTAGGAATAAATATAACCAAAGAGGCAAAGAATCTGTACTCAGAAGACTATAAAGTACTCATGAAGGAAACTGAGGAAGACACAAAGAAATGGAAAAATGTTCCATGCTCATGGATTGGAAGAACAAATATTGTGAAAATGTCTATGCTACCTACAGGAATCTACACATTTAATGCAATGCCTATCAAAATACTATCAATCTTTTCAAGAAATGGAACAAATAATCCTAAAATTTATATGGATCCAGAAAAGACCCCAAATAGCCAGAGGAATATTGAAAAAGAAAGCCAAAGCTGATGACATCACAATTCTAGACTTCAGGCTCGATTACAAAGCTGTAATCATCAAGACAGTATGGTACTGGCACAAAAACAGACACACAGAACAAAGAGCCCAGAAATGGAACCTCATTCTATGGTCAATTAATCTTCAACAAAGCAGGAAAGAATGTCCAATGGAAAAAAGACAGTCTCTTCAACAAATGTTGTTGGGAAAATTGGACAGCCACATGCAGAACAATGAAACTGGCGAATTTCCCTACACCACACACAAAATAGACTCAAAATGGATGAAAGACCTCAACGTGAGACAGGAATCCATCAAAATCCTTGAGGAGAACACAGGCAGCAACCTCTTCAACCTCAGCCGCAGCAACTTCTTCCTAGACACATCGCCAAAGGCAAGGGGAGCAAGGGCAAAATGAACTATTGGGACTTCATCAAGATCAAAAGCTTCTGCACAGCAAAGGAAACAGTCAACAAAACCAGAAGACAACTGACAGAATGGGAGAAGATATTCACAAATGACATACCAGATAAAGGGCTAGTATCTGAAATCTATAAAGAACTTATCAAACTCAACACCCAAAGAACAAATAATCCAATCAAGAAATGGGCAAAGGACATGAACAGACATTTCTGCAAAGAAGACATCCAGAGGGCCACCAGACACATGAAAAACTGCTCCACATCACTCGGCATCAGGGAAATACATATCAAAAACACAGTGAGATACCACCTCACACCAGTCAGAATGGCTAAAATTAACAAGTCAGGAAACGAAAGATGTTGGCGAGGATGCAGAGAAAGGGGAACCCTTCCACACTGTCGGTGGGAATGCAAGCTGGTGCAGCCGCTCTGGAAAACAGCATGGAGGTTCCTCAGAGAGTTGAAAATAGAGTTACCCTACGACCCAGCAGTCACACTACTGGGTATTTGCCCTAAAGATACAAATGCAGTGATCCGAAAGGGCACGTGCACCCGAATGTCTATAGCAGCAATGTCCACAGTAGCCAAACTACGGAAAGAACCTAGATGTCCACCAAGAGATGAACGGATACAGAAGATGTGGGGTGTGTGTACAGACACATACACACACACACACACACACACACACACACACACACACACACACACACAGGAATACTATGCAGCCATCAAAAGAAATGAAATCTTGGCTTTTGCAATGACCTGGTTGGAACTAGAGGGCATTATGCTGAGCAAAATATGTCAATCGGAGAACGACAATTATCTTATGATCTCCCTAATATGAGGAATTTGAGAGGCAGGGTGGGAGGTCTGGGGAGTAAAAAAGGAAAAAATGAAACAAGATGGGATCGGGAGGGAGAGAGTCTTAATCTCACAAAACAAACTGAGGGTGCCTGGGGGGAGGAGGGTATGGAGAGGGTGACCAGACTATGGACATTGGGGAGGGTATGTGATATGGTGAGTGCTGTGAAATGTGTTCAGTCTGACGATTCACAGACCTGTACCAGAGGGGCAAATAATACATTATATGTTAATTAAAATAATTAATAAAAAACTGTAACTGTGATGTGACAGATGTTAACCAGGCTTATTTTGGTGACCATTTGGCAATATATACAAGTATCGAATCATAATATTATATCCTATAATGATATATAATTCATGTATTATAATATATAATAATATATATCAAATAATATTATAATGTATGATCTTATATGTCAACTATATCTCAATTTTAAAAAAGAACTTCTGAGAAGAGACTATGGGTCTAATTTCCTCCTTCAATAAACCGCCTCTCCAGTCCTCACTATATAGCCTTGTTCTCCTAAAACTGTCCAGTGAAAGCCCTCTACATGTATCCCCAACACTTGAGACTTACTCTCTTTCACTCTGTTCACATTGTCTCCACTGCTAGCTCAATAAACATTTGTTGAATAACTGTGCATCATTCAAGTCCAGTGTAAACCCTGAGAAGAATTTCTTAGCGTCTCCAAACCATGTCAGGCTATTCTTGCTCCTCTTTCCTTAATTCCTTTTACAATCACAGTCTGTTGCATTTTACCACTTAGCATTTTAACATATATTACTAATGTAAAAGATCTCGCTATTTATTAACTCATGTGTTTCATATATTGCCTCCTCTCATCCTTCCCTGTAAGGGTCTACAAACAGAAATACACCCCAGTGGGGCACCTGGGTGGCTCAGTGGGTTAAGGCCTCTGCCTTCGGCTCAGGTCATGATCCCAGGATCCTGGGATCGAGCCCCACATCAGGCTCTCTGCTCAGCGGGGAGCCTGCTTCTCTTCCTCTCTCTCTCTCTCTGCCTGCCTCTCTGCCTACTTGTGATCTTTGTCAAATAAATAAATAAATCTTAAAGAAAAATTAAAGGAAAAAGAAATACACCGCAGTGCTTGGTCATTGCTAGCTTTAAACCACAGGCAAGTCAATTGCTCTATCTAAATTTTGGCTTCTTCATCAGTAAAATAAAGATAATAATATAGGGGCGCCTGGGTGGCTCAGTGGGTTAGGCCTCTGCCTTCAGCTCAGGTCATGATCTCAGGGCCCTGGAATCGAGCCCCGAATCAGGCCCTCTCTCTCTGTCTGCCTCTCTGCCTACTTGTGATCTCTGTGTGTCAAATAAATAAATAAAATCTTAAAAAAAAAAAAAAAAAGATAATAATAATACACATGCCATGGAGTTGTTCCAGAGGAATCAGAAAAATAATCCATGTCAAGTACTAGTCTGCACAATACCTAGCAGATACAAGATGTTCAACGTGTGTCAGTTAACACTGGTGATACTAACAAACAACACATCCCTGGAATCCCACAGCATGGAGGAGCTCAACACAGGTTTTGCTAAAGACAGTAGTTACAATACTTCTAGCTGATCCTGGAGTATTGTTTCCGTTTGTACTGCTAACAAGGAAGAATTGTCAGTTCTCAAAGAAGCGTGTACTGACTGCCTAAGCCCCTATAAAGCACACTCTCAGCCCTCTGGGAACCTCTTTTCCCCACACCAACCTACTCTGGCTGTATAAATATGGTCTCCTGTTTCCGCTTGGATTCCTTAAAGCAGAAATTATTCCATGTTAAACTTTGAAAGCAATCAAGTATTTGATAAATGTACAAAATCCATTTATTAATTAGGCTTTATTTTTCATTATCCACTAATAAGCTATCCTCTTACAATCAAAGACCACAGATTATTAAGGTAGAATAGTAAGGTTCTCATTAATGTTTTTCTTAAATACATGAAAACAGGCTACATCTGGGTTTTTTGTTTTGAAACTTAAATTGCAACTCTCCATGTCACATACCAACAGTGCCTTTATTTATATTCCCCTTTTCTTTTTTTTAAAAAAAGACTTTTATTTATTTGAGAAAGAAAGAGGGTGAGCAAGAGCACAAGCCAGACAGAGGCAGAGAGAGAAGGAGAGGCAGACTCCCCATGGAACAGAGAGCCGGACTACGCGAGACTCGATGCCAGGACCCTGGGATCATGACTTGAGCCAAAGCAGGTCATGCTTAACTGACTGAGCCACCCAGAAGCCCCGATAATCCCCTTTTCATTCCAACTTTCTCTAAAATAAAATAAAATAAAATAAAAACACAAGTCCACAAAATTATAATACATCCATACATAAGAGAGTGCCCTCAGATGTTACTAATTACACCGCCATGTGAATCACTTACTATATTTAACATAGGGTTGTGCTATCCAATACGGTAGCCAGGAGCCACACGTGGCTATTAAAATTAATTGAAATTAAATAAAATTTAAAATTCAGTTCCTTAGTCTACACTAGCCACATTTCAAGTACTTACCAGTCATAAGTGGCCAATAACTACTATATTGGACAGAGCAGATACAGAACATTTCCAACGTCACAGTAAGTACTATCAGACAGCACTGATCCAGATTAAACGTATATAAATAAAGATAGTAAGAATCCCATTTTATCAATAACCTACCTCCTTATGATCAACTCTAAAAGCTCCAAATACAAGAATATGCATAAGCATGAACCCAGTAGCATTATCATGGACTCTCACAAAGACAACAGATCACAATTCTTCTAAGAAAAGATAGAGTAAGAAAGTCCCACAGCAATCTAAGGCTTTATTCATCTACTCTTTCAGCAATTTACACAACTTGACCTGAGGAGAAAAGAGCAAGAAAGCATTTTTCTCCACAATACCCTTTCTCCAACAGAGTCACATTTGCCAGGTTTCCGACTCCCAGGCTCCAGTGTCCTACAGCGTCAGCACTCCTCGGTCAAGTCCGCTTTCCACACTGATTTCCTTGAACTCAGTCAGTGTATTGTGCCATCACTCTAAAATCAGGGCCTAGAGTCTCTTGACAGATAGGCTGTATGTAATGATAATTTGGATAAAATCATAAGTCTATCTGTTCTTGGAAGGTTTTTCCAATCCTATGCAATTGCTGTGTGGGTTATGTGGGAGGCTGCACATTTTTCTTCATAATAAAACAAAATCCCAATTTCTGCAAAGTTGGTAAGTTACCTCTGCATTTATAACACAACATGACAGGCAAAGCTCTGTTTTTCTACAAAATTAGGGCTTTTAGGAGCATATGTTTTCAATCACTTATTTCTCAATAATAATTAAAATATCTCAAAGCATTCCCTGAGCACTTCACTAGTTTTATCTGCCACTTTCGTTGATTATCACAGGCTGCCTATATACAGGAAGAGAAGCAGAACAGGGAAAAACTCATGATTCTGGGCAGGGATATTTTTTTAAAATTCCCCTCTAAAATCTGAACCTCATAAACATCTTTCCATAATTCAATACTATGGTACCAGCTTTAAAATGTTATGATAACCCAGGGGAGATGGGTTTTCTGAGTGATATGTGAGGAAAGAATGTTATAACATGGGTATGTGGCAAGGGATTTAATGTTTTGGAAGAATGGCAGTCACATGATACCAATACAATTTTCAGACATTTGGGGTAAAGTGGGGAAGGCCAGATGAACTTGTTCAGTAATCACTCTAACTTTTTGCTTATTAGAAGAAGGGAAAGGTGGGGGGGGGGGGGAACACCACCCTAAGTATTTGGCATGAGTTGCATTTCTCTGGAGCACTTTCTTTTACCCTTTAAGTCCCAAGCAGCCATGATCTCTGAAGGGTAAGGTCAGCTATCAGCCTTGAAAGGACAATAAGATGTGCGCAACTATTTCTTTCCACTGAAAAAGCAGCTTCTGAATCTGAGAAAGCAAGCAAAAATAGTGTGGTAGTCTGTAAAGCAAATTATCCCCAGGGAATTCTGGCTTGAATGCAAAGTATTCCACAGAAAACGTTTCCAGAAGGCTCTGACAACAGGAAGGAACAATTCAAAAGCAAGGACATAAATTCATATAGATTGGGGGTAAAGTAGGGAAGTAAGGACAATGATGGAAAAGTCTATTTAAAAAAAAACACACACAACTTAGTTCTTGAGGCATTTTGAGAATCAGAATCGAAGGCTTCGAGGTAAAAAGTAAAAAAAAGACTGCGAAATACAACATCTATGCTTAAATACGTCCTTGGAATAAAAAAAAAAAAAGCACTTAGCCAGGATTCAAATTTAAAAAAAAAAAAAAAGGAAAGAAAGCATTACACTACCTTAGTTCCCCACTGGGTTGTGAAAAACTTACTAATTTAGAAATGAGAGAACACCATGTTATTGTTCCCATGTAGCTCAGATTAGGACCTGCAAATACTACAACCTAGCGGGGGTGGGGGTAGGGAGATAGAGGTAAATAAGAGAGAAAATTGCTTCCCACTAATATGGGTCAATTCTGCAGGAATACGTGTCAGGAAAACATTACAGTATGTATTCTACATATTTTAAGTACAGGTCAAATTCTCTAATAGCTCAACGAGCTAAGTGGACAGAGGGCAAGAAAAACAAAGTACAAGAGCATGTTAAAAAAAAAAAAAAATAGAGAATGGGGGGCACCTACGTGGCTCAGTTAAGCATCTGCCTTCGGCTTAGGAAGAGATCTGAGTCCTACATCTAGCCCCATATGGCATGGAGCCTGCTTCTCCCCTCCCTCTGCTTGTGAGCATGCCTGTGTTCTCTCTTCAAATAAAACCTTTCAAAAAAGAGGAAGAGAATGGAAATTGAAAATTCATCATAAAATAACCAAAAGCACCAAGAGATAAAAATGCTAAAAATGGGGAAGGGGGGTCCTTATTAGCAAACGTCATGCGTTTTTAAAACTATGTGTCTTTTCTAACTTACGAAAAAGCTAACAGAAACAATCCAGAAAGAAAACTAAATGGTGGGTGGGGAAGGATATACCAAGGAAAGACACGAAACCAACAATATACTACACTCCCACAATGGTCTAAGCACTTCCAAGCCAAATCAGATATGAACTATATATAAAAGATCACTGTTCATATACTAAATTTTTTGTAGTAATCAGGGAGTCTTTTTAAATTTTTTTTAAGGTGCTTTAAAAATGAGGTTTTGGCAGCCACATCTCACCATCTTAAAAGGTGAGATAGCTGGTTCTTTAGCTCAGCTCAGCTTTAATTTTTATAGCAAATATTTGACTTTAGAATACCTAACAGAATGCCAAAGTACAAATATTTGCTTAGCTTAATCATTCTCTATATGTTATTCTACTTCCCCTGTAAATATGAAATGTGAAAGGAAACCTAAATTCATTAATGCCTAAATTTGGCTCCAGTTTAAAATGCACTATTAAACAAAAACTGAGTTTGGGTAGCACTCAAGTTCTGCATCACAAGCCTTTATCAAGAAGACAGGGGTGCCTGGGTGGCTCAGGGGGTTAAAGCCTCTGCCTTCAGCTCAGGTCATGGTCCCGGTGTCCTGGGATAGAGCCCCACATTGGGCGAGCTGCTCAGCGGGGAGCCTGCTTCCTCCTCTCTGCGAACCTCTCCGCCTACTTGTGATCTGTCAAATAAATAAATAAAATCTTTTAAAAAATAAAAAATAAATCAAGAAGACAAAATGGAATCTCTCTCTACTACAGATCAGAACAGAAAGAAGTTACCTGAAGCTGCTCATAGAAACAGCACCGATTTTCACAGATCTCAGTAAAGATAAAGAAATATAGTACATATTTGTAATTTTAAGGGTAGTCTTAAAGAAGCAGGTCAGGAGTGGGAGAAGAAACTGAAACTTATTATTTTATATCCTAATATTCATACTGAGAGATGTGAACAAATACTGTAAATCAAGGTGGTTCTAGGTTTCAGAAGTAGGCCCTTAAGCACAATAAATTCCACAACAAAAGTATTTTTGTACATGCTACTCTTAATCAGCATAATCATGCAAAGCCCTAATGAGACTGGAGGCTTATTTTGATCACAAGACTCCTTTACTCTGAATGTTCACCTACTTTGGCTAAGTGACAAAGATTTTGCCTTGCTCATCCCCAGGCTGTCCTTTGTTCTACAGCTCTGTCATATCAGAAGATTAAGTCTGTTTACTCATGTGTGAAATGGGGACTTGTTCCTTTCCTTATACTACAGGCTACACTTATAACAAAGTCAGGCTCTATATTCTTCATAATCCCATGACTAATAATTGCAAGTAAATTACGTTTCACTTCCTTTATAGTATTTATGGAATATGATACAATAAGTCCTTCACATTTCAACATAACCTTGCATGCTTCTTTTAAATATTTTATTTATTTATTTATTTATTTGACAGAGATCACAAGCAGGCAGAGAATCAGGCAGAGAGAGAGGAGGAAGCAGGCTCCCCATGAAGCAGAGAGCCCGATACGGGGCTCGATCCCAGGACCCTGGGATCATGACCTGAGCCAAAAGCAGAAGCTTTAACCCACTGAGCCACCCAGGCGCCCCACCTTGCACGCTTCTTAAACTACACAACCAGTTTTTGTTCCGAGACACTGCGAAAATTGTACGGAGTTTCTTGGGGCTTTCTTGTTGTTGAACTTTCCTGTGTGCATTTCTGTCGTACTCACCTCAATAATCTGTCCTACTGAGTATGAGCAACCAGACTTTCTCACAATGACTGTGACCATATCTTGTTTCATGACTATATGTCCTGATTTCTTTGAGATCACAATGTTTACTATGTATTGACAATAAGCCTTCCCATGTACAGATGATAAAAATTAGTATTATCTAAAAAACAAACATAACACTACAGTGACTGATATCTATATGCAGGAATGTGAAGCCTGTAATGATTACTTCAGAAAACTACTGGCACTAGTAAGAGAAGCGAAAATAAAAATTATGGAGGCAAGTAATGATGCACATTTCACAGGTACTCCAGCCTCAATCAGGTTTTTTTAACCAAGCCTTTATTAGAAATGACAAGTGATTCTTTCACACACCTTAATTCAATCCAAAGAATCTAAGTCTCAGAAAGATCACAGATTCAGGATGTCTGGGTGGCACAATCGGTTAAGCACGAAACCCCTGATTTCGAATCAGGTCATGATCTCAGGCTTCTTAAGATCGAGCCCCACATCAGACTCAGCTCGGAGTCTGCTCAAGATTTTCTCTCTCTCTCTCTCTCAATCAAATAAAATAAAATAGAAAGATCATATGTCCAAAAGTAGGAGATAAAACTACATTGAGTTGTTTGGTCTGGTATGGTCTGGTAGAATGAGCACTGGAGAAGCTGAAAGATCCCAATCAGAAATTAGGCCCTAGTATTTGCCAACTCTGTGCCTCACTTTCTTCACCTTAAAAAGGCAGGCGGGCAGGGACATGCCAGTCAGTTAAGTGTGGCACTCTTGATTTTGGCTCAGGTTATGATCTCAGGGTTGTGATATCGAGCCCCACATCAGGTTACACACTGGGCACGGACCCGCCTAAGATTCTCTCTCTCCCTCTCTCTCTGCGCCCCTCCCTCCCAATTCCCTCTCTCCCCCTGCACAAAATGGAATGGGACTCTAAAGCTCTATTAGAATGATTCATCAAACTTCAACTGAATAATTTTATAGACCAAATATAACAAATGTTACAAATTATTAATATTTTAGGTGCCAAATATCTAAAGAACTGGGAACACCAAAGTTGCACATCCAAGTAGAAAGATGATGGGGGGTCCCCTCACTGCTCCAAAGCCGCTTTTCAGGCATCCCACAACTCAACACCACACATATGACCTCTCTGCCTGCCTCGTTTTTCTCTTTCATCCCATTTCTCCCTCCAGACTTGTTCTCACTCTTTCCCTCACTCTCTGCTTGAAAGTGGCACCAAGGGCACTACTCAGAGCTAATAATTCTACCTAAGGACTAGAGAAATTAAATTGCTGAACTCTCCTAAAGAGAAAATAGGAGACTCTCCTAAAAAGAGAAAGGAGACGTTCCACAAACCTTTGGTGACACTCAGAAACTTTACAATTTCTCTGCTATAGATCACCTAGGGGAAAACTATCCCCAGAAATTACTGGTGTTGCTTTTGAAAAGAAAACCAATAACGTTATAAAACAAAAAATATGCACTTATTGTGGAAAATTTTAAAATGCGTCCACCTCTATGAGTTTAAAAAAAAAAAAATCACAACTACAACTCCATTAATCTTAATTTTAAAAAATTAAAACCAAACAAGTTTACTCCATAAGCCCTCTTTTAAAAAAAAAAAAAAAAAAAAAAAAAGATTTATTTATTTATTTATTTATTTATTTGACAGACAGAGATCACAAGTAGGCAGAGAGGCAAGCAGAGAGAGAGGGAGAAGCAGGCTTCCTGCTGAGCAGAGATCCCGATGCGGGGCTCGATCCCAGGACTCTGGGATCATGACCTGAGCCGAAGGCAGAGGCCCCAACCCGCTGAGCCACCCAGGCACCCCTAAGCCCTCTTTCAAAGCTAGGTTAACAATACTGTTTAACATGTTTAAAATGCTGGGTTTTTAGTTTTGTACAGATGGCTTTTAAAGGATCTTAGTAACAAGAAAATACTAAATAAAATTTCCATTAGAGTCAGTCGTGCTAAAAGATGACTTAAAGTTTTCATGGTTCAAAAATACTAAAAGCCTTCATTTTAAAGTATACTTCAGGGGGCCTGGGTGGCTCAGTGGGTTAAGCCTCTGCCATCAGCTCAGGTCATGATCTCAGGGTCCTGGGACCAAGCCCCGCATCAGGCTCTCTGCTCGGTGGGGAGCCTGTTTCCTCCTTTCTCTCTGCCTACCTCTCTGCCCACTTGTGATCTCTCTCTGTCTCTGCCAAATAAATAAAATCTTTAAAAAAATAAAAATTTAAAAAATGAACTATACTTCAGTGATCAAATATATTTCCAATGAATCAATCTACCAAATTAATAATTAGGCATATTAAAACTTCATCCTCTTTTGACAAGTCTGCTAGAAAACCCAGTATCATCAAGTCAGTGTGATTAAATAAGGAATCATTTCTCATTAAAAAAATATCGGGGGGGGGGGCAGGGGGAGGAGATCCTGGGCATAAACAAAAAACCTTTCCTCCCTTTTACATGATGGAATTAATGCTAAAACACACAAGCTTATGAAATCACGTCCAATAGGTATATTAGCACTGTCAAACTCATAGCAAAAAGAAAAAAAAAAAAAAACCAACATATTTCAACTGGACATTTAAAAACAAACAAGAATGGTCAATTAAGGGGCGCTGAAGTGGCTCACTCAGTGGGTTAAGCCTCCGCCTTCCACTCAGGTCATGATCTCAGAGTCCTGGGATCAAGCCCCACATTGGGCTCTCTGCTCAGCAAGGAGCCTGCTTCCCCCTCTCTCTGCCTGCCTCTCTGCCTACTTGTGATCTCTCTCTCTCTGTCAAATAAATAAAACCTTAAAAAAAAAGGTCAATTAACCAATAATCAAGTTCGAAAGCAGCTGGATAATAATCTTGTGGCTCCTACAGACCATCAGAATCAAGCCAACCTTGTGCCCTCCAGTCCCATCTCCTCATAATGACAAGATCCATACGTCAGCACCGTCTCGGCTCCTGCAACAGCAGTGAACGCAGACAACAAGTTGGTCACCTTCAGAAGCTAACTACCAAAAGTGGATTAGAAACTCCTTTACTAGGGCACCTGGGTGGCTCAGTGGGTTAAGCCTCTGCCTTCGGCTCAGGTCATGATCTCAGGGTCCTGGGATCGAGTCCCGCATTGGGCTCTCTGCTCAGTGGGGAACCTGCTTCCTCCCTCTCTCTGCCTGCCTCTCTGCCTACTTGTGATCTCTCTCTGTCAAATAAAGGAATAAAATCTTTAAAAAAAAAAAAAAAGAAGAAAAGAAAAGAAAGAAAGAAAGAAACTCCTTTACTAATCCTGATATGTAGAGCTAACCTTCTGAGTTCCAGTACGTAATTCACAGACGCCTTCAATTTAAGCAGTTTTTAAGTAAAGTCCTTTTAACTAAACCTCTTCTGGTTCCAACTGATAAATTAAAGAACTACAGATCTACTTACTAGATTCTGAGTAAATTTTTACCTACTGTTTCTATTGCTCTGAAAAGCAAAATAAATTTTCCATCTTTTTTTTCAAATGAGTATTATAGAAATTAAAGGACAGTAAAGTTAATTATAAGAACACCTGAACACCTCATTTCAGTATGTAAGATATTATTTTAATCTTAAAAGAGAAGACATAAGAAGAGAAAAGGGGGTAAAATCTACATGATCAAGCCGTATCTCCCACTAAGAGCTTTAAAAAAGAACTCTCTTTTTCTACATGCTCCTATTTGGCACAATCTGTATAAATTAATGTAGTATTCTGTAATCTGTTCTTAGTTAAATTTGTCTACCAAGAACCTGGAAATGGGGGGTGCCTGGGTGGCTCAGTGGGTTGAGCCTCTGCCTTTGGCTCAGGTCATGATCCCAGGGGCTGGGATCGAGTCCCGCATTGGGCTCTCTGCTCAGCAGGGAGCCTGCTTCTCCTCATCTCTCTCTCTGTCTGTCTCTCTGCCGACTTGTGATCTCTCTCTCTGTCAAATAAATAAATAAAATCTTAAAAGAAAAAAAAAAAAACCTGGAAATGGTTTATGTACCAAGAGAATATTAATTTAAACAAGTAAAATTAATCCTAGCACTATCAGTAAACCAAGCTTTTGCTTCTTTGTGTTTTAGTATTAGATGCTGAAATCAATTTTTTTAAAGGCATACACTGAACTCTCCCTGGCCCCTTTATTTTAAAACTCAACCCCCAGTAGACCAAACTGAGGTTGTCTTAAGAAACTGAAAAACTGAAATGAGTAAATGGTTTCATTTTTTTTTTAAGATTTTATTTATTTATTTGACAGATACACAGCAAGAGAGGGAACACAAGCAGGGGGAGTGGGAGAGGGAAAAGCAGACTCCCCACGGAGCCAGGAGCCCAACCTGGGACTCCAGGATCATGACCTGAGCTGAAAGCAATGGCTTAATCAACTGAGCCACCCAGGCACTCCTACATGTTTTCATTTTTATAGACACTATTATTTTTTTTTAAGTCCAGTGAAATGATCTTCCCTCTCAAAACAATTCTCTAATACACCCCTTACAAAAGAAGAAATACATATTTACAGATATGACCAAAACCAACCTACTGAGAATCTTCTCTAAGGCCAAGGCATCTACTGAAATCAACCACACTCAAAGTAGAAGCTTTCTCTCCCTCCCCCTCTACCCCTACATATTCAATCACATTTGGTCTAGAGAAATCTCACTGTTGCCATTTCTTTCTCATCCATTCCAACAAGTCTGGAGACTATGATATTGAGGAGATATCATTACTCATGGAAATTAAATTAGGTATTGAGGGGCAGGGAGTAAAGCAACTTGACCTCTCAGCTATTTTCTCCTCTGCTAAATGGGAATTAAGGTTCTACCTCTAAAGACTGTGCTGAGGAAGAAGTTCAAAGTATTTTAATGTTGCAAAAAGGAAAGATCATATTATCAGACTTATAAACTACGGATTACATCTCTCTCTTCATAGTTCATCAAAGACCTACATATATGACTATTAAAAACAGATCTTACAGTTAACGAACTGTACTGTACTTGATGAATAAAGGAAATGTGATTAGTTAAAAAGTAAGAACCTCAGACTGATTCCTCTCTCTTTTCCCCTCTACCAAATACTAACAAACTTTTTCACTTATCATTCGGGTTGTCTTGGCATAGTGTGATCACAGTCTCATTGCCTTTATATTACCACTAGCACTAAATTAAGTTAAACAAACTCACTTTGCTAATTTACTGGTTCCTTAAAAAAAAAAAAAGGAGAGAGAGAGAGAACGTTACTGCAAGTTTCTTTGATCTCTATTATCATCTACAGAAATATAATACTAAAGTGTGTGTGTGTGTGTGTGTGTGTGTGTGTGTGTGTGTAAAGTAAATCACTAGTAAGTCCAAGCATTGTCCTGTTAAACTAATAACATACATTAATCCACAAGGATAAGATTCTTTAAAAGAGTTTCATGGGCAAGAAATCTAATAATTTACTGGTACCGAGTAAATGTAATTGCCAATTTAAACTTAATTTCAAGAAAGCTACCTCAGTATTTATGATGCTGTGTGACCTAATCAGCCTTTAGGGAGGAGACGCCACTAACTCCATGTGTCACTAACACCCTACATTTTTAAGTTTGGATCTTAAGAGCACTGATTTGATCGTCCCCGAGAAGAACTTGTTTAAGTACACATTTCCTGATTGAACAGTCTATCCACTACAGTTAGAAAGGCTTTCTGAAAAGTATTTTCTATTTGCTAAGTATGTGGCAATTAAAATATTTTTAGATCAAAGTCTCCATAGCAAATATTGTACTTCCTTACTTTGAAAGCTAAAATCATATTTTCAAGTATCAAACAACAAACTACTAATGGTTGTAGTGTATCCATAATTTAAAGGTTATTAAAAACAAATAAGATTGACTTCTTTTCATTGGTAGAGTACTGTTAGAATTTTTTTCAATTTTCAAAAACGTAACTGCTTTCGAGGTACCAGATGAAACTAAGTGACCTAAGACTGCTCTAGTCTACCTCCAGCACCCCAGGTGGCATAGTTTTTACACCAAATTAAAATTCTGACAAGTGAAATCGTACTAGATAAAAGAAGTCAAAAAGTAAAAAACCCAAAACTATGTGTGGTGTAGTGGAAAACACCAGAAGTTCCATTTGGACATGTTAAGTTTTAGATGCTTATGAAATATCCAAGTAGAAATGTGAAGTAGGTAGCTGAGTAGGTCTGAACTAGCAATAAAATTTTTAGTTATATTCATTTATATCTTTTTTTTAAGATTTTACTTATTCATTTGCCAGAGAGCAAGAAAGCGAGAGAGAGAGAGAGAGAGAGAGAGAGAGAGTGCACATAAGCAAGGGGAGCAACAAGCCAAGGGAGAAGAGGACTTCCGGTTGAGCAGACAGCCTGATGTATGACTCAATCCCAGGACCCTGGAATCATGACCTGAGCCGAAGGCAGGCGCTTAACCAACTGAGCCACCCAGGTGTCCAAATTTAGACCAGTCCTAAGTTTTAAAGTACTAAGTCCTAGGGCACAGTGCAGAGATTTAACAATTTATCAGACGTCTATTACAATAGTGCCAGTTACTGTTCTATAGGCTGGAGATACATCAATGAACTACAGAGTTGAAAACTCTCTGCCCTTTGGGACTTTACATTCTAGTGGGAGAAGCAAGACAATAAGCAATGAAAGTAAATGCATTATTATCATGTGACAAGATGACACTCTAGGGAAAAAACAGAGCAAGGTAAGGGGAATTGAAAGCAGAGACAAAGGTCAACAAAGGCCTCCGTGAGACTTAACAGTGAGGCCACAGAGAAATCTGGGAAAATATATTTCAGGCACAGGAAAACAGGTAGTACAAAGGACTTAGTAATCTTCACCAGAGCGGTCTCCCTGGCATGATGGGTAATGGACCTGAGAGAGAAGAGAACTGGAGACATTTAGTACAGAAAATTCATGTTGAGATGTTTTGCTGCAAAGAGGAGCTAAGAAATAAGCAAAAGCTGGCAGGGGAAGTGGGGCCAAAAAGGGGAGATTGGGGTTTTTGTTTCAAGACAGGAGAAAAGCAGCACAGGACTATGTTGTTGGGAATGATCCGGTAGAGCCTGAAACATGAATGAGCTGAGAGGGCAGAGGGTGGCATCCTGGAAGCGGTGCGATGGGATGGACTAGCCTAGTCCTTGGAGAGCCTGGGAACAGCTGCTCTGTCTACATGCCACCAGGAAGGTGGAGTCTATGCTGCAAGGTAGGTCAACGTAAGGTGGGCATCTACAAAAGTTCTCTTCTGACAGCACTGACTTTTCTCACTGAAGTAGGAAGCCCAGCATGAAGAGGAGAGGAAGTATAAAAGGAGAAAGTACGAGTCCTCTAGGAACCTGGGTGAATGAACTAGGAAAATAAAGTATGATTGCCCAGCAACCTAAGAGCCTACTTGAATTTTATGAACCACCTGGGAATCAACACCAAAAAATTTCCCTAACCTGAGACATAAGGGCTAGCTGCCTTTCTATTAACAAGTTGAAACATTTGTTCATTTCATTAACAAATGAAAAATTCTTTGACACAAACAAGTTGTGTTTAAGTTGTGGCTTAAAATGGGAAATGTCTAACATATTTTGAGTGTACCCAATTATGACAATGCTCTGGGAAAGTTGCAGTTTCTCCAATATGCTCAAAGAGACTACATATCCCATTTTCATACCATATTCATAACCACTTTATCATACCGTAAAGGAGTCATAGGCACCAAAAGATTTAATAGCCCTGGGCTGAAGCTAACTCCCCCGTCAGACCACTGTATACGAAGCTGGGTTTGAAGGCCTTCAGTCAGTTCTATACTGTATTGGTAAAGCATATAGTTAATTTATTAACTTATTCTTACACATGGAAGTACAAATTTGCACATAAAAGATTATCCAGGGAACTGCCATATAAAAATCTATTCCTAATTATATTGTGGTGAAGGCTACACAACTCTGAATACACTAAAATCCACTGATTTATACACTTTTTCAATAGGCAAATTGTTATTTTATTATAAAAATTTATTTTGGAATTTTATCTCAATAAACTTTTAAAAAATGTATTCCAAGGTTTGAATCCCGATAGAATCATTTTTATCATCAGGAAATTAAAAAATTGATTTTCTTTTTTTTAGTTTCTCTGTTAAAATTTAATGGAAAATGGAGCAAATACAGTATGTTCTGACAGCTCATAAATATTAACTTTGTAGGAATCCAGAATTCTTTCAGAATGAAGGGCAGAGTCTGAGTTGGCGTTGTGGGTTGAGTTTGGTTTAGTTTTGTTTGTTTTTCTCCTTTTTAACTACTGAGAGTTTGTAGCTTCTAACAGTGGTGTTTTATCCCTTTGATCAAGACATACTCAAATCACATTAACTAAAATGAACACAAGCAATCTTTTGACTGGATAGCTCCAAAGAACACCTACATTCTAGACAATCACCAGCAAGACTAAATGCAAACCAGTATCCGAACCAAAACAAAAGAATTAAAGTGTCCTAAGTACTATTTCAAGTACTGTCACATTTCTTAGAGTTATGATACTTCACGGAAATTTTATACTTCAAATATAACCAGCAGGCCAAAGAATTCATAAATTCTATTGTTCTCCCTGAGACAGGAAAGATAAATTCAACAATTTCACCACAGATGTTTCAGTTCCCGTATCAAAATGTGCAAAGTGGGAGTTACTCTCTCTACTTTGAAAAACAAAGACTAAAAATAAAGGTTATGCTCTTACTAAGGCAAAGGATTAGAAGACTGAACTGCCAGTAGTAGCACGGTCATGGAAGGAACAATGAATGGACAGAGAAGAAAGAACAGCCACCTCCAAAATGGACACTGTGAAGGCAGGTAACTCAAGTAACTTCTCTAGACTTGGCTCTCCCATTTCGTAACCTGAAAGGCCAGCATCTGCTCTGTCTCCTTCACAAGGTAGCTGTGAAGACCAAGCCAGAGGTCAGGGAAGGCTATTTTGCAGGTGTAAAGCCTTCTGCAAACAGTCGCATAATCCCCACTTCACTACAGAAAAGCTCAGTTGCTGTGATAACCTACTGATCACCTTTTACTCTGCATGTATGAAATTTACTGTGTATTAGTCTGCTCAAGGCTGCTATAACAGAATCTCACAGTCTGGGTGGCTTTAACAGCAGAAATGTATTTCCCACAGTTCTGGGGGCCAGGCAGTCCAAAATCAAGGTTTGATCCTATCCCATGACCTGCCTTTTCACTGTGTCCTCAATGGGCCTGGGGGGGCGGGGCAGTGAGAGCGCTGGTCTCTTTCTCTCTTCTCATCACAGGGTGCCATCCTCATGACTTCATCTGAACCTAATTACCTTCCAAAGGCCCTACCTCCAAATACCAAAACACTGGTGGTTAGAGCTTCAATATAAGAACTTTGGGAGACTACAATTCAGTCCACTGCACTCTCCTATATAGTTTTTTTAATGACTGTCATCAGGCAGAAATTAAACCTTTGTATAAAAAATGAAGAGGAGGCAGGGAAGATTTAAAGGCTAGCTTACTTTTAAACTGGCTTAATTGAGATTCATACAATATAAAATAAAATTTACAACAGATGAGGGAAGTCAGATGATAACAGGGCTAAGATTTATTCGGCATTTCCCTATACAATGCACTGCCCCTAGGAGCTTTCACTTTACCCTGACCGTAGCCATACAGAGTAGGAATGATTTCTAGAAGAGGACTCTGAGCACACAGGGGTAAAAGAGGTGTGTGCCCTCAGGTCACATGGCAAGTCACAGGTAATACAGGCTACCAAGCCAGTACTCTAACTATACCTCCTACACCGCTTCTCTTTTCCTTGAGACAAAAGAAAATCGTGGGGGTTGTGGAGAGGAGATGAAAAAGATGAAACCATGTATGAGGTGTTCAGGTTCACTTTATATCTTCCTTACATGTGGCCAAAATTTTCTAAGCAAATAGCTCAAAGGAAACTTGATCAAAGGATTCTAAACCTGTAAGTTAAAAACAAATCACATTGCTCATGGGGGTCAGTTCTTTCTTGCACTAAAGCTGAGAAAATTTTCTCCTCTTGGTCCTCATAAAGACAGTGTGTTATGGTGAAGAGCAGCCTCGTAAACCTCTGGATGAACCATTCCCGACAGGGATGGGGTTCGGGAGGTCCATATACTACCCATAACTGTGTACTGTGCTTGGGGGGGGGGGGGGTAACGTGGTTTTTTTGTTTGTTTGCTTGCTTTAAAGATTTTATTTGTTTGTTTGTTTGTTTGTTTATTTGACAGACAGAGATCACAAGTAGGCAGAAAGACAGGCAGAAAGAGAGGAGGAAGCAGGCTCCCTGCTGAGCAGAGAGCCCGATGCGATGCCGGGCTCGATCCCAGGACCTCGGGATCATGACCTGAGCGGAAGGCAGAGGCTTTAACCCACTGAGCCACCCAGGTGCCCCGGGGGTGTAACGTGTTTAAAGTGCGTGTGTGTGCGTGTGCGTATGGGGCCCTTGGGTGGCTCAGACACTTAAGTGGCGGACTCTTGATTTCTGCTCAGGTAATGATCTCAGGGTCCTGAGACAGCACGCCCACATCCCTCCCCGCACACTCAGCAGGGAGTCAGTCTGAGGATTTTTCTCTCTCTCCACCCCCCCCCCATATAAATAAATCTTTAAAAAATAAATAAAACTCCACTACTGAATATTTCCCCTTATCTATTCAATGTGAGAATTATGCTCTGTATAAGGAGCATAGCCTATGAAAAAAGAGATTGCTTAGGCAGATGATCAAAGAATTAGGGGAAGATAAAAAGGGGAGGGGGGATGTAAACAAAGCAAAGAATATATAAACAAATAAAAGCTCTTTGGCCTGAGTTTCCTAATTATTAAAATATCCACACACCAAAGACAAAAGAATGAAATATCTAAAACCAAAACTAGAAAATTGTTCAAAAGGTTCAAACTAGATAAGCATTTTTTAAAGATTTTTTAATATATTTATCTGACAGAGAGAGAAATCACAAGTAGGCAGAGAGGCAGGTGGGAGGGTGGGCAGGGTCCCCGCCAAGCGGGGCTCGATCCCAGGACCCTGAGATCATGACCTGAGCTGAAGGCAGAGGCTTAACCCACCCAGGCACCCCCAAATAAACATTTTTCTATTAAGTTTTATTCAATAAATAAATGTGTGTCTTTCCTACCACCCCTCACATATTTAAAATCCCTAGGCAAATTCAAACTATTTCGTTTTATATTTAATTTATGCATTACTAACCAAATAAACAATACTATGTATGCCCCCTCCCCGCACAAAAAGAGTAAGATTCAGTAATTGAGGTCCTTCCAAAAGAACATTTATTAAATCTCTGTAAGAGAAAAAAAAACCTTTGTATTGGGGAGTAGATCAGAGTATTGAAGGGGTTTTTTGGTTGTTGTCGTGTTTGTTGGTAATACCAAAAAATACAGAAAGTTCTCTATGTTATATATGTGTAAGACATCAATTCAATATATTAGCACTTTTAAAACATTTAAAAAGATAAAAGGTAAGTAAAACAAAAACATTTTTTAAAAATAATCAAGAGCCATTCTCCAATCTCGCTCCTAAAAGACCGTATTTTTTAAAAAGCTGGTTATTTATCTGCTTCTGTATGTAAGCACTCTGGTTGTTTGTGCAACACATGAGCTGGCCCAAATAAGAAATCCTGAAAGCAAGGCAAAAGGAAGTAAGTAATTTCAACTGGCATTTACTAAAGGCATGCAAGTGAAGTCACTACTGCCGCTGAGGTTCAAAACCAGCAGAGACTTGAATATACCACTGTTTCCAACCAGCTATTTTTAAATTATTAGTAGATAATCTGGTGAGCTTGCAGTAAATACAGCTGTGAACACAGCAGTACACGCCATCTGGAGGCTTTTGACTTAAGCAATCTTTCAAACGCACAGTATATTCACTCTATTTTGTTCCTTTGAAGCTCTACAGTCGCCTATAAACTGACCCTTTTTTAAAACCACAACTACAAAAGCTCATTCACTTGATGGAAAACAAGACAGGCGAAACAGACCTAACTGTTCATCTTTAGAACCAAGTGATTATTTCAAATCTTCGCTGGCGTAAATACTTGAATTTTGTAAAGAATTTCCCATACTTAACCTATCATATTCTTTAAAAGCTCTTCACAGGTAACTTCTAGCCAATCTTCTGAAATCAAAATGTTTTCTACTTTCTAAAGTGATTCCATTACTCCATTTTATCCCAAAATCTGAATACAACTGTCATATTAATCATCATAAAATCCTACCTACAGGGGGCACCTGGGTGGCTCAGTGGATTAAGCCTCTGCCTTCAGCTCAGGTCATGATCCCAGTGTCCTGCTCTGCTCAGCAGGGAGCTTGCTTCCTCCTCTCTCTAACTGCCTCTCTGCCTACTTTTGATCTCTGTCAAATAATTAAATAAAATCTTAAAAAAAAAAGAAAATCCTACCTACAGAACGTCATTACCATTAACCTCTTAAAGCACCAGTTACTGCTATTAACCTGCACCCTCTCCTAGCCACCCTCCAGTACTTCCTGCTCTCCCTGCCAAACTCCTCAACATTTTCTCAGCAACCACAAACTAGCTTCTACTAGTCACTGGCCTTCCTCCTCCCTCCTGGGATGTTCTGCTTGCACCAAACTCTCAGGGTGCCTCCACTGGCTCCTGAGGAAAGAATACGTACTTTTTCAAGTTGTTCTTCTGTTTCCTCCTTTGCCAGCATTCTGGCTTTTCTTCTCCAATAAGTATACATACATGCATTGCCTCAGCACTAACCTTCCACATGAGATTCAGTGCCCTCTGGTTAGCATAAACACATCTTGGAGCCATGTGGGCCACAGCTGTGGGGGGAAAAGACCAGAGAAGACCCTTTTACAAAGGTCACCTCTTGGAGGATAAGAGTTGGTCAAACCAAGAATAGGTGGTCAGGGTTTGGCTTGGACTCCTGGCCTCCTCATTCACTAGCTGTGAGGCCTTGGTCAAAACTGCTTAAGGGCTCCAAATCTCCCCTTCCTTATGTATACCTAAGGGGTATTTAAACCTGCAAGGATTAAATAATGCATGCAAAGATAGAATACTAAGGAAATGAAGTTATCCATAATCCATCTTTAGATTAGCACTATTAATGTTTGGTCTGTTACTTTCTAACCTTTCTCCTTAGCCTCTGCCCGAACATGCAGGTGTGGACATAGTTTGGAATCACCATGCATAAGCAGTTTGGCTTCTACGTGTTTTTCTACTGGGCTTTACATTACAAGTTTTTATACCATGTTGATTCTTAATGGCTACATTGTATTTCCTTTTATGGATGGGCAGGAGTCAACACTCCCCTCCTACTGTTTGGCACTTAAACTGACAAATCACAATCTTTAAATTCTTTACTGTTTCATTTTCCTTTTCTTTCTTTCCCAGAAAAAGTCTCTTTGGCCTTCTCTCTTTTACTTGTGAGCTAATACGTCATCTAGTTATGTGAGATACATTTTATCAAGGAAGAAAAGAAAGGTGGCTTTAAAGAGTGATGTTAAACTTCCAATATTAAGCTTCTAAAAACCACTGGCATGCCTAGAAGTTCTATCATTGCACAGATTATCAGTCAGGCTCCTTTTAATTTGTATTGTCTTCCTCTACCGGAATGTAAGTGCTCTAAGGACAGGGACTTCACCCTTTTTTGTATTTTAGCAATTTAAACAGTACCTAGAGCAGAATTAGTGCTCACTATATTAAATATTAGCTGTTAGTATGCGCCAGGCACATTCCTAAGAATTCTGCACAACCCCCTGAGGTAGACTGATCATTTTCCTCATGGTTACAAAGAGGCTAAGCAATGTATTATAAATAGGTCTCACAGTGAGTATGCCGTGAAGCTAGAAGAGAACTCAGGAAGCCTAGCTATTAACCACCAAGCTGTACTTAATAAATTGATTAATTATAGCAGCAGAGCTCCATATATAGCATTAAACAATGAGTATGATTATGCTTTTTCTTTTTTTTTTTTAAGATTTTATTTATTTATCTGACAGACAGAGATCACAAGTAGGCAGAGAGGCAGGCAGAGAGAGAGGAGGAAGCAGGCTCCCTGATGAGCAAAGAGCCCAATGCGGGGCTCGATCCCAGGACCCTGGGATCATGACCTGAGCCGAAGGCAGAGGCTTTAACCCACTGAGCCACCCAGGCGCCCCGATTATGCTTTTTCTAATTAAATGTCAACATTATTGGATTTTCTTCATTACAAATATGTATCAGCTATATCAAGGATTAAACAGATTCTGAAGGGCAAGTCTATGACCCTAATCACCATTAATATTCAGATTCAAAAAATATGGTCTCAATAAAAAAAAAAAAAAAAAAAAAAAAAAACCTTACGAATGAACTTTTGAAATAAACTGTTCAGATCTAGGATATTTCCCTTTATTTTCCCTTAGATTCAGCAGTTGCCCTTGCCAATCTAAATGTTTTGATTTCTTTTAATTAGATAAAACACTTTCTAGATAGGCTATACTGAAATTATATTTTCTAGAAAATGCTGCACTTTCTTTCCTCATTCCAGGTTATCTTGAGAAGGACCCATTTCTCCAAAGAGTTAAAAAATACTTCAATCTACGCCAACCTGCCTTGCCCTATCCCAGCAATCCCCCCAACAGCATAGCTCCTTAGTCTTCTATCAGTAACTGGGGCTTCAAAAAAGCCTCTCAGGGTGCCTGGGTGGCTCAGTGGGTTAAGCCGCTGCCTTCGGCTCAGGTCATGATCTCAGGGTCCTGGGATCGAGGCCCGCATCGGGCTCTCTGCTCAGCAGGGAGCCTGCTTCCCTCTCTCTCTCTCTGCCTGCCTCTCCATCTACTTGTGATTTCTCTCTGTCAAATAAATAAATAAAATCTTTAAAAAAAAAAAAAGCCTCTCAATATAAACAGATTTCAATCCATTTTGTTTATGGCTTTTACTCTTTTTTTTAAGAAATGTAGGGGACAATCTTAGAAGCCTCTGGCAGTGACTATCTCCTCAAGACAGAGGCAGATAATAAGGAAACCAGACTACAGAGAAAAATGTTTCATTCACACCGCAATCTATTTTACGACCCCAAAAGCCTGGCTTTGTCACAGACCTATATTCAAATACTCAAAGCTACTCAATCTGAAATACCTGCCAATAACTTGGAGCCAAAAGCCCATTTTAAAATTTAAAGGTGGCCACATATGTCCCTGAACAGACATTTCTCTAAAACCTTGCATTAATCATCCAGTCCTTGGCCAAACTGCTGTTAGTCCATGGCTCTCGCAGTCCCTTTCATTACAGTGTAACAAGAGGCAAGAGACAGGGAGAAACAGTTTAGCCATGTTCTCTGCATTGAGCTCAACATTTACTTCTGTTTTAAAAAACTAATTCTAGAATAGCAAATAAAAACCAGGTTTGTTTGGAGTTTTTTAATACTGGCTTCCATGTCATTATAAAATGGATGGTTCCACTGGCTAATCAGACTACACAATAGCAAGCCAACCCTCTGACCTTAGAAAAGCATAGTAAATGTAATGCCTACCAGTAAATTACATGGTTTACCAATTTCCTCAAAACCAAAAATAAATCTCTAACAAGTCAACTATTTCATGAGTAAACAAAAGCTTGTCTTATTCTATCATTTGCTTAAAAGGAAGCATAGTGCCAGTGGGAGAGGGATTAAGAAGCACAGCCAGACAAGTCCATAAAACCTCCAGTGTAAGATAAAACCACCCTGCAGGGGCAGCCAATGCATTCTAACCTAACAGCTGTACACAGTTGCACTAATTAAAATGAAAAGCTAGTCTGCATAACACACAGGCAATTCACTGAACCTTACTGACAGGGTGACGGGGTTCACTATCCACTTTTCACAGGCAAAGTAAACAATAAATTGGCACAGAGCTGAAGGTACCTGAATTTGGAATATATAGACATTTAAACATTTCAGAAATAATCACAACCATGCGGACTGAAACACATCCTATAGGAACACTGGCTATAAAAAAACCATACACACACAAAGGAAGTGGTACAGCTACATTACGTCAGCTCTCGCCTCAATTCATAAATGCAAAACCACAAAAACAAGACAAAAATTTTAATGGCCTTTTTCTGGAACCTTTCTTACAGTGAATGAATGTAGGTTAAGTCTTTAAATAAGTCACTGAACAACAGCACATTGATGCATCGCTTTCAACAGCCAGGGGCAGGAAAAGTGTAACCTTAGTCAATTCTATCACGCAACCAGATCAAATAACATTTCAAGCGCCGCCTGCCAAGCACCAAGGCCTGCCAGAGTACAATGAGCACTCAAGTGCTCGGGACCGAACACCACCTTTCACTGGTCCCAGAGATCTTTATAAAATAAGTTTAAACACTACTAAATTACAGAGTTGGAAAAAACAAATACAAGCTCTAGCTGCTCCCACAGTATTGTGAAGTTGCTGTTAAGCCTCTAAAATGTCTGCCTTGTGTTATTTTACTAGGCAATGTAAATATTCAGAACGGCAAATGCCCTTAAAGCTCAAATCTAACACATGCATAAAAATGTAGAGCTGGTTGTGCATCTGGAAATAATTGCCCACAGATCATCGGGCTAACAGGGGATATTGTTCCCATCTGTAAGGTTTCAAATCATGTCTACTTTACATGTGGACTTCCTAGCCAAAAAAAAGGAAAGGAGGAGGAAGAAAACCTCAAAACATTAACTTTGGCAGAGAATATTAAGGACTTAATCAACTCTGTTCTCAACTTTCACTCAGTGTCTCAATCTTAAACCACACAGACACAATTTCAAAGGGAAAAATTAATCTCTGTTGACCCCTATGTTCATTCACATGACATTTTTTTTTTATTTCCGTATGGCTGAGAGGAGGCCTCCAGTCAAACAATGCCTCAAGGACAGCAGCGGCACATGTGCCCCAGGAAAGCCTAAAAACCGAGTAAAACAAAATAACCCATTAAACAAGTCTCAGCAAACAGAAAGTGGTCAGGCAGGTCTCCCCAGAGCTTCAAGTAAAGCCAAGTAAACAAGGGGAAGGGGCGGGGAAGCCAGCATCTCAAAGCAAAACAATTTTAACAATTTAAATTTAAATTTAAAGCCATCTTTTTCAAAACAATCTCTGCATTTTGGCTAGTCCAGCAAAACAACAGTTTTTTGATCCCAGAAACAAACTGCATTTGTCACTTAAGTAGCCAATATTATTTATAATCAAGTCCATCAAATTCATTGTATTTTTAAACTTAAATTTACTCCACAATAAGCAATTAAGTTTCTAATCAGTGACTACTACATTACTGTGCTCATCTTCAATAACGCTTTCCTTTCAGAAAAGACAAAAACATACATGTACACATACATACACATACACCTTTTTTTCAAATGGTGTTTTCTTTGCCCTGAAGGGTGTTTCTCAATTGGTTTATTTAACTGGGATTTCTAGAGTTTGGGCGATTTAAAAAAAGAAACAAAAACAACACCACCACCACCACCACCACCACCAAACTAGTAAACCAACAAAAATGCAATGGGACACAGTAAATAGCGATGCCTGATTCCTGGAAAGCCATCATCATTCTTAACACCGGAGTGGTTCATCTGTGCAGGGTCAACTACAACACTCTCACCCACCTCCGAGAACCCCTGTGCCCACACTTGTCCAACTTCCTGGCCCGCGAACCCGCTCCCCCTTGCAGCACAAGGCTCTTGGCCACTTGCCTGCGGCCGGTCGCGGCAGGAGCTGAGCCCGCAGGCCTTGTCCTCCTCCGGCGCAGGGTCCCCGCAAACTCGGGCCCGCGGGCAGGGGCGGGGCGGGAAAGGGCTCAGGGCGTGAAATGCACTTGCTAAACAAAAGGAGGCCCAGGCGGCCGCAGGGCAGGGCGGCTTGGGCTCCTGTCCCCGAGCTCTGTGGCTCCGGGAGGTGGCGACGCGGGGCCCCGCCCGCGGCTGGGAGATGCGGCCGCTGCTCCGGCTCGCGCTCCTTCAGCCCGGGTGTCCGGGCCAACACTGCCACATGCCTGTGACCCAGACTCCCGTAGAGAAAGAGCAGCCACCCCACGGAGGTGGCGGCGGCAGCCAGAAAAACCCGGGCTGGAGCCGGGACTGCTCCACACACACCCTTGCCTGCCGCCACCACGGCGGGGGCGCGCACGCGCGTGCGCCACTGCAATTTTATCTCCTTCCTAGCTCTGCCAGCCTCCGCTCTCCCCAAGTCTCCCTCCCCTCCCGACAGCCGGAACTGGGAGGCTGCGTGATTGATGGCAGCTCTTAATAGCGTGGTCAGCTAGAAAATGCATCTGCAAGCAAGATATTAAAGAGGCAGCTCAACCCTGTGAGTGATCAGCAGTTCACACATCCTCGAGCTGCCTCTGCTTCTGCCAGGAATATTAATGCCAACCACCTCTGACGTCTAACAAATGCAGATGAAATAACCAACAATCATAGGCATGCACAACATTTTTGTTTCAAAGAAAACAGAGAAAGAAGCATTGTTTGCTGTCAACATTTCTGACCCCAATTTTCCTTACAGTTTTTAGGAATTCTCTGTAAGTCATTTGTTTAAAAGTATCTCTCCGATCCTTTTCCCCAAGAAAGTAAAGGTCCCTCTGCTACATAAGGCATATCTTAAATTAGACTTTATGAGGGGCGCCTGGGTGGCTCAGTAGGTTAAAGCCTCTGCCTTTGGCTCAGGTCATGATCCCAGGGTGCTGGGATCGAGTCCCACATCAGGCTCTCCACTCAGCGGGGAGCCTGCTTCCTCCTCTCTCTTTCTCTGCCTGTCTCTTTGCCTACTTGTAATCGCTGTCTGTCAAATAAAATCTTTAAAAAAAATTAGACTTTATTGAAATCCACCTAATAAGGAAGCATAATAAATGCATAATTTTTTTGCCATTTGGCATTAAATAAACACATACCCTCATTAATTCCACTGTTACGTGAATCTAAATAGAATTACCTACTGTTAATCTCAAATTAGTTTCTTCCCCACCCCCAATCTGATAAACATATACCCACCTGCTAAAATTTAATAACATTAAACAACCCTTACACGATGTATTTCCAAGTAGTAAAGGTCAAGATCATTTGTCCCAATTAAATAAGACAGTCCATAGCAAATTTTTTAAAAACACATTCCTAAAGCATATGAATTCAATGTATTAAACTCACTCTGTGTCAACCCAAATTTGAAAGTTACAAACTCAAAATTTAAATGATCTCTTTTGGAATCTTTAACAGAACATCCTCTGGCTTCTAGCAAACTTTCATGGAAACTTCTAAAATAGCTTTATAAATGTTATTGGATCTTCCAAAGTCCAAAAAAGTTGCGAAATTATTAGGTACCTCCCTCACCAAAAGTCAGTCAGAGATTTATATCAAATGATAAACCCAAAGTCTCTCAAAGGGGGCCAGAGGGGGAAGCACAGAGTAAAACCCAAGGGTCCTACCCTGCTGGCACGGATAACAAAATGATATATCCATGTGCTATTTAAACATTATTCTGCTGATTTCTCTTAAAGAAAAATCAAGTTATTCTATAGGAGATAGAAATATCTATCTAAAACCACTAACAGCACAGGTACTGAGAGCAAGAGCTGATGAAGCATAATGCCTTTGCCACCCTGAAAGGTGCCGATGGTCAACACAAATCAGAGGTGGTCTAGCATGCCAGCGTAGCTCTGCTATAAGCTCCATGAAACACCATTCCTCACTGAGACCACCCTGAGAGGACCCGCAGCTTCAAAATATACTTCATAACCCAGTGGCTCTGAGATCACTCCATACAGGTCAGAGATGAAATCGACCCTAAAGCCTAGCTACAAAAGCCACTCCTGGGGGCGCCTGGGTGGCTCCGTGGGTTAAAGCCTCTGCGTTGGGCTCAGGTCATGATTCCAGGGTCCTGGGATAAGCCCTGCATTGGGCTCTCCGCTCAGCAGGAAGCCTGGTTCTCCTCCTCTCTCTCTGCCTGCCTCTCTGCCAACTTGTGATGTCTGTCAAGTAAATAAAATCTTAAAAAAAAAAAAAAAAGCCACTCCCATACTCAGACACAATCCTAGTTTTCCAACCAGCTCTATGTAGATAAACGGCAGAGGCTCGCAAGGGTTTTAGTTATTTAGGTGTTTTGTTTTGTTTTGTTTTGTTTTTGTAGGCCCTTTTAAAATCCCTGGTATAGGGGCACCTGGGTGGCTCAATGGGTTATTAGGCCTCTGCCTTGGGCTCAGGTCATGATCTGGGGGTCCTGGGATTGAGCTCCCCATCAGCTCTCTGCTTAGCAGGGAGCCTGCTTCCCCACCCCCGCCTCCTCCCTACTTGTGACCTCTGTCAAATAAATAAATAAAATCTTTAAAAAAAAAAAAAAAAATCCCTGGTTTACACTGAGTTGTAAAGGGCCACACCGCTCTATTCCGAATTCTCGCTCTACCTAGTCTGTCAGGGATTCTAAATGTCTGACAGAGCTTTATGATACATTCTTCAGTCCTAGTCTTGCATCCTCTCCAGTCCCCCACCTTCCAGTTATGCCCATCTTTCAAATTCCCAAGGTATCAGGATTTCTACCACAGGTCATCATTGCTTCTTCCCACTGGCACAGGAAATTCCCCCTTGCTCCCCCTACCCCGCCCCCCACCCCACACAAAGTTTAAAGCCTACTCCACCTTCAAAATCTCAGGTCAAATATCACTTCTGTCCGAGAAACTTCCCTTGAGGCCCCGCTCTAGGCCAATCTCCCAGAGATCTGTGTTCCTTTCCTTAAGAGCACTTATCTCAGTTTATAATTCACTGGTGTAATTTTCTGATTAATGTCTATAGACCCCCTCTAGACAGCAAATTCCATTAGAGAAAGTTCTGTATGTTTGCTCATTTTCAAATACTGGGTGTCACACATACAGATTCATGGAATGAATAAGTGAACAGAGAGCAACAACCCTGTTTTACTCATTTTGCATATTCTCTGCACAGTTCTCAGCACAAAGAAGCCTGTCTTCAATAAGTAGCATCTATGTAATAAATAGCATTTATTTTATTAACCTTTAAAAGTCTATTAAAAGAGGAAGGTTTTTATCCCTGTTTTATAGAGAGATAAATAATTGTGCCCAGGGTAATTCATTAAAAACATTGAGACTTGGGGAGTCTGGGTGGCTCAGTGGGTTAAGTCTCTGCCTTGGGCTCAGGTTGTGGTCTCGGGTCCCGGGATAGAGGCTGGCATCTGGTTCTCTGCTAGGCAGGGAGCCTAAGCTTTCCCCCACCTCTCTCCGCCTGCCTCTGCCTACTTGCGATTCTGTCAAAGAAATTAAAAAAAAAAAAAAAAAAAAAAAAACTTTAAAAAAAAAAACCACTGAGACTCTAACCAGGTCTTATTGGCAAGGTTCACTTTTTTTTTTTTTTTGTAAGAGTTAATGAGGAACAGAAGCCATCATTAATTTATTCAAACCCCAATTCTTCCTACTTACCTGGTACTTAAGCAAGAGGCAAAGAGCAGTGGATAAACTGGATAGACCGCTAAAGCCTGTCCACCGACAGCAATATAAACAGGATAGAAAAGTCTGAAAGCACATGGTGCACCGGTTCGTCTTCAGCACTTCTCTGGATGCAAGTTTCCTACCAAATTCTGCAGGGGAGGAAGATAATCCTCACTTCTCTTTCACACTGAACTTTTTCCTTTTTTTTTTTTTTTTTCTCTAAAAGTTGACCTGAGCACTTGCAGTCAGTGGTGACACACCATTCTAAAACCACCCTCCCCCAACTCTTCAAGAATTCATTTTAAACGCTATTAACCTGAGCTCTCATCTGTAGATGAGAAATGGGAACAACAATTTCTCACAAGTTTTGCATTTGAGCACGTGAAAATATAAAAGAATGTGTAAGATGTGAATTAAAAATATTAGCTATACCCCACCCTCACCTCCAAATTAATCCTCACTGTTATTTCCAGGATTCCACACAGCCCTTCTTGGCCCTTCTTGGTTCCCACAGGATTTCACCCCGGCCTATCTCTGCTTCCTTTTGTCCTGAGTTCCATTCCACAGAAATTCCAGGTCCAGGTTTTAGAACACCCTACATTTATCAAAACAACACTGTCAAGTTGAGTACCATTAACAGATAATGGGAGGAGACAACAGATGTGGTTAGAAGCAAAGCACTCCGTATTCTACAGGCCTCAGCATGAAGCCAAGCGGGCTGACATCTGACTTTACCCTAACAGTTATAATTAAATACAAAGTCTAGTTAAACTAACATTAAAGCTATGATCAGGAATAGTACACACGGGAAATGTAAAGTATAACCTTAGCAGCAGCTGAACAGGGCCCAGGCTATTCCTGACCCTTAACCTCCAACAATGACCTGCATTTACTCTCTGTGCCACTCTGTTTCTGTCACAGTAAGAAAGACTCTTGGCCACAAATTCTAAAGACAGTGGCTTTGGACTACTTCCCAAAGACCACCAAAGAGGGACAGAGCTGCTTTTTCTTTTCTTTTTTTTTTTTAACTGGAAGTTTAAAGGTAACATTCATCTAACAATAACTAGTTAGGTCTGTCTAGAGTCCATCAAGTACAGACAATCAACATGCTTTTCTACAGCATTATCTAAATCATACAGATCAAGTAACCTTGCTCACCACGCCCCAGTACCAAAATGTGAAAAGAAAAAAAAATACACACACACACACACACACCAAAGTTAACCAAGCAAACAGTGACAGACTCGAGGGCTGTGTAAGTACTGGTTAGCTGTGTTTGCAGAGTGTCCTGGGACAGGCAGCTTTGTATTAGTGTGCAAAATATAGTTAGTTACCCTTTTAAGCAAACTTTCTCCTTCCTTGCATTTACCAACACATAATGGAACCACATAATAAAACCTTTGGGGTTTTCAAAATTAAAAAAAAGAGAAACAAAAATCCATAGTTCTCTTTGAAGCTCTTTTGAATTTTTTAAAATCATTAGAATTTTTTAAAATTTTTAAAATTATTATCAGAAAATCCAAATAATTCCATTCAATGAGTTTAAGTATAGCTAGCTCTCCAGGCTCCCTTTTAGTACATATGTATATAAACATATCCCAATACTTAAGAACGTATATATTCATTTGGGGGTTCATTCTGTTTATTTTTATTTCATGAAAATATAATCTACCATTCATGCTACATGCTTCTCTCACTTTACAGCAGATCATTAACATCTGATTCCTTTTTATAGGGGCACAGCTTCCACACTGTGGGAGGACCATGATAATCGAGTCGCGAACTGCTACAACAAACATCTACGCGCATCTTCATGCACTTTTTACTCAGAGAGACCAAACCAACCTGCCCTCCAAAAACCTGGACCAAATTACCCTCTTCCCAACAGTAGGCCACTTCCACACTGGCATTCCGGTAGTTTGAGTCTGACATTATGTACTCTCCTGGATCTCCTATCTTTCTCTAACCATTCTCTAGTCCTTTCAATGACTTCTCCTAAATATGACTCCTTCTAATTGTAGGCAGTTAATGTCTAGCCTCTTCTTTTTTTTTTTTTTTTTCAAGATTTTATTTATTTATTTGACAAAGATCACAAGCAGGCAGAGAGGCCGGCAGAGAGAGGGGGGAGGCAGGCTCCCTACCCAGCAGAAAGCCCGATGCGGGGCTTGATCCCAGGACCCTGAGATCATGACCTGAGCCAAAGGCAGAGGCTTAACCCACTGAGCCACCCAGGCATCCCTGTCTAGCCTCTTCTTAATAACACTCTAACATCCCTCATGAATGAGATGTACTCTCAAGTTACTTTTGTGTCACTGATTGAAAAATTTTATTTTTCCAGGCCTGAGCTTGCTTCTTAGCAACAGATCCACATTTTCCAATGCCCTCTGGGCGCTACCGCAATGGTATTCCACACACGTTCAAATCACACTAAAACAAATCAAAATGTTCTTTCCCACAAATCCTGGTTTCCCCAACACAGTCCCAGGTACTCTTATTGCCCTGGTTAAATATTAATTAAATATTAAAAGCCCTGGTTCCGGGACACCTGGGTGGCTCAGTTGGTTGGACGACTGCCTTCGGCTCAGGTCATGATCCTGGAGTCCCGGGATCGAGTCCCACATCGGGCTCCCAGCTCCACGGGGAGTCTGCTTCTCCCCGCTCATGTTCTCTCTCACTGTCTCTCTCTCAAATAAATAAATAAAAAATCTTTAAAAAAAAAAAAAAAAAAGCCCTGGTTCCTTTCTTTTTAAAAGGAAATTATGATTTATATTCTGAAATGTATGTGAAATCAGAATTAGCACATCGAACATAAAATACTTCTCAGTTTTTAGCACTACTGATGAAATCCTACTCTAGTAATAGATAACTACTGGGGCACCTGGCTGGCTCAGTCGGTGGAGCACACAACTCTCAATTTCAGGGTTGTAGGTTCAAGACCCACACTAGGTGTACAGACTGCATTAAAAATAAAATCTTTAGGGGCGCCTGGGTGGCTCAGTGGGTTAAGCCTCTGCCTTCGGCTCAGGTCATGATCTCAGGGTCCTGGGATCGAGCCCCGCATCGGGCTCTCTGCTGGGCAGGGAGCCTGCCTCCCCCTCTCTCTCAGCCTGCCTCTCTGCCTACTTGTGATCTCTGTCAAATAAATAAATAAAATCTTTTTTTTAATGCATTATATGTTAATTAAAAACTTCTAAAAATTTATAAAAACAAACAAAGAGTTTTGTGGAGGGAATTAGCTTAAGGACTTAGGACCTTGACAGGGGGTTTAGAATGGGACCCTTTCCATACTGTCTAAGATGACAACACGTGATAAAATCAGTGGGAATATCCAAGCAAGTTTATTGGAAATAATCTTAAGAAAACTATAAACTCGAACTGGAATCATTATACCAAGAATGCGAAACACCTACCAGAGAGAGAGATATTTATAAAACTGAAATAGTCATTACAAATCCAAAACACAGCTTTGCTCTTCTTTAAAAAGAAAAAAATTCTGATGTGTGTTCTCTCTGGTCATAAATAACTCCAATGGCTCCAATAAACTAAACTCCTTTAAAATAAAATCACAATCTATTTCCAGAAAAAATATTGAATTTAAATATTTCAAAACATTGAGAACTATTTCCCAGGTTCCTTATCACAGGGAGTGTTAACAATCCAGTATTTTTATGCTTAAAAACCAATCACTTCGGGCGCCTGGGTGGCTCAGTGGGTTAAGCCGCTGCCTTCGGCTCAGGTCGTGATCTCAGGGTCCTGGGATCGAGTCCCGCATCGGGCTCTCTGCTCAGCAGGGAGCCTGCTTCCTCCTCTCTCTCTGCCTGCCTCTCTGCCTACTTGTGTTCTCTGTCAAATAAATAAATAAAAATCTTTTAAAAAAAAAAAAAAAACCAATCACTTCTCTCCATAAAATGTCAGAAGACCCTATCTAGTTCAAAATATCCACTCAAACATACGATACACTGGAAAGGACAAAAATCAAAGCCACAGTCTCATAAATGTCTGACCTAAACAACGCAGGGTGTTTTCTCTTCTTCTGAAGGAAGGAGGGGGTCAGAGGCGAGTGAGAGTATTGTGAAGAAAAATTCTGAACATCCATTCAAGTTTAATGCTAACAGACTTGAAAAAGCAAATATCTGGGCTACAGGAAACACAACTTAGTACAAAGGAAGACATGGACTAACTTTTAACATTTACATCATTTGATTAATTCTAACAATAAAACCTAAACACAGATCATCCTCTCCAATCTGCAGAGCAAGCTAACTAACTATACAATGATAAATATGAGAGCCCTATCAGACTCTGGTCTATTTAAACAATGACAACGTAAAGCATGTTCTTTCTCACAAGTGAAAGGAAATGACTGCCAAATGCTCCTTTTACAATCTCTCCAGAATAGGGCAGATCCTTTTAATGTGAGATTTTCCTGACATTCCAATTGTAGCAGACCTTGAACAAACAGAGACGCATTAAAAGCTGACCTGGTTCTATTATCTTTTATTGAAAGCCAAACAAAGATCAGACATAAGTCCAGGGCTATTTACATTTTTTGGTGCATTAATCACTTTTATACTCAAGGGCTTTAGAAAATTTCAATAGATTTTTTTTTTAAATGACAATAACCAGAGGATGTAACCATAGCTGTATTGGTCTTTTCTCAGGAAGGTTGTCGGAAAAGCTTTAAAAACAGGAAGTCTGTGCTGTAAGTTTGAAAAATGTTTGTTCTAAGAGTCTAAGGCTTTACAGTTGCAATTTGCAGTCAGGTGTTAGGGGGGACTAGTTTATTCTTTCCAGCCAAGGATTAATGTCCCTGGTGAAAAGGCCAAAAAGGTGCCTGAACAACTAGAAAAGCACATTATCCTAAAATAAGACTTGTTATGAAATCCAAACTGTAAATCTTCCCAGCTATCCTTCAACATTAAAGAGGAGCTAATTTAGTGAGTATAGTAGGAGAAACAGTTCATCTCTTGTGATAATTTATAAAGGCTGAAGAAAAACCAGTGCTAAAACAGCCACAAAGAAACAATTAGCAGCTGGATTAAGATTGATACTTGCCATTTTATACGTTGTCTACTGATCACCTTTTTTGTTACTATTACAATAAATTAAATAGAAATCAAATATAATAATGACAACCTTCCTTGAATGCAAATTTTGCAAAGAAATCAAACCAATGCAGATTAACTTAAAAAATCCTTTTTATTCCTAACAAAATGACTAATTTCTGCTTTTAAAACAGGATGCAAATTGGGCACCTGGATGGTTCAGTCAGTTTAAGCATCTGGCTCTTTTTTTTTTTTTTTTTTTTTTTTAATTTATTTGACAGAGAGAGATCACAAGTAGGCAGAGAGGCAGGCAGAGAGAAAGAGAGAGAGAGAGAGAGAGAGAGAGAGGAGGAAGCAGGCTCCCTGCTGAGCAGAGAGCCCGATGCGGGACTCGATCCCAGGACCCTGAGATCATGACCTGAGCCGAAGGCAGCGGCCTAACCCACTGAGCCACCCAGGCGCCCAAGCATCTGGCTCTTGACTGCAGGGCTCAGGTCATGATCTCAGGGTCCTGAGATAGAGCCCAGCAACAGACTCTGCACTCAGTGGGGAGTCAGCTTGAGATTCTCTCTCTCCCTCTCCTTCTGCCCCTGTCCCCACTCACAGACTCTCTTTTTTATTAAAAAAAAAAAAAAAAAAAAAAAAAGATTTTTTTTTTATTCTATTAGAGTGCAAAAGAAATTCGTAACATATCCAACATGAAAGATACATTATTTCCAAAAAATCCAGTTTCATGATTCTATTCTTTATTTAGCCTTTGTTTAAACAGGCAACCAAAAACAAATGCTTTGACATTTGTGGACTCCACTGTATATGGAACTAAATGTTATAACATGAAAAAGTTAAGGCAAAAAAAATCCAATATTATAATATGTATCTTATCAATTTAAAATCCATTTGGATTCTATTTTTTTTTTTAAGATTTTATTTATTCATTTAAGAGAGAGAGACAGACAACAAGAAGAGGGAGAGACAGAGGGAGAGGGAGAAGCTGACTCCCCACTGAGCTGGGAGCCCAACATGGGGCTGGAGCTCATGACCTGAGCCAAAGACAGATGCTTAACTATCTGAGCCACCCAGGCACCCCTTCATCTGGATTCTAAAGGGCACTCCGTGGAAAATCATAGTATCAAGATAAGGTGCTTTAAAATATGAACACAGGGACCCCTGGGTGGCTCAGTTGGTTAAGGTCTGCCTTCAGTTCACATCATGATCCCAAGGTCCTGGGACTGAGTCCCATTTCGGGCTCCTTGCTCAGTGGGGAGCCTGCTTCTCCCTCTGCCCGACACTCCCCGCTGCTTGTGCTCTTTCTCTCTGTAGATCTCTGACAAATAAATAAAATCTTTAAAATGAAATAAAATATGAACACAAAGGGCTATTACCACAAAAATCTGCCATTTGCCCAAATGTGTGTCAAGAAGGAAAACAGGGTGGGGGGGCCCACCTGGGTGGCTCAGTCATTAAGCGTCTGTCTTTGGCTCAGGTCATGATCCCAGGGTCCTGGGATCAAGCCCTGAGTCTAGCTCCCTGCTCAGCAGGAAGCCTGTTTCTCCCCTCTCCCACTCCCCCTGCTTGTATTCCCTCTCTCGCTCTCTGTGTCAAATAAACAAATAAAATCTTAAAAAAAAAAAAAGGAAGGAAGGAAAACAAGGTGGTGGTTTCTCATTTGATGTTCACAGTTGCCTTAAAATTTTTTAATATTTACCTCCACAATATTGCTACAGGGGTTTGAACTACCTTCATTTAACATATAGGAGTAGAAGGACATTCCCTAAGTATCCTACTTATCTTCTTTTCGGGGGGGGGAGGCAGGGGAGATTTTATTTATTTATTTGACAGAGAGAGATCACAAGTAGTCAGAGAGGCAGTGGGGGGGGGGGGGGTGTCAGCAGGGGAAGGAGGCTCCCCACTGAGCAGAGCCCAGTGCAGGGCTCAATCCCAGGACCCTGGGATCATGACCTGAGCCGAAGGCAGAGGCTGAACCCACTGAGCCACCCAGGCGCCCTCCTACTTATCTTTTAAAAGGCATCACTCTAACAACAACTAACCCTATAAGGGTCCTACCGGCTTTCAGTTTAGTGTACGCTGCATTAACGGTCACGTTCCTTTCCTGGAAATTGGAAGACAATAAAACAATGCTTTTAAATTTTTAAGGAAAACTAGTATCTAACCAAACATTCTATACCCAGCCAAACTACTAATCAGGTATGAATATAAAATAAAAGCATTTAAGACACTCATAGCCTCAAAACACTTACTTTCCATGCACAGTCTTTCAGGAAATTACTCCACAAATGAAGGAGGAAACCAAATAAAAATCTATGAAAAATTATCTCTAAGGAGATGCTCAGAGTGACACGAAAGGGAAGACTCTTTCCAATAACTAGGTGGAAGGTCTAAACATTAAATCAAGACAAAAGGTCCAGAATGGATAACACCAAAAATGCTTTATAGCGTCCTTAACATTTTCCATTACATCGAAAGGTGTTTTATTTAGTTCTGTAGGAAAATGAGAGACTGGTTTAAAGATAGGAACATAAAAACTAAAGAAAGAAATAAAAACAAGACAGAAAGAATTATTAACTCCAGGAAAGACACTGAAGAAGGTGTACAAAAAAAAGGAATTAGGGTCACCTGTGTGGCTCAGTGGGTTGGGGCTCTGCCTTTGGCTCAGGTCATGATCCCAGGATTCTGGGATCGAGCCCCACATCAGGCTCTCTGCTCAGAGGGGAGCCTGCTTCCCCCTCTCTTTCTCTGCCTGCCTCTCTGCCTACCAGTGATCTCTGCCTGTCAAGTGAATAAATAAAATCTTAAAAAAAAAAAAGGAATTAAATCATAGCACCATATTCAGCTGGCACAATAACAGAAAGACTTGATATCAATTTAATCATAAACTGTGATATAACTACATTGGGAAGATGCAGGGAAGGGTGACATACAAAAGCTAAATCCTCATCTCCCATCAGGCAAAGTCAGGAAATAATGTCTAATATAGAAAATAAAAACATAAGCAAGTTCTTTATCAATATTGAGGCAACAAAAGAAATGGTTTAAGTAGTTAAAACAAGGGTGCCTGGCTGGCTCAGTCAGGAGGGCATGTAACTCTTAATCTTGGGGTTGTATGTTCATACCCCATGTTCAGTATACAGATTACTTAAATAAATAAAAGCTTAAACAAACAAACAAACTTAAAACAGGCTATCTCTGGGAAATGGGACCCAAGGATAGAAGGGACAAGAAGAAAATTATTTTAAAATAAATAAATAAAACTTACAACACATTTTGTTCTTTTTCTTTTCTTTTTTTTTTTTTAAGATTTTTATTTATTTGAGAGAGAGAGAGTGCACATGAATGCAGGGCAGGGGAGGGAGGGTCGCAGGCAGAGGGACAGGCAGACTCCCTGCTGACCATGGAGCCCAACGTGGGGCTGGATCCCAGGACCCTGAGATCATGATCTGAGCCAAAGTCAGACACTTAACTGACTAAGCCACCCAGGCGCCCCGCAACACATTTGATTCTTTAAGTCCATGTACAGTTAAAGTAAATATTAACAATAATTTTGCTGAAAGAACTTAACTACTTCTTTTGAGAAATTCACTGACACATACCCTTAGTGTTTTACGGTGTGCTCTGATTACCTGGTGAACAGAGTTGTAAATTTCAGGACTTCAAATTAAGACAAAAGAAAAAAAACCTAACCAAAGGAATAGTCAATCATTTTAAGACATAGGCATCAGAGCTGAAATCTCTTTTTCTTCAGAGAAAGTTATACTACATTTTGCCACCTGCTGGCAAGACTCTTGAAATTTAACCACTCCATAATCATAATCTCAAATTTTTAAAAAGGAAAGGAGGGGTGGCAAATCAATCACAAGAAATTTAAAAATAAATTATAGAACAATAAAATCCAATCACAATAACTTTAGTATTCATAAAAGAAAAACGTTATCACTAAAGTAACAACTTTTTTAAAATGCTATAAAAGCAAAAGTACAGATACATCATCCAGCTTCAAAGAACCGAACATGATTATCTAAACAATGTTCAGCATTTTATCCATTTGTTCATCCACAGTTATATTCCATAATCAGCAAAGTGCTTTTTAAAAAAGAGAATATAATGGATCAAGTAAAGGGGAACAGAGGGCATTCCAAATACTAGTTAGAGGTAGAATTGCAAGCTTATCATCAGATACCACTGGCAGTTTTCAGTGTCTCCCAAAGGCCATGCCAGGTCTTTGATTGAGAGTACAGGAGCACGTGCTGCTGAATTTTAATGCCATTGTTTAGTCAACAGAGTGCTTGCATCCACTTCACAGGTTCATTAACAATCCTCTAAGAAGACCGAAATTAAAGTTTGGCAAGCAGTTTCTCATGAAACAGAATTTGCTTCTAGTTTGTTAGAACTAAATGTGCCAAGTAGCAAATTAAGATGTGGGAACACACTTTTAAAAGGTTATGCTTTGAAAGTATTCAATGACTCAAACAGGGGTATCATTAGGCAGCAACAAAACAAATACTAGATACCAATTTCATTTACAATCTGTTAGGTTTCGGACAGATAATCTTATGATAACCACCAACTATGAGGGTAAACTCTGAAAGCAGACAGACATACACTCCCTAGATCTCCATTAGAGAACTGGAAGGAAACCAAAACGAATCCCACTTCCAGCATTAAAAGCAACAGAAAAACAGTCCAGTAATTCCCAGAGAACCTGCCATTGTGCCGACTACATTGTGTTTAGTGTCCGTGGGAATGCTGACATGTGCACTGCAAGTGGTGACTGAAGAGTCAATTAAGTGGTGGGAAAGGTCTTACAGCAAAAATTTAAACTAAAAATAATCCATTTACAGGAGACAGTACAAGAAAAGCTGGCTGAAGTATAATCCAAGTCTGTACTCCCAGCTTCAATGGTAAACACAGTTGTTAAGAGTGGTTAACACACAAGACCGTAAGTGCATGTAATTTCAGGTTAAAAACATCTGTTTCGCCAATGGTATCCTTGTTACAGCCTCTATTTCTTTGCTCAGGGAGTGTAAGAGTAAGAAAAAGAGCAGGTGTGGCACATGAAAGAAAGAACAGTCAACTGACCTTAGGGAACATTGGACCTTTTAAGGAATCCCAAAAATTACAAATTTTAAAGCAGTTAGATTTTTGTAACTTTATAAATTTTCTTAAGAAATAAGGTCAGATGAAAAAGGAGTCTCTCCTCCTGCTGTTTTTAGTCTAGCTGAGGCAATATGCCTGGTTCCACTCTGAAGAGTGTCAAAAATCCCCCAAAAATCAAGCAAACCAGATAGGCAAAGGCAGAAATGTCTTACAGTTTGTGCTGAAAAAAGCAATGGTGCAAACCAATGGTCTCTGACCGCTAACAAAGCACTAGTCACTAGAAGTTTTTTCAGTTCTCAGAATAAAACGGTTTCATTTCACCAATGGTAGAGTCTAGGCCTGCATATTCTTCCAGGCCTTGTGTTAAGTGGTGAGTGCCGTAGTCCTCGCCTGGTGCTCTAAGAGCAGGCAGCACCAGTCAGTTCAGCCCGAGGCCCCGAGCCATAGCTTCTCCTAGGGGAGAACAGTCTTTGAGCAATTTACACTAGTAGACAAGAGCACGAGCGCTGATGTCTGATGGCCAGGTTGCCCCTGTTCCAGATTTAACAGAGTAACCTTGGGAAGCCTCCATAAGCTGCTCTGTAAAACATGATTCATAATAATACCTAATACATAAGGTTATCACAGTGATGAGATAAACAACTTAGAGTAAAGCCCTACACAGAGTGCTGGGCCCACAGTAAATGCTGGGGATGGTGGCACTGTGATCATGGATTCCATGCTGGACTCACTGTAAGAACCTGGTTAAAACAGTAAGCCTGGACCTAAACCACCCTACCAGTCAGGTTAACAATTCACTATCTAAAGCACATTACTGGGCAGGGTGTCAACAATTTGCTTTTCATTCTTATTACCACCCCCACTGCATTATTTACACAAACAGAGGAGGACGCTGTCTGGACAGAGGCTCAGCTGGGCCTGGCAAGGAGAGAACCTTTCACACCAGGTAGGGGCTTCCCTTCCCTTGCCTGCTCCCTTCCTTGCACTGCTCATCTCCATGGAAAAGACTGCAGTGGAGACACAAAGTGGCCACATACATCAAAATGCTATAGTCCAAGCATTCTGGCCATAGATTTTGATGAAGTGATCCATTGCTAAAAGATCCCTTTTGTTCTCAATTTACGTCCTTAAAGCACTGGTAAATATCCAAAGGGGCCCAGGGTGTATTAGAGACAAAAGGAACAGGGAAGTGGGAAAGGAGGACAGATATCTTTCCAAGAGGCACCTGACTTTATGTTTATCAAAGCAAAACTAATAAACTTACTGAAAAACACCAATTGATATAACATAAACAAAGAACACAAATGATGAAAATATACATGTGTTGCTTAATTTAAATTAGAGGAAAGATGTGTCTATCAAAGAAAGAGTTTCTATAGAGAGAATCACAAGCGCTGTATTAAATAAGTTTCCTCATTTCAATTTTCTCTGGACTAGTAAAAGAAGGCCTATCTACAGTTAGCGGATTAAAAACATTTTTCAGGGGCGCCTGGGTAGCTCAGGTCAAGATTCCAGGGTCCTGGGATTGAGCCCCGCATCAGGCTCCCTGCTCAGGGGCAGGGGGAGTCTACTGCTCCCTCTACCACTCCCACCACCTCCCCTCCCTGCTTGTGTTCCCTCTCTGGCACTCTTGCTCTCTCTCTCTCTCAGTCTGTCCCATAAATAAACAAACAAACAAATAAATAAATATTTAAAAAATAAATATTTTCAAAAAACACTTCTGAAATAACCTATTCAAATTACTGTTAATTTTTTCTTTTGCAAGAAATACATTTAATTAGCCAAACACAGTAAGAGTTTCTTTTAAGATTTTATTTATTTGTCAGAAAGAGAGAGAGAGAGCGCGCGTGCATGAGCAGAAGGAGAGGGAGAAGCAGGCTCCCTGCTGAACAAGGAGCCCAATACGGGACTTGATCCCAAGGCCCTGGGACCATGACCCGACCCAATCGCAGATGCCCCATGGACTGAGCCACCCAGCCGTCAGAACAGTTTGGTTTTTTAAATCAGATCATTTGATTTCCAGTAAGAAATCACCACCCCGGGACGCCTGGGTGGCTCAGTTGGTTAAGCAGCTGCCTTCGGCTCAGGTCATGATCCCAGCATCCTGGGATCGCGTCCCCCATCAGGCTCCTTACTCCGCAGGGAGCCTGCTTCTCCCTCTGACTCTGCCTTCCACTCTGTCTGCCTGTGCACACTCTCGCTCTCTCTCTGACAAATAAATAAATAAAATCTTAAAAAAAAAAAAAGAAAAGAAAAAAAAAGAAATCACCACCCCGACATATTTTCATACAAAGATATTCCTTTTTCTATTTCTAGTAATCGGTACATAGTGTAGTACTCATGGATTGGTTGGTTGGTTGACGATCACACTCGCTGTGGTACAGAAAGTAAGGGGTGAAGCAGGAAGAAGAGAACTAGGGACTGGTGAGTACGCACGGAAAAGCACCTTCTCTTCCAGTTAACAGCTTGCCCAAAGGAAAAAAAAAGGCATTTGAAAATTTCCAAAAGATCTTTCTCCAAGAGCAGACTATTACTAATCTAATTCACTGAAAACAAATAAAAAGTAAAATAGTAATTAATCTTGGTTTTCTAAATCTTCCTCAATTCAGAGTTCACCCTACATACATGCTAGATAAACGAGTCCCAGGTTTATGCAGGTTTCTACAAGTTTAAGCTTTTTTCTTTAGACTCACTCCCTTCAGACGCGCTGACCTTGAAGTGCCTCCGCCCCCAGAGCACTCATGACACCTCTCTACCCTCCCACAGAATTCTACTATTGCAATTCGCACGGATTTAAAATTAATTTCTTATATATTGGTCTCACTGTTACACGGAGCTACTTCAGGGCATAAGCATGTTTTAGGCATTTTTGTGTTTCCAGTTTCCTAAATAATTTTTTCACTCATTGAAAGAAGCCTACAGCGCCTACTACATGTCAGGCACTATGTTCATTCAACCAAAAGGTACTGAAAATTGTTCTAATAAACATTTGGAACACATCTGTGAACAAAATGGCCTAATGGATCTTACATTCTGTAGGAGGAAACAAATTAATAACCAACTATAAGATATACATTATAAAGTATATCCAAAGGCAGTAGGTGCTAAGGAAAAATAAAAGGTAGATCAAGATAAGAAGGCTTAAGAGTGGGGGTGCCTCGGCAGCTCAGTCGTTAAGCATCTGCCTTTGTCTCAGGTCATGATGCAGTGTCCTGGGATAGAGCCCCACTTTGGGCTCCTTGCTCAGCGGGAAACCTGCTTCTCCCTTTCCCACTCCCCCTGCTTGTGTTCCCTTTCTCATCTGTGTCTCTCACTCTGTCAAATAAATAAATAAAATCTTTAAAAGAAGAAGAAGAAGAAGGCGGCTTAAGAATGTGCCAGTAGGGGGCACCTGGGTCATTAAGCATCTGCCTTTGGCTCAGGTCTTGATCCCAGGATCCCAGCATCATCCCAGCATCGTCCCAGCATCGTCCCAGCATCGCTGCTTGGTGGGAACCCTGCTTCTCCCTCTCCCTCTGCCCTCCCCATGCTTGTGCTTGCTCACTTGCATGTGCTCTTCCTCTCTTCCCCTCTCCCTCCCTCTCTCTCTCTCTCTCCTTCTCTGTCAAATAAATAAATGAAATCTTAAAAAGAGAGAGTATGCAATTGCCGGGGTAAAGCACTAGCTGCAGTATTAAAATGGGTGGTCAAGGTAAGGATTCGTGGAGAAATGACATTTGAGCAAACCCCTTATGAGATAAGCTAGCCAAGAGCATAAAGTGGATCTCTAGAAAAAGGCATTCCAGGCAGAGGGAGTCACCAGAGGAAAAGCGAGTGATTCAGCAGTCTTTCAGGAACAGCAGGAAAAGGCCAGAGGAACTGGAATGGGAGGGGAGACACTAGTAATCAGGTCAGAGAGGGCCTCACAGGCCATTATAAGGGGTATTATAATTGTAGAACTCTAAGAACAGACAAGAAGCACATATCTTAAAATATGTATATCTGTACATGAAAAATACCCAGGCACTACTAAAAATTTCAAATAAGAGCTTCAGTGTTTCCCTTGAACCCCAATGGATCATCCAGCATTGTTCTTTGGAGAAATAACACCCTTTTTATCTTTTTTAAGATTTTATTTATTTATTTATTTAGAGTGAGAGCATAGAGAAGGGACAGAGCAGGAGAAAGAGAGACAGACAGAATCTCAAGCAGGCTCCACACTCAGCTCACAGCCCAACATGGGACTAGATCCCAGGACCCCAAGATCATGACCTGAGCGAAAACCAAGAACTGGACGCTTAACTGAGCAACCCAGAAACACCTTTCTTTGATGTTCACTGCCCTGTGCTCTCACGCTTGGATACCACTGTATTCTCACAACAGATGGGAGCAGTCAGAGGGCGTGCATCCCTGAGCCCCTCAACACAGCCTGGAACTTTCTCTGCAGGCCTTACAGAAAATCCTTGCATATGGGAGAGTTGAACCAGAAGGGGGTTTGATTTTTTTTTATTTCCCCCCATTCAGGAGTTTCTTAAAACCCACTCTGGTAGGAAAGAAGTACCTGACCTGGGCCAACTGGATTTGATGGCTTGATACCATTATCTGTTTTCTCTCTGCTGGAAGAGCTGCTGGCCTCTATTAAAATTTTAATTAGATTATGGCAAGTATGTTGTCCTTTCTGACTGCTTAAACATATGAAATTGGTCTCTCAGTGCTAGTTAATATCAAAACTCAAAACTAAATCATCTTAAGAATATAAAACTTTCATCTGTCTTAAACAACCATACATGGAGCTGAACAGTCACCTACTAATAATGTTCATAAATACCTCTGTTTCTCATGTTGAGTAATTTATTTTTATAAGTACATGTTTTGTGAACATAATTTTTTTTAAGTAAGTTCTAGGCCCAATGGGAAGCTTGAACTCACAACCCCAAGATCAAGAATCACATGTTCTATCAACTGAGCCAGCAAGGCACCCCTATAAATGGTGTTTTTTTTTTTAAAAAAAAAGATTTTATTTTCTTTTATGTTTAAATAATCTCTACACCCATTGTGGAGTTCGAACTCACAACCCTGAGATCAAGAATAGCAAGCTCTACTGACGGAGCCAGCCAGGCTTCCCCTATAAATGAAAATTTGTATTGCTTTGCTTCTACAGCATTTATTTTTTAACTTCCAATTATGACAAGTGACAGGCTTTTTAATTTTAGTAGTGATACAAAGCTTCATTTTAAAACAAATGTGTCAGGGATGCCTGCCTTCAGCTCAGGTCATGATCCTAACATCCTGGGATCGAGCCCCTTCTTGGGCTCCCAGCTCAGTGGGGAGCCTGCTTCTCCCTCTCCAGCTCCCTCATGCTTGTGTTCCCTCTCTCGCCATCTCTCTGTCGAATAAATAAAATCTTAAAAAAATCAAAATAAGACAATAAAACAAATGTGTCTAAGTGTAAAAGGTTAGAAATTTTTAAATATTTTATTCTAAAATGCTTAATGTCACTCCAGTAGTATGTACAGAACAAGCAGAGCTCATGCGGTTGTACACAGTGAAAGACTGATGTTGCGGGAACAATGTTACCATGGGACGCGCTAAAGCACAGGCACCATGAGAAACACATCACCCATCTTATTCTCTGTCCATATCCCCAAGCACTCAGATTGGCACACCATACTCCACAAACAGCTGTTGAATAAATGAAAGTGGAGGAGCCAGAATTTCAACCTATATGTATCTCAGGTTCACTCCCTTCCTATTCTTTTTAATACCGGTCAGTCTCAATCTCGGCTGCCAAAAGCCGTGGAGTGCTTGTAAAATGTATAAAGCTCCTCAGGTGATTCTAATGTGCAACCATGGGTGCACACCACTGCACCAGACAGCACTGCCTTCCTAAACAATCACAGTCCAGAGTGCTAAGTGTTATGCTAGGGCAAGTACAGTCCCTAGAGCCAGGCAACTTAACCTAGTTAAAAGCCCTAGGAGCAATTAATTGAGACATGAAAGAATGAGAAGGAATTAACCAAACTGTATAGTCTAGAAGCGGGAATAGCAGGTGCAAAGGCCCAGAGATAAGAGAGTGTATGACAAATTCAAAGATTCACATTGTTCCTAGCTCCCCCACCCACAGGGACCAACTGTCCCAGCTTCCTAGGACTGAGAGGGTTCCCATCAAGACAAAGGATCTTCCCCTTTTAAAACCAGGAAAATCCCAGGGACAAAGAGGCCATCCTACCACTCAACTCTAACTGAGAAGAACTGCTAATATATCCACTCTTCTGGAGAGTGACTGAAAGGGAACAAAGTCCACAATTCAGTATGGAAACCAAAAAATTCTTTCAAAAAGAGTAATTTCCTACTTCCTACCTTCAGGGACACGGTATTGCCAAAAATGCAAATGGCCAGTATTTGCATACATTTGCCCATTATTTGGTACCCAGTTTTTATTACAATTGAGCTACTTAAAATAAAACATAAAACCTCCTACAACTGTAGGGAGTACTCTACTAGATAACAAAGTTTAGCAAATGGGAGACTTGCTAAAATTGACTCTATTTTCCCTCCTTAAAAACAACCAACAAAGCAAGTCTTCATAATGAACACAAACTATACACAGGCATAGCCAGAAGCACATGGATGGGGACTGGGTAGACCACAGGACTGAACAACCTGGCTTGTCCCTCAACATCCCTTGTACACTGCAGAATTTAGTAGAGCCCTGGGAAAGGGACAGCTTGAGCCCAATGAAGCCTTGTTTAAGAAGCCAGAGGGCTCAGCATAGCCCCGGGACAAGCAGAGTCTTCCCCCTCATTCTTCAAGCCCTCTAGGTAATGACTAGACTGCCATCAGGCAATAAGTTAAAACCTAAGCTCTAGCCCATCAATCAATCTGTGGTCCAGGAAAGAGGTAGTACTGGGAAGGTCCTAATTGATCTGGATCAAGGAGTAGTCACTGGTCCAGGAATTTGGCTGGCCTCAGATATGAAGATGCTGGCATGCCAGACCTAGATGGATTTAGCCAACTGCACTTTCCAAGAGTCACCCTGTCCTTCCTCGAAGACTCCAGTAATGTCCAGATCATGACAAGATGTTAGCGTGAGCTTGACTTGCTATGGAATTAAATGACACAAAGGCAGCAGAGAGTTAGATAACTGAGAACCTTTGCCGTTGGGAAACCTTCAAAAACTATCCTTATTTCAGCCAAGAGCTCCACAAAATGGCAAAGAAGATATTTCTGTTAAAGAAGGCCTTGCCAAGGGGCGCCTGGGTGGCTCAGTGGGTTAGGCCGCTGCCTTCGGCTCAGGTCACGATCTCAGGGTCCTGGGATCGAGTCCCGCATTGGGCTCTCTGCTCAGCAGGGAGCCTGCTTCCTTCTCTCTCTCTCTGCCTGCCTCTCAGTGTACTTGTAATTTCTCTCTGTCAAATAAATAAATCAAATCTTTAAAAAAAAAAAAAAAAGGAAAGAAGGCCTTGCCAAAAGGCAACTGGTAAAAATCTCCATTAAAAAAATACTTTTTTTTTAATTTAAAAAATGGTTTAAAAACTATATCTCAAGCCAAAATTCAACATCATTAAGAATGTGAAATATTACAGGATCTTGAATAAAGCAAGGCTGTACACTATTGCTACTTTTATTTAACAATATTTTCAAACGTTCTAGTTAATTAAGACAACATAAAGAAATAAGAAAATTTTTTAAAAAGAGGAACACCTAGGTGACTCTCTCGGTGAAGCATCTGCCTTTGGCTCGGGTCATGATCACAGGGTGCGGGGATTGGGCCCACATCGCGCTCCCTGCTTAGCAAGGAGTCTACTTCTCCCTCTCCCCGTTCCTGCTCTCTCTCAACCTCTCCCATGCATGCACTCACTCTGATAAATAAAATCTTTTAAAAAAAAGTTTAAAGAAGGAAGAGACAACTCTTTGTAAACAGTAAGTTAAGAGAGTAAACTGGAAGAGTATTAGAACTATGAACAGTTTGGGGCGCCTGGGTGGCTCAGTCAGTTGAGAAATCGACTGGATTTCAGCTCAGGTCAGGATCTCAGGATCAAGAAATCAAGCCCCAAAAAGGGCTTGACACTCAGCTCAGAGTCAGCTTGTCCCTCTATCTCCCCATCTACACTGGAGTGTGTGTGCTCTCTCACTAAAATAAACAAACGGACTCTTTTAAAAGGGGGGGCGGGCCAAATAAAAGCTTAGTAATGTTATCATGCAGTAAGTATCGGTTGCTTTTCTAAATACTAACACTCTATTGCAAACAATGGAGGGGGTGCCTGAGTGGCTCAGCGGGTTAAACCGCTGTCTTCAGCTTAGGTTATGATCTCAGGGTCCTGGAATGGAGCCCCCCACTGGGCTCCCTGCTCAGTAGGAAGCCTGCTTCTTTCTCTTCCACTTCCCTTGCTTGTGTTCCCTCTCTAGCTATCTCTTTAAAATCTTAAAGAAAGAAAGAAATAGTGGAGGGTTTACAATAGCAATAATATTATGAATAAATTTAAGAGAGGGGGCGCCTGGGTGGCTCAGTTGTTAAGCATCTGCCTTCAGCTCAGGTCACGATTCCAGTGTCCTGGGATAGAGCCCCACATCAGGGAGACTGCTTCTACCTTTCCCTCTGCCCTTCCCTCTCACTCCTGCTTGTTCTCTTAAATAAATAAACAAAATCTTTTTTTTTTTTTAAGGGGTGGGTGGCACCTGGGTGGCTCAGTAGGTTAAAGCCTCTGCCTTCGGCTCAGGTCATGATCCCAGAATTCTGGGATCTCTGCTCAGCAGGAAGCCTGCTTTCCTCCTCTCTCTCTGCCTACCTCTCTGCCTACTTGTGATCTGTGTCTGTCAAATAAATAAATAAATAAAATCTTTAAAAAAAAAAGGGGGGGGGAATAAATTTAAGAGGAAATACAAAGGATGGATATAAATAAGACCATATTGCTATATTTGTCATATAAAAATAATTACATGTATGTACATTAACTTTATTGAGGGCTTGAATAAGCAGAAAAATTCAATGTTCCTACATGTTCCTATAAGAAAGTAAGCCTTACTCCTCAAATTAAACTATTTCCATCAAAATTTCAGTACATTTCTATTTCATTTGTTTGTTTTTGGAGGTTGCGGGGGTTAGCAAAGGCCAATGACAAAATGATTTTAGGTTCTCGGGAGTTCAGCCTTTCGCTGCCAGCTCTGGCTATCCTCAGTCAGAGAAGCCCGTGCTCCGCATTCCCTTTTCACGGTAGCTCTCCACCTGCTCAAACTGTCACCCTGTCAGCTTTCACTGAGAACTCCAGGCCACTGATCTATTCCTTTTGTCCCAAATTTTCATTCCTGGCATAGAAAGAAATCCAGTTTCATTCTACTGCTCTTTCCTTATCCCTCAATTCCCTTTGTTCCTCTTCACATCCACCCTGAAAACTTCCAAGCCTAACTCTGTGTTCGGAGGCCTCCCACGGCAGTGAGAGAAGCGAGCCGGTTCAGGAGCCAGCCCACCTGGACTCAAATTCTGACCTACTGCCTACTCACTGTGTACGCTGAGGCAAGTTACTTATTTTTTCCAAGCCTCTGTTTCCACACCTATAAGTAATAATAGCACTTGGGTTAGAGTTGTGACAAAGGTTAAGTCAGCTGCTACACATAAAATCTTGACACCTAATAAGCACTAAAAATATCAGGTCCAATCTAGGGGCCGCTGGACACTGACAAAACCATCTGCATGTACAGACTGGAAATGCAAGGGATTTATGTCTTCCAGTGCGAGCGGTCTCCAGCACCGCCCTGTTGTAGATCTCTGTTCCACAATGCCCCTTTTCTGCCCACCACGAAATCTCAGTATTCCTCAGGGAGCCTATAAACAGACTTCTCTTCAAACACCACACACTCACCCTAAGCAATTTCCTCTTCCAGTTTTTTCAACTCCTGCTTACATAAATGATAATCATCAAATTTCCAGACACAACCTCCTCTGGAGCTTCAGGTACACGTACCCAACCCCCCCATGCTGGGCCTCTCCCTGAAGGTCCAACATGCACCTCAGACTCGACATGTTCCACACACCTTTCCAGTAGCAGTTAACGGCATCACCCACTCAAGCAAAACAATCTTACTCCTCCCACCTCCTCATAGGCAACTGTTACTAAGAATTACCAGTTCTGCGTTTTAAACATCTCTCATTTCCTCTTCAGGACCACTACTACCACCTCAGTTGAGAATCTCGTGATCTCCCCTGGCTGGCCATGTTACTTTCCTAGGCTTCCCTAACCAAGTACCACAAATGGAGCAGCTTATGATACAAATTTATTGTCTCACAGTTTTACAGGTTAGAAGTCTGAGATCAAGATATCCATAAAGATGGTTCCTTCTGAGGGCTGTGAAGAAAAGATATGTCCCAGGCCTCTCTCCCTGGCTTGCTGATGGACATCTCCTCCCTGTGTCTCTGCATACTGTTTTCCCTTTATGTGTGTCTCTAAGTTTCCTCTTTTAACATGGCTACCAGTCATACTGGATTAGGGCCTACTCTAATGACCTCATCTTAACTAACTGCACTGCAATAGCCCTATTTCCAAATAAGGTCTGTGAAAATTAGTTTAAAAAAACCACCCTCACTTAAAATGAAGAGGGAGCGCTCAGGCACAGACACTCAGGGCAGCCCGCATAACAGCAGAAAGAACGAAGCTCTCTCCTCCTCCAACAACACACTCACCACCTCTTGAGGCTGAAGAGAAATCATCATAATCAAACTCTTATTCTCCTCCACGGAACTTCTGTCTGAAACAACGTTCCCCAATTTCCTCCTTAAACCTAGAAAGAGCTGACCCTTCCTTTTCTCTTCAAACCTGCCTATTTTTTGCCATGGTTAGCTTGTCCCCAGTTGCAATTCCTCTACTATTTCTGAACAAATTATGCTGCTAATAGAGAACTGGCTATTTTATTTTCTAAGGGCAATGGGTCACATTCTGATGTACAGAGTTAGGACTTCAACAAATGAGTCTGGGGAGGACACAATTCAACCCGTAACACTCGCCCTCCCACCTCTGTCTACCTTTGCTCAGCCGGTCCTGCACCCATCTTCCCCGGACTACGAAATCTTTCTGAGATTCGATCCAGATAATGTCCTTCCCTGCTTAAACCCTGTCTTTAGCTGTCTTTCATCCAAACTGGATGATGATGATGATGATATAAATATTTACTGAGTGCTAACTATGTGCTTGGTACTGTTCTAAATACCTTGTATACATGCCGCTATTCCTACAGGATGGGTACTATTATTACCTCCATTTTATAAATGAGCAAACCAAGTAACAAAGCTATCATCTGTTCAACATCTGTTCAACAAAGCCAAGCAGTTAAGTTTCAAATCCAGGGTTCAAACTCGGGCTCTAGACCCTAAAAATAAACAGCAATCTGAAAAGAAAATTCAATTTACTAGTCAATATAGGCATCCTCTTTTAAACCTTTACCTACCTATCAAAAATAACCCACTGCACAATCTAATTAGAACCTGCATTAGAGGAAGAGGGTGCCGCCAGGGAATGCTAATCTGCCAGAACACAGCTATTGTGTCCTGTTTGCCTCACAAACATCAAAGCAGCCAACCATTACCAAAACAAGGGGTTGGAAGAGGAAGTAAGGGTGAGGAGGCAGAAAAGGATAAAACTGCAGAATGACAAGAGAGGGGGAAAAATCTAACAATTCAGCCAGAATATACCCTCAGGTTAGAAATAAGATTGAATAAAGTGTCTTTCACGGTGTATTAAAGAGCCTTTACTTAAAAAAAAATGAGTACAGATCTTCCTTGATTTACGATGGGGTTACATCCCCCCAAAATCCATCATACACTGAAAATTCCCTAAGTCAAAAATGCGTTCATTACAGTGCTCCTACTGCGTGAGCATCACGGCTTAGTCTCACCCACCATAAACATGCTCAGAACATTTACAACCACAGTTGGGCAAAATCATCTGACACAAAGCTTATTTTACAATAAAGTACTGAATAGCTCATGTGAAGTTTATTAAATACTATACTGAAAGTGAAAAGCAATGGGTGTACAGGTACAGAACGGCTGTCAGGCCATCGGTGTTTACGCTCGTGATCATGTCGCTGACCGGGAGCTGAGGCTGTCCGGCAGCACCAGGAGAGAGTATAGTGCCACTAGGTCCGGGGAAAGATCCAAATCCAAAGTTCAAAATATAGTTTCTGTTGAATGCATAACACTTTCACACCATCATAAAGTGGAAAAATCATTATGTTGAACCACTGTTAAGAACTGTCTGTCATTAAACTGAATAACTACGGTTTGGTATAAAATATATAAATAATAGGGGTTTTTTTTCCCTCTAACTAGAACATAGCAGCAACCCCAGAAGTTATTGCACAGGCTTTAGAAAAGAAAACTATAAACTTGGAAACAAAACAAAAAAAAAACCACAATTTTTTTTAAAGACTTATTTATTTGACAGAGAGAGATCACAAGTAGGCAGAGTGACGGGGGGGGGGGGGGGGGGGGGGGGTGCAGGCTCCCCACTGAGCAGAGAGCCTGATGCGGGGCTTGATCCCAGGACCCTGAGATCATGACCTAAGCCGAAGGCAGCGGCTTAATCCACTGAGCCACCCAGGCGCCCCCAAAAAATATTTTTAAGTGCTGAGCATTTTTTTCCTTGAATCTGTTCTAGGATACTCTCTGACAAGGTCTTTAAAGGGTTCACTGTTGGATTAAACCATTTTCATGGCCTAATGACTTTGAGTCCTATTAATTCAGACTGTGCTGTGTACACTGATTTTTGTCATAGCAAGAATCAGCAGAAGTAACGGTTCTTCAAACCTACCAACTGCTCGCAATGTTAAGCAGAAAAAACGTATGCTGTGAAATATATAGTGTACAAGCACTATTTCGTGCCCAAAAAAGCTAACAAATGGGCTGAATTTTTTAAGTTTAAGCAGAAGGAAAGTAATTCCTACTGTACAGAAGAACAGTTTGGTTCCTTCAATATTACAGATAAAAACTATAATGCTAAGAAAAGATCAAAATTAGAGACAACCTACTTTCCAGCTCTGAATTACCATCATTAAATCACACAAATCATCAGGTAGGGACAGAATACACCAAAATAGAAATCACAAGCTGAAACGGCCTTGAAGGCAGTTCTTCCCCCTAAATGAGGCCTTTATATTAAACAAATCCATACAGCTCCTGTGTATTGTCTTTTGACAATGTGTGAATCAAAGATTTTGTTCCATACGCTTGGCAATTTTCCACATTTAAGATGTGATGAAGAAAATCAACTTTTTTTTTTTTTTTTAAGATTTTATTGTTAAGTAATCTCTACACTCAATGTGGGGCTTGAACTCACAAACCTGAAATCAGGAGTCACATGCTCCATCAACTGAGCCAGCTATGTGCCCCAAGAAAACCAACATCTTTTTATTTTTAAGATTTTATTTATTTATTTGAGATAGAAGAGAGAAAGCGAGTGAAAGAGCAGGCGCAGGGGAGCAGATGAAGAGGGAGAAGCAGGCTTCCTGCTGAGCCACGCTCGATCCCAGGCCCCAGATCATGAACTGAGTCAAAGGCAGAGGCTTAACCAGCTGAACTACCCAGGCACCCTCAACATTATTTTTGTTTAAGATCTTTTATTTAAGAGAGAGAAAATATTGGGGTTGGGGGCAGAAGGAGAGGGAGAGGTTTTTTTTTTTTTTAAGATTTTATTTATTTATTTGACAGAGAAAGATCACAAGTAGATAGAGAGGCAGGCGGAGAGAGAGGACGAAGCAGGCTCCCTGCTGAGCGGAGAGCCGATGTGGGCTAGATCCCAGGACTCTGAGATCATGACCCGAGCCAAAAGCAGAGGCTTAATCCACTGAGCCACCAGACACCCCCAGGAGAGGGAGAGTATTAAGCAGACTCTGCACTGAGCCTAGAGCCTAGAGGTTGATTCCTGAGATCATGACGTGAGCCAAAATCAAGAGTCAGACACTTATGTGACTGAGCCACCCAGGCACCCCAGAAAACCAACTTTAATCTTCTGTATGACTAGACCCAACTTTAAAGTTACCATTAAAAATGACATCATTGGGGCACCTGGGTGGCTCAGTTGGTTAAGGGTCTGCCTTCAGCTCAGTCAGGATCTCAGGGTCCTGGAATGAAATGAGCAGAGAGCCTGCTTCTCCCTCTCCCTCTGCTGCTCCCCCTGCTTGTACTCTCTGTCAAACAAAAAAAAAATTTTTTTTTAATTTAATAAATAAAAATAAAAATGACATCATTTTCATCATCTATCATATTAAGAAACACATTTATTTTATTTTTGATGGTAGCAAAAGGAACCTGAGTATGTGCATGAATTAAAGTTATCAATAAATAACCACTTCCCTGTACTTTCTTCTTTGGGTTATAAGCTCAGGGGTCCTCAAAATATGGGCCAAAGGTAAAATACGGCCACTGCTTTTGCATGGCCCATAAGTAAAAGAATAGTTTCTATAATATTTTAAATGGTTTGGGAGGGAAACAACTCTAAAAGAAGAACACTTCATAACCCCTGAGAATTACATGAAATTCAAATTTCAGTGTCCATAAATAAGTTTTACTGGAAACAGCCACACCCATTCATTGATAAACTGCCTTTGGCCGCCTTGGTGCTACAAAGGCAAGGTTGAGAAGTTGCAACACAGACTACTGCCCAAAAAGCCCAAAATATTTACTATCTGCCCCATTTAAGAAAGAGTTTGCCTAACTCTATTCTAGATATTGTGATCAAAGGCTTACATAACATGTCATTAGGGAGCAATGGACAGCAACAGAACCACCAGAGATACGATCACTGAAAGGAAACATGCTCTGATGAGAAAATCTGGAATGTTAAGTAAATTCCTGCTAGCATTGATAGACAACACCTCCATTTCGTGAAATATCCCATATCTGAAGTTGTTAGTAACTGTAACATGTGATTCTCTTAAGTAATACCCAAAAGTATATATCTACATAAAACAAGACATTTAGACAATTCAAGACATTCATTCTATAATCAGGTTTCAGAAAATTTTTCTCTAGAGTAAAAGGATTTACTGCCCCCACAGAGAACAAAAACAAGAACAAAATCCACAAAATGGAGGAACAGGTAAAATGGGGAAATGGGGAAAACAAAACAATGGATCTGAGTAAACTGGGATAAATTGAGGGAAAATAGTAACTAAAATTTGCTCCAAAGGATTGAAATAGGGTATTGTTCACAGGGAAGTTTTTTAAAAGTATGAAACACTGAGTGGCATGTATTGTTATAATACCTAAATTGAAAGGATTAAACTTAAGTGGAATGTAAATCTTAGGTTAAGGAAAATTTCTCTTACATATTTCAAAACACCAAGAGACAATGGCAACGTACATCCAAAAAAAAAAAAAAAAAAAGGACTAATACTATCTATACCAAAATAATGTTCTGTCATTTGCTAGAACTGAAACAAACAATTAAGCTGTTGTCACTGAAATCCTTTGAAAAATCAGAGATTTAGCTGCTTTCTCTACTTATTATAGCTGCTTAAAAATTTTACTTCCTAGGGGCAGCTGGTTTGGTTGGTAGAGCCCGTAATTCTTCATCTCTGGGTTATGAGTTCAAGCCCCATGCTGGGCCCAAAACCTACTTTTAAAAAAAAATTTTTTTTAACTTTCTATTTCTAGACATAATGAATACTCAACCTCAAAACTTCTACCCCCCCCCAAAGAAACCGCTCTGTAATTAACTTTTTTTCTTAAAACAAAAGCTCTTTGTTTTACCCACATACCAAATCAATTACGAATTTTTAAAACACACAATTTTAAGTGAAAGCTCAGATGTGTGTTATATTTTATATATGTTGAGTAGATATTTAATATTATTCTGTGTGATTAGGATGGGAAAAGGTCTGTACATAGATGGCACTGGAGGTGAAGCTAAGACCCAACACCAATGACCAAAGCTCACGCACAATATTCATGGCTTGTTTCCAACCGTGCTTCAGTTTTAACATTACTAAAAAAATGTGGGGAACACTTACTTTTATCATTGAAAGTAATTCCTGATCTGTTTCTTTCCAAAGAAGAAATAAGTCAAAATAACTGTTTTTTCCACTCTGAGGAAGAAAGCTTTGGGGAGATAAATAGACAAAACAAGAAGATACTTTGGTTGATATCCACAAACCAGTGTGAACATAAGGCCTTTCAACCAAAAATTTTAAAGTGTTTTAACAAACACATTCATTTCAACCATGAAACTATCCTACATCAGATAAAGAAAATAAAAACCTTTCAAAAAGTACACTTCTGTTTAAGGTTATTCTAATAGGTCTAAATTAAAACAAAAAGCTCAAAATCCCAAATGTCCAACTGTCACACTTAACCTCTAGACATACCAATTTCCACACTGTAATAACACCAGAAAATTCAGTTAACAACAACTATTTCCTACATTTCTAATTAATAGTTTAAAATCTCCGGAAGCCTGGGTGGCTCAGTTAGCCATCTGCCTTCAGTTCAGGCTATGGTCCTGGGGTCCGGAGACTGAGCCCCAAGTTGGGTGCCCTGCTCAGCACGAAGTCCACTTCTCCCTCTCCTTCTGACTGTCCCTCCTGCTTGTGCTCTTGCTCACTCACTCTCTCAAATTAATTTTTTTAATCTTTTGAAAAATTGTTTAAAATCTCAAACCTAGAATTCTAGGAGATTCATTAGTTTGGGCTTTGTAATCCCCGCTTTTTGCTTTACAAGAAGAAAAAAAAAATTAAGATTTTATTTATTTATTTGACAGACAGAGATCACAAGTAGGCAGACAGAGAGGGGGGGGAAGCAGGCTCCCTGCTGAGCAGAGAGCCCAAAGTGGGGCTCAATCCCAGGACCTTGAGATCATGACCTGAGCCAAAGGCAGGGGCTTAACCCACTGAGCCACCCAGGCGCCCCAAGAAGAAAAAAAATTTTAAAGGACCCAAAAGCTCCTTGGACTAAAAAGTACAAAATAGTTCTTCCCAAACCACATTTGATGACTTATGTGTAAATGAGTCAAAAACATACAGATTAGATTTCTGTGAAAATAAACTTAAGTTTAAAAATTAGAGGGAAAAAATGATTGGCATAATATGCTTTGGGTTTTGCTAAATGTAAACATTTAAAAGTTTTCAAAAATTCAACACTGATACAGCTATTCACCAATCAAGCATCCAGTTTCAACTTTTCCACTTTGAAGGGCTGTACAAAAATGTGTTCTGAATCAAGCTCTTCCTGATTGTCTGAATGCTCTAACAGAGGGTACGTTTACTTCCTACCCCAAAATCTTTAAAAACACAAGATATGCCATTCCTTTTGCTTAATGTTCCACAAATGTCTAAAAAGCTAACTCAATTCAACTTGGTTGGATCAGTAAGACAATTCCAGGTTTTCTAAGCCAATATGTTTTAAACCAAGCGTGGATATTCCCTAAGGCCAATAATTATGATATATTATCTAAGCAATCCTTCTCAGCCAAACCACAGCACTTTTTTCCAAAACTCACATTCTACCAAACTGATATTCCACACAGTGGGGAAAGAGTTCAGAACACCAAAGATTGCTTCTCCGAAGCCAAACTTAAATACCAGAAACATGAACCTGCTGAGTTACACTGCCCTCTAGAGTCTCCTTCGAATATTCTCTTTAGTCTGAAATAATTAAATCCTAATTGTAAGACGCTTCTAATTAAGCAAGCTTTCAGTATTCTAATACAGCAGACCAACCTTTTTTAAAATGGACTGGTAACAGTCATTCTAAGACCTATAATATTTCAATTACCCACCATTATTAAAGGTCAGAAGAACTTCCCAAAGGACAGGAAACCACCCAAAACAGAATTTTATATTTGCATTTTAAGTTTTAAATGACTCGAACTGCAGAGATCTCTGAAACAAAGATGACCTGTAGCATATCTTAACTGACCCAGTGGCCAGGAGTTCTTTCTTGCAAAACCTCAAGTTCACACATTTGACCAAACATACAATTGTTGGCCCCATATCATATAGCTAGTGTTCCCTGGGGCTACTTCTCAGCTTGCATCTGTCTTCTCAGCTCCTGGCAGTTCCTGCCCTTTCTCTAGCCGGGCAACCCTGAGTCCTAAAGGGAACTTAAGGAGCTAATGAGAAGCCATAGCAACCAAGACCTGTGTTAACTGCAAAGCACAAACACCAATATCTACTTTTCCTAAACATGCAATAAGCAACTTGCCAAGGACTCCAAGAATTAAAACCATCTCTCTAACCTAATAACTCCATAGGCACCTATAACACACCGTAACTTGAGATTGTTTATTACTCTTTATCTTTAAGAACTTATTAAAAAATATGCTTTACCATTTGCCACGGATGGTACAGCTTGCTTCAGCTATTTATAGTGACTGGGGTTTTTTTCCTTGTTTGTTTTAATCTAGATTCACATGAGAAAATCAAGCCTCAACCCTGCTCAAATCTTGTTTAGAGGGAAAAAAAAAAATCTGTATCTCTACGACACCAAAAAAAGCAGATCTCAAAATAGAAACCAAAACTAAGATGCAATGTTCCACGACAAAATATCTATCACTACTTTTGAAAGCAAGCTAATAAAAGTGATCTCAGTGCTCCAATCCAGTAAATAAAAACAGGAGCATCTTTAGAAGAATAAAAGTGGAAACAGCATATTTATAGACTCTAGAACAGGGGCTACTAAGCTAGGGCCCATGAATGAAGTGCGTACAGGTTGTTTTTATAAATAAAGTTTTAATGGAACACAGTCTTGTCCATTTGTTTACATAGAGCTAATGGTTGGCTGTTTGCTGGCCATAAGCGCAGAGTTGAATGGTTGCTACAGAGACCAAAACAGCTTGCAAAGGCTAAAATATTTCCTTTAGGACCTTTACCAAAAAAGCCTGCCAATTCCTGCTCTAGAACACAGATTCCCAGACTTCTCCAGGGATTCAGAAGCATACCATATACACAAGCACAGGAGGGATGCTGGTCTGAAGAGAAAAAAGGCATTACAGCTGCTATCCAGCCTGTACTAAAAAATTAAGGAAATGACGATAGGAACATGTGGGAAGAAGGAACTGACAGATGCAGCTGATTCATCCCATATAATGGTCCGTACACACTGAACTTTCCAAAAGACTAAATGAAGAGCTCTAAAGTTTTCTTTCGGGTACTTTAAAATATTTCTATAAGGAATAAATGCGGAAAATAAAAATTTCTATAATTTCACTCACACCCATGCTACAATAAGACCTCACTTATGAAATGGGTTGATATTCATATCAAAAAGAACATTTCAAGTGACCTTTGAGATAACTATGACAACAGTATCATTATAACCAGACCCCAAAATGAATCTGAAGTAAATAGCAAGGACTTAAATCAGTTAAGTATCAAAATAAGATTATTTTCCATAACCTACAATATGAAGTATAATTAATCCCAATGAAGGTAACTATAAGTAAATACAAAAAACAGTATGAAGATGATTTGGTCAAGACAGCAAGATTTTAATCTAGGTTTGAACTCTGTATAATCTTATAAGAGTTATCTGCCCTTGTTAAATTTCAGTGTTCTCATCTATAAAATGAGAGGATTGGGCTAAATCAGTAGGTCTCCACACCATGAGCATTTATCAGAATCACCTGGAGAGATCTGTTTAAACAAAGACTACGGGGCACCAGACTTCCAGTTTTAGTTCTGATCCACAGAGCTTGAAGTCATCACTTCCATCTTCAGAGCAAGAAAAAAAGAACCCTGAAATGAATCACTTTTCCTAGATCCACCACCCCAAAATCTGGAGAGAAAAGAAAATATTGAGAATCACAGCTGAGATTAGCTTACGTGAAGCACAACTACAAGAGCCAGTAATTGGTAAGAACACTTCAATGGTAATTTTGGCAAATTTCCCAAGGCTTAAGGCCTCATTTGAGAGTTAAAAACTCCTGGAGGTCTAAACTTAGGGAAACCTGGATATAAGTTTTACCTTCAAGACCCTCACCATGTTCTCACATGAAGGTCAGAGTAAAATTCCCTAGTGTTTTGGGCAGGAGAGGGAGGGAAGGAAGAGTAACAATTTTGAAATAGCTCAGAGCCTCCTCTATAAGGAATGTCTGTCCTCTAAGGGCAACTGCTTTGCCAGAGCCTATGTGACCTAGGGAAAATACAATTAGTTAACGTTAGCTCCCTCTTGCCTTCGTGTCTCACAGAAGAGGGATGGTGGAAGGCACAGGGGGAGGAAGCTAAGAAACTTCTGAAGATCACAGCCCAGGGACTTAGGCCCACTAAAAAAACAGATTTTAATATAAGATTATAAAATGTTCCTCCTTCCCAATACCTTATCACCAAATCAACAGGGCTCCTGTATAAAATGAGTGGATTATAACTGAGAGCTGCAAAACAGATCCTATTTAAGAAGGAATTCTTAGAGAAACCCAAAGACAGCAGAGGAAGTGGGGGGAAAAACTACAGACAGCTGAAGCACTGGGCACCTACAGCAAACATCAAACACAGTATGGTTGTTTCTTACAAAGCCAAACATACGGGGCGCCTGGATAGCTCAGTCGGTTAAGGGTCTGCCTTTGCCGCAGGTCACAATCCCAGAGTCCTACGATCTATTGGGTTTGAGCCCCACACTGGGCTCCCTGCCTCAGCGGGGAGCCTTCCCTTTCCCTCTGCTGCTCCCCCAACTTGTGCTCACTCTCTCTCTCAAATAAATACAATCTTTAAAAACAAAGCGTACAAACAAAACAAAACGCACATCATTTTACCACACAATCCCACAATTGCACACCTAGGTATTTACCCAACTGATCTGAAAACATATCCACCCAAAAACCTGCACATATATATTTACAGCAGCTTTACTCATAATAACCAAAAACAGGAAGCATCCAAAATGTCCTTTAATTGGTAAATCGATAAGCAAACTGTGGTACATCCACAAACTGGAATGCTACTCAACAATAAAAAGAAATGAGGTACCCATACATACACACACACATACCCCCACACACACACACATTAAGTGCACCCTGCTAAGTGAAAGAAGCCATTCTGTAAAGGGTATATATTGTATGATTCCAACCATAGGATATTCTGGAAAAGATAAAACCACACAGTGTAAAAAGACTGTTGCCTGCCAGGGTTCAGGGGAGAAAAAGGGAGAGATGAGTAGGTGAAGCACAGAAGTTTTAGGGCAGTTAAACTATTCTGCATGATAATGTAATGATGGTTACATAACATTTGTCAAAACCCACAGAACTTTATAACAGTAAGAATGAATCTTAAAGTATGGATTTTAATAATAAAGTATCAATACTGGTGCATTAACTGTAACAAATATACCACCTTAATGCAAGATATAATATGGGAAACCGTGTGTGTGTGTGTGTGTGTGTGTGTGTGTGTGTGTGTGTGTGGACTCTAAAGGAACTCTGTGTACTACACGCTCAATTTTTCTATAAATCTAAAACTGTTCCAAAATATAAACTGGTGGTTGTTTTTTTTTTTTTTTAAAGTAATCTCTACACCCACAAGGGGCTCAAACTCACAACCCCAAGATTACGAGTTGCATATTCCGCTGGCTCTGCATTCAGCACAGAGTCCGCTTGGGATTCTCTCTCATTCTTCCTCTGTCCCTCTCCACCCTTCATTCTCTCTAAAATAAATATATCTTTTTTTTTTTTTAAGATTGTACTTATTTGAGAAGACAGCACAAGCAGGGGGAGGGGCAGAGGGAAAGGGAGAAGCAGCACCCCGCTAAGCAGAAAGAGCATGTGGGACTCGATCCCAGGACCCCAGGATCATGACCTGAGCCAAAGGCAGACACTTAACCAAATGAGCCAGCCATGCACCCTATAAATAAATCTTTAATTAAAAAAAAAAAAAGTTACACATAGATTTGACTGCAGGGAGGTCTGTACCTCTAATCTCCCCACATTGTTCAAGTATCAACTATATAGTAGTAAATACAGTAAATGTATGTCAGAGCAAATGGAGTGGAATCTAAGTAGTAAGCAAGGGTTGTTCACTATACAATTCTTTCAACTGTTCTCCATTTAAACTACCAAATTTATACTGTTCTTAAAGTACATATCATGTTTTTCTTTCAACTCTTCAATAAATCACCAAAATGAAATACTCTATCAACCTTCAAAACAACCCCAAAATTCCAAAAATATAATAATCTGGTAATGGTTCTCGCCCTTGATTTATAATCCAAACAAGCAAAAGAGGCAATTACCAGATGAATTCAGACTTCAACTGCCTTCTTCATTTCACACAAGCTATAGTCAAGCAAAGTAAAATTGCCCCAAGAATCTTATTTCCTTTGGTCTCTCAATGCTCTTTTACATAAACACTTGGTGTTCACCAAAAACAAAGAGTTATATCTAAGAAAAGCAAGGGAAAAACAAAAAAACAAAAACCTTCAGAGAGTCACAGTTTGACATCTTCCTTCTTAGCTTCCTTCCTGCATAATTCCCAAAAGTCCAACCCAATAAAGAATGGTTTAACTCTTCTTTCTAGGGGCAGAAAAAAACTCTTCTCATCTTTCTGTAGAAAATACATTCATCCTCCCTCTGAAGAGTCAGAAGCAAAACTTTCAAGAGAATTTATGGATCACAGTACCATTCCAGGCAAGGGACATCCTCAACCAGGATCTTAAGATAAATTCAAACAAATGCTTGTTGCTTTGCTCTTATTCTTTGACTTAAGAACCCTCAGTGCAAGCTCATCAGCACCACAACAGACTCATCTTAGGACAGTGCTTTGGGGGGACTACAGACTCATAAATGTTAGGAAAGGGCTCCACAGAAAATGGATACTTGAGCTGTCCATTTGAGGAGGGGCAGCAGTTTGCTAAATAGAGAAAAAAGGAAAGAAAGAACATTCCAATCAGAGAGGAAATCACCTAGTTTTAAGACTGAATTTGCTTTTTTTTCCTCCAAGGAATCAAGTTAATCACACTTTTATTTTCTAAATCTCCAAAAATGTAAGCTCTTAAAAGAACAGCCACAGTTTTGAGGAATTCCCATTTCTTCCGTTGTTAAACTTTTCAAAAAGAATTTTAAGTTGAGGAGAACTCATGTGAACTGTAAGCAATTCTGCATTTTATCAACGTCCAGGATTTGAGCGAAATTATTCAAAGCTGAGAGTAAAACCCAATGAAGCAGCACAATGGAGTGTAGTCCCTCCCTTCCCTTCTAGAACACTTTAACCTACAACACCCAAAACTCACAGTCAGTGAAAGCCTACGGGGATGTTGGCACCAAGTTTTAAGTCTCTTTAGACTGTTGTGAAGTACACTATGGGACACAAGGGTATAAAATAAAATGAAGTATGCTACAGGACACAAGAGTGTAAAATAAACACCTGTTCTGAGGGTATGTTCAGATGATATACACCTCTACCATCACCCCATCCCAATTCCAGGGGCCAGCATGACTCCACTGTAGGACCATACCGTCCAGCATTCTCCGTTCCTCCTCCTTGTACTCCTCTAAGATCCAACCCAGCCTTCACCTACCTCCTCCAGACTCTTCATCAGCAAACCTCAGGCATAAACTCTACCTCATTCCTAACACTCACTGTATTGTAGGAGTAAGCCTCTTCCCACAACCCCACGCCCTCAGGACAGAGGCTGCAGCTCTCATCATCTTCTTGCCCCTATCACCCACCACAATGCCCAGCATTGCAACACCACCAGGTCAGTTTACCTAGGGTTTGAGTGCCAACACTGTGCTCAGCGCTTTCTAGACATTAACCCATTTTGCCCTTGCTGCAACACTAGGAATAAAATATGATGAGAAACACATCACTCTCACCCTGTACACTCTACACACAGATGAGAGAGTAGGGCACACAGTTTCCCCAACTGTCCAAGACTACATAGCTAGTCAGTGGTGGAACCTGCATTCACACCTAAGCAGCCAGGTTCCAGAACCCATGCTACTAGCAGTGGGGACCCAGATACTTGGTAAACTTAATCTAGCAGAATCTCTATTAGCGCTTCCCAAATAAACAACCAAATATTTTTAAGCTGTTCGCTACTTTTGCTATTTGTGGACAATTTCTACTCCTCCTATTACTTGACCTTTCAGTAGCATTTATCACCGATAACTTCTTCCTTCAATACTGCCTTGTTCTCCTGCTTTTGTGGCCAATTTTCCTTAGCATCTTTGGTAGACTCCTCTCCAGCTAATGGACCTGAGGGCAGTGATCTATAGGGCTCTAGCCTGGGCCCTACTGTTACCTCCTTCCTCAACATTCCTCCTGGGCAATCAACAACACATCTTCAGTCCAGAGCTCATTCCAAACCCATATATTACATGCTTTTGGACATCTTTCTATCAGTGTCATATACTCAAAAATTTGGCATTTATCTACCTCCCTCCCGAAATATGTTCTTAGAAAAGTTTTTAAAATAATGAATTAATTGACTACAACAGGGAACTGGAGTAATAAAGAAATGGCTAGAAAGAAGTAAAAAGAACTCTAAGGAATAAAATAAGAGATGACATAAAATATAACAGCAAATATAATATTAAATGGCAAAATACATCATCACCACTACTCTTAAGGCTGAGACAGAGCACCCAAGGAAGAGTTCTCCCAATCCTAGGACTGAGATCCAGACCCTGCTGAAGAGGGCTCACATCTGATGGAACTTCTGGAAATCTGCTCTCTGGACTTGCTAGAATTCAGTCCTCTAGAAGGACAAAGAATGGAGTTCTGCAGGGAAGTATCTCACCGGGGACACCCTGCTACAAAACTGCCCAAGGTAGGGGTGGGCTGCCAGAGCCCGCCAGGTAAGCACACTGAAAACCAGCAAGTAAAACCCTTCCCTTTCTCCTGCCACTGGCCAAGGGGAGGTATTTAAGTATTTAAAGGGTCCACATTCCTTTTCATAGAGCAGGAAGTAAAAGACAAATGTGGAGGTAAAAGGCAATAAATCAACAATTGGTATAAGCACCATAATCATTATCACTCTTGCCCAAGACAGAAACCTAGAAGCATCCTTGATTCTTCTTCAGTCATCAAGTCCTGTAGGTCCTATCTTCCAATCCATCCACTTCTCTCTATTCCCACTGCTAATGCCCCAGTCCTGGTTCACAACAACTCCTTCAAATGTTGCCATCACAATGCTTGCCATCACAGCTACAGGCCTCCTACCACAGACAGACACGCCCTCTTTTTTCCATTCAACTGCGACCACTATGATCTTTGTAAATGACAAATCCAATTCTGTCAATCCACTGCTTCAAACTTCTCAGGCATTTCCCAAGTATCAACAGGATGGGATTCAAAAATATTAATGGCTTTGAAAGTTCCTTGCAACTTTCCTCAAAATTTATGCTCCAGGGATGCCTGGCTGGCTCAGTTGGTAGAGCATGCAACACTTAATTTCAGGGTTGTGAGATCAAGCCCCACAACCAGGGTAGAGTTTACTTTAAAAGAAAAAAATCTGGGGCGCATGGGCTGGCTCAGTTGGTGGAGCATTCAATTCTTAATCTCAGGGTCGTGAGTTCAAGACCCACATTGGGCGTGGAGCCTGCGTAATTTAAAAAAACAAAAAAACAAAAAAAACTATACTCCAGATATCAGGAACTTTATGTTGTTTGCCATGTGCAAAGATATGTGCTTTTTGTTGTTCTGTTTTGCCTCTGGGCCACTACATACGAGTTTCTTCCATTCCCAGAATGGCCTTTTGTTTTCCTTCATATTTCCATACCCATGTTTCAGTTGGAAGATTGTTCAACATTCTCCAGGTTTCAACTTAGATGTCTCTTGCTCCAAGTCACGTGCCCCTGCTAAGTAGACCCAAATTAAACCTTCTCCTTCCTAGTTTAGAACACACACCACCCACTGCTGTAATTAATGTATTTCACCTTCCATACTTTTACCTCTATGAAGAAAAAGGTCTTCCTCATCAATGAATACCAAAGAGATGTCTATAACAAAGCAGGCATTCAATAAATACCAGTTCAGTTAATGAACATTAAATGGAGGAGGAAAAAGACTTTATGAGGTAACAGCTTAAGAGGAAAATATTTTGGTAATGACATTATACCTGATATGCTGATCACTGTACTGCAATGAAGAGATCGTCCACACCTCATTTGAAGGATGAAGAGAAAATGGCTTTGGTTCACACTTAGCAACCAAAATAAAGTAAAATAAAAAGTCTACTCCTCAAAAAGGGAAAAAACCTAATTCAACCAGCTGGTAATAAAAATTAATACAACTTTATAGTATAAGATAAGGAAAAACACTGCTGGTTTTCAAGGTGAACAGTGCCATTCTTATGTAGTACAAATACCAAAGGATTCAGTTTATTTATACCCAATAATGAAAATAAAATATTACAACACGACATGCCATAGCCCACCATGGTTCCACAGTAGAAAATCAATACATTCTGTTTTCAGTAACTTGTTTACTCAACCATAGTTCTAGAATCATTATGCAATGAAAAGAGTCCTCTCAAGCACGCTGAACCCATCTGAAATCAAAGCTAGCTCTTCTCTGACACCTACTCCAAAAAGGAATCCCTCTCTTGCTGACTCTCTCAGGATTTGTTCAGACTAGAAGGAGTAAAAGGTACAGAACTGAACTGGTATGTAGAGTTATTCTGCCACTGTGGAAAGATACGTAGGAGTACTAGTTCAGTACTGCTTACACCCCATCATGCTAGCTTATTTTACAGAATCCGTATAGACAACAGTCTGGTCAATCGGACTAGAGTGTATCTTGTACTTTACTATCTTGCCCCATACTCGGCATGGTACTAATCATGGTACTAATCTAACAGCAAAAGTCTAATAAACACACGCTAACTGCTGAATGCAAATGACCAATTACAACTTGCCCTGTAACAACATTCTACAATATAATTACTAGGGCTGCCCTGTTTCATGCAGAAACAGCCAGGGACACATATGTTCACATACGCTACATATTTTTTTTCAAAAATTTATTTTTAAGTATTCTTTACACTCAATGTGGGAATTGAACTTCAAACCCCAAGATCAAGAGTTGCACACTCTACCAACTGAGCCTGCCAGGGGCCCCACTCCACACATATTTTAACACCAATCCAATATCAAGAAAAGAATTCAAGTACCTTGTGTGTTTATGTGATTATTTTTAACTGTTTTTATTCCAACTGATATATATCTCATTCTCTACATAGTTTCTTTGTATATACATCCATAGCCTAATCAAGGAAAGCCAATCCATAAAATGAAACTCAAAAAAGACCTCAGAGCTAGCTATTCTCTCCACCAGAGAACAGACTTTCCTCAGACGTCTGTATGACTCACTTCCTTGCTCAAATGTCTTCTTCCCCCATCACTTTCTTTATAAACCCACCATCACCCCTCCCTCAGCCAAATCCTGGCGCTCCTTTTCCCCCTTTCCTGCTTTATGTTGCTCCACAGGGTTTATCACTGTCAACATGTCTGCACGCCTTTGTTTACTGTCTCCTTCCACTAGAACATTTCTCCACAAATAAAGAAATATTTAGTTTGTTTTATTCACTGCTACCTCCTCACCTCTTAGACTATGTGAGAAACACAGCAGGTACTCAATGGATACAGATTGAATGAATGAAAACAGAGAACCAGAAACTGATCTTAATATGGAGGCTGTGAAATGAAAAGCTCTCCAAGTGGGAGTGGACACATATTTGAGAGGTAATTCTCTTTAATTCAACTCAAGACCCAAAGGACTTTATGAAATTAAATTTCTATTCGAGTTACACCCAAAGATCACTAAGGCCACCCCTGAGTAACTGCTCAAGTACATTTTAACAAAAAGCTAAGAATTCTATGTCCTGCTTCAGCATTGAAGAAAACCCTGCCATAAAAAATATAAACTACTTAAGTTTCATACATGGCAAGACATTAATTTTGTATCATAGCTTTCATAACATTATGAGGTCCGGACTACAGAGGGATTTCAGTTTTACCTTTGTAACAGAATTTTCTTCAGGTATAAATCTTCTGATACTATAAATCTTCACAAACATGACAGTAAGTCATGGTAGCTGTATCCTTAAATGTTCTATCACAAAGTCCTGTGCAGAGCAACACAACTGATGAATAAGCTCTCAATCAAGTAACTTTTATAGAGAAAATTATACAATAAGGAGTGACATTTAGCCGTTAGAACAGAAATAAGGAATACAGAACTGATCAAATAGCTCACAATATCTATTGGGTCAGGTACAGATAACCTTCACATTTTAACAAGGCAGTAAAAAAAAAACAAGAAAATGTTAAAACTAGAGATCCTGTTTAACAAATATTCAGTCAGTCAAGTGCACAGTTCTATAATGAGTTTCATGGTAAAACACAAAAGAAATAAAACATATACTGGGACGCCTGGGTGGCTCAGTTGGTTAAGCAGCTGCCTTCGGCTCAGGTCATGATCCCAGCGTCCTGGGATCGAGTCCCACGTCGGGCTCCTTGCTCAGCGGGGAGCCTGCTTCTCCCTCTGCCTCTGTCTGCCTGTGCTCTCTCTCTCCCCCCTCTCTCTCTGATAAATAAATAAAAAAAAAAATCTTAAAAAAAAAAAAAAAATATATATAATTCACATATTAAAAGGCTCTTAGAATCCAGTTGAGAAAAAATAAATAGGAATTACAGAACCGTGGAGGAAAATGCCAATGGTCTAGAATGGAAAACTTCAGGGGTGCATGGGTAGCACAGTCGAGCAACCAGATCTTCATTTTGGCTCAGATCGTGGTCTCACCACCATGAGATGCTGCACCCCCCCAACCCCCACAACCGGGCTCTGCCCTCAGTGAGAAGTCTGCTAGAGATTTTTCTCCCCCTCCCTGACTCCGCCCTCACCCCCACATAGAGCATTCTCCCTTTCCCTCTAAAATAAATAAATACTTTAAAAATAAAATAAAATGGGGGCGCCTGGGTGGCTCAGTCGTTAAGTGTCTGCCTTCAGCTCAGGTCCTGATCCCAGGGTCCTGGGATCTAGCCCAGCATCAGGCTCCCTGCTGGGCAGGGAGTCCACTTCTTTGCCTGCTACTCCCTGTGCTTGTGCACACACACACACTCTCTCTCTCATTCTATCTCAAAATAAATAAATAAAATCTTGGGGTGCCTGGGTGGCTCAGTTGTTGGGTGTCTGCTTTTGGCTTGGGTCATCATCCCAGGGTCCTGGGATGGAGCCCCACGTCAGGCTCCCTGGTCTACAGGAAGGCTGCATCTCCCTCTTCCCACTCTCCCTGCTTATGGTCCCTCTCTCGATGTGTTTCTCTCTGTCAAATAAATAAATAAAATCTTAAAGCACCTGGGTGGCTCAGCGGGATAAAGCCTCTGCCTTCAGCTCAGGTCATGGTCCCGGGGTTCTGGGATTGAGCCCTACTGTCAGGCTCTCTGCTCAGCGGGGAGACTGCTTCCCTTCCTCTCTCTCTGCCTGCCTCTCTGCCTGACTGTGATTGCTGTCTGTCAAATAAATAAATAAAATCTTTAAAATAAATAAATAAATCAAATCTTTAATAAAATAGAAAACTTCAAAATCACATAGACCCAAGAAAACAAGATACCATATACTGGAACAATTTGATTTTTCTTTGACATCAACGGCACTATTGACACAGCTTATCCTGGCTCCAGGGAAGTACGTCACTGAGGTGGTGTGTGCTCCCCTTGCAGGCCACTTTACCCAGGTTATTTTAAGTACTTCCATGATTACACTTATTTACTGATATCTGGCAAGTCTAGGTATCATTAAGTATTTTCATTTCTGTTTCCCAATGTTTTCCAATCTGTCCCCTTTTATACCGTACCTAACTCTTGGCCTGGTTCAGCCTTCTTGATCACCAGCTAAATCACTGCAAAGAGGAGTCTGAGGAGATTATTCTCCTGCTTAAAAACTACTGGACTCTACCATGCATTGAATGAAGTCTTAACTCCCTGTACTCTTAATTTTAAGGATTAAACTTCTGGCCCTAGCCCATCCTTCCAAATGCTGAGTCTTGGCAGCACACTTTTCCACCACCTCAAGTACATTACCTTTCTTTTCCATTTTACAACATCCTTTTTATACTTTTGAAAGGCTCAGTTTAAATGTCATCTCGGTGAAGATTCCTCTGGTCCTCAAAATCAGAATTAGCTGGTGCTTCCTGCATCTTGTCAAAGTATTTTGTTTGTACCTCTGTTAAAAACAGAGGCTATCTACGTTCATGTTAAATAGTAGTCTAACGATGGTTTCTACCTGTTTAGCCTCCTCCTGCCACTTTCTAGGCAAAGAATCCCTTCTTCTTGTGGGGGAATCTAATAACATGTAGTTTGGGTAGATCCAGGGCTGCTTAGTCAGGTGTGCTAAACCCTCCTGGCCACTAAAATTGGTTGAATAATGAGCCTATGTCCAAACACAGCCAACTGGAACCGTCTCCAGAATTTTTGCTAGAACAGTAAGAAAAAAGAATCTTTTTGCTGGAACCCCTAGCTACAGAGATGAGGCCTAGAGCTACAGATAGTCCTCTCTGCTACAACATGAGGAAAGCCTAATGAGTATAAAGTGAACACAAAGGAAAACAAAGGAAGAAGATGGAGAAAAAAAGATTTTCAGGCTTATCGAACCTCTACACAGGATCACCCACAAAACTTTCAGATTACACAAACAAATGCCTTTTTGTCTGAGCTGGATTTCTGTCCCTTGTCAACTAACTCAGTACTGACTAATACACGTTATGATCATGGTCTGCTTCACATTATCACTAATAGTGTGCAGGACAGAAGAAAAAAGAGAATTCCTGGCAGGCAAGAGAAACAGTAAGAAAACCAATATGGCTAGAGAGAGTGAGCAAACATGGAGGAGGAGGGATAAGGGGGGAAAGTCTAGATGGCACCGAAAGGCTTTTGGCTTTTATGAGAAAAATGTCAGGACACTGGAAAGTCTCCTGCAAAGGAGGGACAGGTTGTAGCTTAGGTTTTAAAAGGATCGCTGCCTGCAGGACTCCTGGGTGGCTCAGCTGGTTAAGTGGCTTACTTCAGCTCAGGTCATGATCCCAGGATCCTGGGATGGAGCCCTGCATCAGGATCCCCGCTTAGTGAGAGCCTGCTTCTGCCTCTCCCTCTGCCCTTCCTTCCCCCCAACCCCTACTCATGCTCTCTCTCATGCTCTGTCTCAAATAAATAAAAAATCTTTAAAAAAAAAAAATTTACCACTGTCTGCAATATTGCAAAAGCCCAGTGTATACATCTGGCATGGGGCGTGGTGGGAGGGGAGAGTTCTTGGAAGCACACAGCCTATTAAGCGACTGTTAAAGAGCAACCAGTCCAAAGATGATAATGGTTCAGCCTAGAATTTGCTTCTTTTTCAAATATACCATTTTTTGGTTGCCAATTACAACTCTAGAAAAAGAGATAAGTCAACACATGGTATTCATGCTTAATTTGCTGAGTATCTACTATATGTAAGACACCCTTCTTTAATTACCACCTCCTTGCTAGCTATTTGGCCCTAGAACTCCTTCCTAAACTCAAAGCCCATACTCAAACAGCCAGCTGGAATTCTCTAACTAGATATCTCATATACACAAACCTACTCTTCTTTTACTCCCTAATCTATCTCATTAGTAATATTACCAATCCTAGCTGTTAGTAAAGATATTAAGAAGGTATATTTACTAATCACTTTCAGTTATTATCATATAGTTTATTACATGCTAAATAAAGCCTTGTTTAAATCCCAAGACAGTTCTGTAAGACAAACACCATTAACCATCTCCACCATTTTACAGACAATGCAACTGAGTCAGAAAAATGAAGTAATAGTGCCGAAAGTCACTGCTAGAAAGTGATGGAGCTGAGATTCAAACTGGCACTCCTAAATCACCCAGTCACATCAATCAGCAGCCTGGGATTTCTCAACCCCTACAATAGTCTTACAGGTCATGGCACCATTTCCCATACTGTTCTTCCAACCTTTCTCCATACTATCATCAGATATACTCTTCATTTCTTTTTTTTTTTTTTAAGAGGTTTATTTATTTGACAGACAGATCACAAGTAGGCAGAAAGGCAGGCAGAAAGAGGGGGAAGGGGAAGCAGGCTCCCTGCTTAGCAGAGAGCCCGATGCGGGGCTCGATCCCAGGACCCTGGGATCCTGACCTGAGCCAAAGGCAGAGGTTTTAACGCACTGAGCCACCCAGGTGCCCCACCCTCTGCATTTCTAACATAAGCTTTGTGCTCCAACCCAAGCAATAAAGCTTGGATTAAGGGAGAAGAGCTAAAACTTCAAAAGCTGAAGGCTACAGCTTTCTGTATCAATGTGTGTGTATAATTCTGGCACCTGCAATTTACCAAGCAATCTTCAACCGATGTAATCCCTATTTCAAGACGCTCATTAATACCGCCAAGTAGGGAAAATGTGGTGTTTACCAAACTTCCCCTTTCAGACTTCCGACCTCCCCATCCCAAAGGCCAGGACATTAAGCACCGGTGGAACTTCATCCCACCTAGTCCCACCTTCCTAAATGACTGCTCTCTCCTCTTATCCCATCAAAACTGCCATTCCTGGGGCACCTGGGTGGCTCAGTTGGTTAAGCATCTGCCTTTGGGTCAAATCATGATCCAGGGGTCCTGGGATCGCGCCCCACATGGGGCTCTCTGCTAGGCGGGGAGCCTGCTTCCCCCCTCTCTCTGCCTGCCTCTCTGCCTACTTGTGATCTCCGTCAAGTAAATAAATAAAATCTTTAAAAAAAAAAAAAGAGAGAGAGAGAGAGAACTTCTCCTGGCATTGGGAATTCAATCCCTGACAATAATTTTGTGGAACCTGTGGTCAGGGAGGAGTCAAATAATATACATGCAAGCAAATAAGCAAACAACACAATTTCAGATGATAAATGATGTAAAACAACAACAACAAAATAGTGTGATGGACTACTTTACTTATGTTTGTATTTTTTTTAAGTAGTCTCCACACTCAATGTGGGGCTCAAACTCACAACCCCAAAATCAGGAGTCAAATGCTCTACCAACTGAGGCAGCCAGGCACCCCGTGTGATGGGCTAATACATTAGACTGGTGGCCAGAGAAGCGTCCTCGAGGAGTAATACTGAAAGGAAACCTAAATTATAAAACAGAGCAAGCAAAGCAAAACCTGATGGAAGCGCATTCCAGGCTGGGGGTTTCAATAAATGCAATATACCTTAAGTGAGAGTCAGCTTGTCAGTTCCTCAAACGACAGCACAGACAGGATGCCAATGTGACTGAAGCTAACAAAGCAAGGTAGAGAGTGGTCAGAGGTTATATCAGAGAGTGGAAGAGTGAGACCATGGTGGCATATGGCCACTGAAAGAGATCCAGAGTTTACTCCTAGTGGGATAAGGAACTCCTAAAGGGTTTTAAGTAAGAGAATGACCTGATCTGTGCTTCTGAAAAAAATCACTCCTACTATGTTAAGAGTGGCTTTTAGAGGGGCGCCTGGGTGGCTCAGTGGGTTAAAGCCTCTGCCTTCAGCTCAGGTCATGATCCCAGGGTCCTGCTCAGCAGGGGGCCTGCTTCCTCCTCTCTGCCTGCCTCTCTGCCTACTTGTGATCTGTGTCTGTCAAATAAATAAATAAAATCTTAAAAAAAAAGAATGGCTTTTAGAGGGGCAAGCACCACGTCTAGGGAGAAACTAGGAGGTTACTATTCCAGGTCTGTGTCTGGCCCCGTCCGCAGTCAACGAAGATGTGCTGAATGAGCCAGTGCTGCAGCAGCCGAGTCAGAGAAGAGGAAGGCAGGAGCAGGAATCCCGGCGCTGCGTTCCGGCGCTGCATGCGTACAAGCACTGCCTCTATGCAACGCCTACACAACGTCTTTTAAGGACCAATAGGCATTACTTTACTAAGCAGTGTTTCAGGCTCTTTGAGTGGCTTTTGGCCCCTTCAGGTCATGGTTAAGGGCTGGACTATGAAATCAAACTGCCTGGGTTCAGATCTCGATTCCATGTTTACCAGCAAGTGACTTCCCTTCCGCACACACTATCCTCGACAGCTGTACTACTCCAAGGTTAGCCTCAGTACCTGATATTCTGTAACTTTGCTATGGCAGTTGACTGATAAAGATTAGTCTGCCAATGTCTAAGTTCTCTTGTCAGGAAAGGTACAGTGTGGAATTTTCTCCCAAATAATACTGGTAAATTCTTTTTTTTTTTTTTTTTAAGTTTTCACACAAACCAACTCCAGTCCTTTTACATCAGGGTTGCCTAAGTGGCTCAGTTGGTTAAGGGTTTGACTTCAGCTAAGGTTATGATTCTCAGGGTTCTGGGATCAAGCCTCACATCTGGCTCTGTGCTCAGTGAGGAGTCTGCCTCTCCCTCTGCTCCCCCATCCCTGTTTTCTCAAAGAAATAAATAAATAAAAATCTTAAAGTAAAATAAAATAAAACGTCACCTTATTTTATGCCTTCAAAATACCAACTCTCAAAATAAGATCTCTCATCACAAAAGCCAAGGATTAAAAATAATTTTTTTTATCAGGCATCAAAATAAGAAAACACTCATTAACTGGGGTATAGTAGTCATCTACAAACAGCCCTGGTGCCTTGCTAGGTTCTGCCTCTGGTCTGTGTAATTCTAGGTTCTTTTTCCCCTTTTTTGTCTTAAAACTTTTTAAAGTATTTTATTTACTTATTTTAGAGAGAGAGAGAGAGAGCAGGAGCAGGGGGAGAAGGGAAGAAGGGGTGGGAGCAGGTCAAGCAGATTCCGAGCTAAGTGCAGAGCCAGTGGCTCAAACCACAACCCTGAGATCATGACCCAAGCCAAAACCAAGAGTTGGGACACGATGCTCAACCGTCAGAGCCACCCAATCAGCCCTTGGCATAAAACTTTTTAATTTTAGCCACCAGATGCACTTATACTCTTGCCACTGACTAGCCCTATTATATATCACAGATGTTTTACAACCTATCAATAGGACCTTTAAAAACAGAGTTGGAACAAAAATATATTTCACCTATTGCTGGAATCACATCATTTCTTTATATCAAATGCCTTAAGTTGTTACAAACAAATACTGTTGTTAGACACAGAATCTCAGAATACTGTTTTTTCTGACACCTGAAGCGATGTACGTACCAAATAGACAATAAACAGCAAATATTCCTTAGAATAAACTGCTAAAAAAAAAAAAAAAAAGTAGAAAATGCTTCAAACTAGGGCTATGGTGATGGGTACAGAACTCTCCAGGCTTTGTGCCATAGCTTGCTCTAACACTCAGGTGGGTATAACTTCATGGCCAGGATCCATCGAAGTCAGTCACCCCAGGGAATTTCCTGGGAGGACTGGATTCTACAGACATCTTCTGTAACTGTCAAAAGCTGCCCACAGTAGACAGAAAGAAAAAATGGGAGAAAATGTCATACCAATTACTAACAAGGTTTTCCCACCATAGGGATACTTTTTCTGAAAAAGTGCCTAATAATTTAATTGATATTTTTCAAAAATTAATTTAAATGTTTCTGATTAATATATACATACATACATTTCCATTCCTTAACATATGCATAATAAAACAAATGCTATATTAAAATCCTTTGGCTTTTGACAAAGACTGTGTATATTTAAAAGATCTTAATTTACTGAAAGACAGTAAAGACAGCAGAAGAAAAGAGGCGCCTGGCTGCTTAGTTGTAGTCATGGAATTCTTGATCTAAGGGTAGTGAGTTCAAGCCCCACAATGGTCATGGAGCCCACTTTAAATAAATTAATTATTAAAAAGAAAGATAGCAGAAGAAAAAAGATAGTAAGTGATGGGAAAAACTATAAACATTTGAAATGGGGGTAGGATCTGCAAATTGGATGCAGAAGAAATACCACCTCTCTTAGATAAATCTTCCTACACATCTTTTCTATAGCATCTGCCAAGGTTTATAATTCTCCATGCTTTTAGAATTAATGGTTACACTAAACACGAAGAATAACAAAGATTTTAATTGTCAAAAAGGAATCTTACTACATGTTTAGAATTATGAACAATTAGAACTTTAAGATCTGATTTAACTTGAAAAGTTTCTTTTCATTTTTTTTTAAAGATTTAATTTTTTTAAGTAATCTCTACACCCAATATGGGGTTTGAACCCACAACCCCAAGATCAAGAGTCTCACACTCTATCTACCCACTGAGCCAGCACCCTAGGAGGTTTCTTTTTAAATGCCACCTTTATTTTTAAATTGAAAAAAAGGGGGGGTGTTGAAAATATCAGCTCTGATACTAACCCCAAAATTTAAAGCTTGCTTACAGATGTAATTTTCAGCTGATTAGAAAAAACAATTTTTAAGTATCCAGGAGTAAGAATCAAGACATATTTTACAAAATTGCTTTTGCTAAAAAGGTATTTTCTCACTCATCTGCAATACAGAGAAATGTTTGCTATTTTAAGGCCTCTGGCAAAAGCAAACGTTAAATATCATTTAACCGGATACTAGAAAAACTGGTGCTTTCACCACATAGAAATCATTTTTCTTTCACATTCCAAATCCCCTTCTCTTGAAGTGACTTAAAAATATATACATTTCTTGGGGCGCCTGGGTGGCTCAGTGGGTTGAGCCTCTGCCTTCGGCTCGGGACATGATCTCGGGATCCTGGGATCGAGTCCCGCATCGGGATCTCTGCTCAGCAGGGAGCCTGCTTCCCTCTCTCTCTCTCTGCCTGCCTTTCTGTCTACTGTGAACTCTCTCTGTCAAATAAATAAATAAAATCTTAAAAAATATATATATATATACATTTCTATGTGAAAAATCCATCTGTCTTCTTTTTCCTATCTCTCTGAAATTAATCCCTACTATTTATCAGGGAAAGCTCCCAGGTTAATGATTATCAGTCACAGTTTCTCTTTCATAGCTTCAAACTACTGTAATACCAAACATATCATTTTAAAAGCAATTATCAACTTTGTCTTCAATATGAGCTGCTCTAAAGTGCTTGAAACACCTGAGCGCACTTCCTGAAACAGGTACCCTTCTGTTGCTTATCACGATGATCTCTCATTAACTCTGAAAGATACTTATACAAGCAGTCCCTGTTTACAAAACACCCACCAACCTCCCTCTGCCCATCCTGCCACTACAAAAACAAACAAAGACACAAGCCAAAAAAACCCACTTAGGACATGCCAGAAATTACACCAAGCAATTCTTACCAATTCTGTCATTTGACCCTTACCTAAGAGTAGGTATTCTTAGTGTTATGCCCATTTTAGAGATAAGGAGGCTGTGCTTTAAATAGGTTAAGTATCTTGCTCAAAATTAGAGAATCAGGTTTCTTTTAAGATTTTTTTAAGATTGGGGCGCCTAGGTGGCTCAGTGGGTTAAGCCTTTGCCTTCAGCTCAGATCATGATCTCAGGGTTCTGGGATCGAGTCCTCCATCGGGCTCTCTGCTTGGCGGGGAGCCTGCTTCCTCCTCTCTCTCTCTGCTTGCCTCTCTGCCTACTTGTGATCTCTCTCTGTCAAATAAATAAAATCTTAAAAACCAAAACAAAAACAAAAAGATTTGTTTAAGATTTATTTGAGAGAGTCGGGGCACCTGGGTGGCTCAGTGACCTGCCTTCGGCTCAGGTCATGATCCCAGGGTCCTTGGATCGAGCCCCGTATGGGACTCTCTGCTCAGCGGGGAGCCTGCTTCCTCCTCTCTCTCTGCCTGCCTCTCTGCTACTTGTGATCTCTGTCAAATAAATCAATAAAATCTTAAAAAAAAAAAAAAGATTTATTTGAGAGAGAACGTGCATGCAAATGCACGGAGCGGGATGGGCCCGGGGCGGGGGGGGGGGGGGGGGGGGGGTGTGTGCAGAGAGTTTCAAGCAGACTCCCAGCTGAGCATGGAGCCTCTCCATGGGATTCTATCCCACAACCCATGAGATCATGACCTGGGCCAAAACCAAGAGTGAGACACTAAACTGACTAGGCCACCCACGTGCCCCCAGATTTTTTTTATTTTTAAATAATCTCTCTACCCAATGTGAGACTCAAACTTATAACCCCCAGATCAAGAGTTGCACCAATACTCTTAAGGAGACCTTTGGGAGAATAGGAAGGAAAGGAAATGGGACAAGCAGGTAAATTATTTTAAAAAGCAATTTTCAGACAACACTGATCATCCTGAAGACGAAGAGGGGGCAGAGAAGGCAAAAATCTCTGCTCCTCTCTTCCTATCCCTGCCCACACATTACACACACACACACACACACACACACACAGGCATTTCCCCCTAGACTACCTGGAACTCTCTCAACTGGAAATCCATACACACCGACAGAGGTAGTTCAGCACAGTGTTTCAGCCTGTGGATCCTGACTGCCAGGGTCTAAACCCCAGCTCTACCAGTTACTATCCGTAAAACCTTATTTTTTTTTTTATTTTATTTATTTATTATTTGAGAAAGAGAGAGAATGAGAGGAAAGAGGTCAGCGGGAGAAGCAGACTCCCTGTCAGGCAGTGAGCCCGATGTGGGACTTGATCCCAGGACTCCAGGATCAAGACCTGAGCCAAAGGTAGTTGCTTAACCAACTGAGCCACCCAGGCGCCCCTTAAAACCCTGTTTAAATTACTCGCTCTGCTTTGGTTCCCTCTATAAAATGGAGAAATAACAGTATCTCCTGCATAGTGTTGTTAGCATGATAAATGTCCTTAACCCACTGTCAAGAAGTTTGAGAACAGTGTCTGGCATCTAATAACCATCCAATAACTTCCACCTATGATTTACTTACAACTTATTTTTATACAAATAATTCTAGGAGCCTTCTGGGGAAAACATCTTAATGTGTAATCGTTCACTCAGATGGCTGAAAGCAGCCGCACAGAGCAGTGGAGTGGCAGGGCAGGTGTAAGACAGCAGGAGCTGGCATTTGAGCAGAGGGTGTCTAGGCTGGTAGAGGAAGTAAGAAGGTCACATAAAAAGAAGATGATCCCCAAAGCAAATTTTATTCATTTCCTAATTCTGCCTAAGGTCAGTACTGTTCCCAAAAAAAAGAAACTATTCTCTGTAAAACTTCTTCACACAAATGGTCACCAGATATGATCCGGCTTGGGGGCTGAGGGTGGGGGATTAGAGAGCATTAATAAAATACTGTGGATTCAACCAGAGTAAGAGTCTCTAATTTTCCATAGTATCTTCTCCTTCGGTCATTATGAAGAGGAAAAAGAGTAAGAACAAATGATTCTTCTACCCTAGAACAACTAGGGAAACCACACATCCCTGCTGGTCTTGGAGCAGCACAGGAGCCTCCACTGAGCAGACTGGGTCTCAACATGCTATCCCTGTCCGGTCATCACATACTAGCAGCCCAGCATTTCAGAAGCAACCAGCCTGATCACATGTAATTTAATATTTAATTTAAAAACAGTGGAGTCATTTTATCTCTAAATAAACAGCAATGTCCGTATTTCTGCCAGGGTTCCTAAACAACACCAAAGTGAAATTGACGCGGGCCTGGTTGGTTTTGCTCTGCTGATCCCCTCTACAGTCTTGGGTGAAACAATGTGTAAGACACACATGGTTTTACTGTCAGGAATCCCAAGCACAGTGCTTATCCCTATAGCAACTAGCAAGCTAAACAGAATTTCAGAGTGAGTTCCACAGACTACCTCAGAGAAGACCTTCCTTTGCAGTTTTACATTCTTATACTAATCTTTAGTTTAGGATCTATTTCATTAAAAAAAAAAAAAAGTGGGCAACCCAGCTGGGACCCCTTTCACTCCTGAGAGCTTTTTCTGTATCCTTGCTTAATAAAATTCTATGGCTTTACTCACAAAAACAAAAACAAAAACAAACAAACGGAAAAACCAAGTAACACATTATCAGCATCCTCATCTAGTGATATACAAGGCACTAAGGAGGTAAAATAAAAAGCAAAACTGAGGAAAAACACTTAATTCCAAGAAATTATACTGAATTCTTCCATTTGACTATACTGTAAGAACATTCCCCAAATAATAACTTTTCTTTAGACATTCCAAAACAAGTAAAATCAAAGTAAATAATACAAGAGCAGCTAAAACTTACTTAGCTTCTAGGAGCAACCCAGGTAATTTCCACAACAGCCCCTGAAAAGCTAGTATTATTAACCCCATTTTATAGAAAACAGAAAGCTACAGAGGCCATGTAAGTTGCCTATAGATCACAAAGCCAGCGTTAAGTGGAAGGGCCAGGAGTTGAACCCAAACAGACTGCCTCCTAAGTCTGTGCTCTTACTCACTATAGTGTACCAGTTTTCAAATGAGGGGGAAAAAAAAAAGAAAACTGGCTGTCACCCAAAAGATTGTCATAAAATGCTGAATTTTAACTCTGCTTTGTATTTCTACCCCTTCTACCTAAGGGAAGCACTTCCTTTGCAGTTTGTTTGTTTGTTTGTTTGTTTAAAGATTTTATTTATTTATTTGACAGAGAGAGAGAAAGAGAGAGAGAGATCACAAGTAGGCAGAGAGGCAGACAGAGAGAGGGAGGTATGCAGGCCCCCCGCTGATCAGAGAGCCTGATGCGGGACTCGATCCCAGGACCCTGGGATCACGACCGGAGCCGAAGGCAGGGGCCTAACCCACTGAGCCACCCAGGCGCCCCTCCTTTGCAGTTTTATATTCTTGTACCAACTCTTTAACTTAGGAATATTTTCATTTTTAAAAAAAGAAAAAAGAAAGTAACACTATCCATACCATCTTCCAGTTATATTAACATGGGAGGCACTAAACTACACAACTCCTATAACCCTCGCTCAGAGAAGAGTCTTCGAAATGATACACAACTGTAAAGTGGTAATTCAGAAAATTTCAAGGTAACTTTACAGATAGTTCATCTCATGGAGGTACATACTTCCAAAGAAAACGGACTACCGACAGATAATTTCACTTTCCTCAGTCACACAGTGTTAAGTGAACAAGGTTTCTTTTTCTTTTTTTTTTTTTTAAGATTTTATTTCTCTATTTGAGAGGGAGCAAGGTGGGAAGAGAGAGAGAACATCTGAGCACACGTGCAGGAGCCGGAGGGAGGAGGAGAGGGACAGAGAGAGAGGGAGAAGCAGACTCTCCACTGAGCAGGGAGCCCTCCCAGGGATTCGAACCCAGGACCCGAGGGCCATGACCTGAGCCAAAGGCAGACACTTAATGGACTGAGCCATCCAGGAACCCTGAACCAAAGTTTCTTGAAAGCCACCCAATCTCCCTTCCTATGCTACATTCAATGATACAAATAATAAACCCATTTCCTTTGTAGGAAACTAATGTGACTGAGAGAAATAAAAGAAATATACGTGAAACCAGAGACAGTCTATGTTGAAAACAATTTAAAGTGCCAAACGTTAGGGGCACCTGGCCAGCCCAGTTGGTAAAGCATGTGACTCCTGATCTTGGGGTTGTCAGTTTGAACCCCACGTTGACTGCAGAGGTTACTTAAAAATAAAAAATAATAAAAAATTAAAGTGCCAAACTTTAAAATCATCTTGTAATTTAAAGCTTGCTTTCATAGTTACTACTTAACAAAGAAAAATATTTTCCAAAAACATTTTTTTATAAAGACTGTATTTATTTATTTGACAGACAGAGAGCACAAGTAGGCAGAGCAGCTGGCAGAGGGGGAGGGAGATGCAGGCTCTCTGCTTCGAAGGGAGCCCAATGCAGAAGTCGATCCCAGGAGCCTGGGATCATGACCTGAGCCAAAGGCAGCTGCTTAATCGACTGAGACACCCAGGCACCCTCCAAAATCATTTTAATCAAAGTCCTGTTTAAAGAAACTTCTGATTAGAAAGTATTAAACCATGTATATACTGTTAAAAATAATAATAATAATCTGTCCTGAGCTATTAGAAAGACATGTATAGCATGCTATTTTAATCGACCTAAATTAGGAAGGATCAATATTATTTTAATTTTTAAAGGTCTGTTTATGAAATGCAATCATCCTTCATTAAAAATGCAAGCTGTGCTTCAGCAAGAGGTTAGCGTAAATGATTCATAGAAAGATCTCTCTCCCCAGTATAATCTTCTTCTCCTGGGAGTTTCCTTTGGTTGCTTTATCTAACCACTCAAGCTATTATTAAAAATGCTTCCCTGCGATAAGAGAAAAAAAAAATCCCCATTCCCATTCATCACTGCCTCTTCCGTATGAATGATTTATATCTTTTCCACTCAAAAGTAAAATTCATTCTTCAAATCTACACATTTTTGCAATGATTTCTTTTCACAAGAATTTCAAGATTATTTTATAATATCTAAAACAAGGAACTCAGGATTTTTAGAAGCCAGAGGCTTTAATTCATTTACATATCTGGATATTACATTGTATTGTCTTTCATTGAAATTAAAGAAAATTTACCTAATATTTGATGGATTTTAGGAGATTTTAAAATGTTAACTCATCAAAGGTAAAGCACTCCAAATTTAAATTCAATTCTCTTCAATTTAAAAATGCTAATGAAAATGGTTGTTTCCATGCAGCAGCAGCATCTGGCTCATTATAACATTCAGTTTTAACTAATAAATCCTTAATTATTAAACTCTGGTGTTCAATTTCTTTCACATGGATAAGCCAAACACACACTGCTACAATTAGAAATACCTGGGATACATTAGTTACAACAATGTATCATGGAAAAGCCTTCTTCTCACTTCTCTGGCTGTTAAATAAGACCACAAGTATCTTATAAGGGACACACATTGGAAAGACCACCCCTAAACATCTGGGCTCTGGTATATGTAGGTTCTGCATTTATTGCCAGCAAATATTTAACTCTGCTGGGTACTCAAGCATAATGCACTGGGCAATTTGCTTGTGCAAATGGGCCCACGTGCTTTTTCAGATAAATGTGTCAAACTGAATTTAATCATATGTCCTAATTCCGGCTTTACAAAGCTGATTCTGCCTCCACCCACGTGATGTTTTTATAAGGTGTTCCTGAATATATGTAAGCAAGGCATTACTGCAATCATGATGCCCAGTATAGCTTGAAATTCCTGAGAGAATGTGTTTGGTTTCAAGCCTTAATACATGTTAGGGAGTTTTTCATTTTTCTCTCACCCCCCAGGTCTTTTTTTTTTTTTTTGTCCCCCTTTCTTTTTTAATCAGCAATATCGACAGGACTGCCTGAATATTTTACAAAAAGAGTTGCAGAATATGTGTGTTCAATCGTTTGGCTTCCCAGAAGATTCATTACAGTTACATTAGAAAGTCAGATCAGGCAATTCTGCAGTCTGGTGAAAGCTAGCATATGAAAGGAGGTTAATACAAAAGAATTTCATGTTAAATAGAGGACATTCAGTACTTAAAAAAAAAATTATGATAAAATTTCCAACATTATTTGTTCTGGCATTAGCACATGCTTTATAGGTCTAATTTCAGAGATGTCTAAATGCTTTTCTAGGCGAGAGTGAGAGCAAGTATGGGAGGAAATTGTCTGAGCTGCAAGGTCTGCCATCTTAATGATCCTCATGTAAGAACACTGCAGATGTATGTTACACCCTCACTTGTGGGGAAAGAATCCATGCATTCTCTGATTACGCTGATGAAGTAGGAATCATGTAAAGTCAGAGTGTTCATTTAAATTCATATAAAGGCTTCCAGTGATTTCAATACTTGTCTTTCTGAGGATAAATAAAAGCGAGGATTTTAGATCTTCATATGTATTTATATGACAAAATCCTAAGGTAATTGGTTTTTTTCCGTGAGTAGTAATAGATGTAGAACATAGGTGCACCTATGTTTAACAGGCACTTAGTAATGGTTTCCCTCTCACTATACTTCAGGCCTCAATGAAGTCCTAACTAATCTTATTTGTTTCCACTAGCCTGAAGATAAGCAAAAATTAAAAATGACCTCCCACTGTGATGAAAAGAAACACTCAAGCCTCTTCCTTCAGTGCAGATTTGTAAAATACAAAGTTCAAATAGGAAGGCTCACCTTTTCTATGAGCAATTTGAAAGCCTACATTCCATGGCAAGAAAGCAAGCAGCTAGCAGCAGTAACGGACAGGAAAGGCGCTGGCTCCCATGCTACCTTTGGCAGCAGTACAAATGGACTTTAGAGGCCACTGGCTATGCTTAATTTAATATGAAGCTAAATAGAGTCAAAACATCTGGTGCACTACTGATGGTTATCATGATAAATTAAATCTGACATCACACAAAACCCATTCGAATATTCTATTTATATCCTTTTCACCTAGAACAGCTAAAATCTGCATTTACTTTTGTTTTTCATCTCTTCTAACAGTCTTCTATTTTAGAAAAGGGCAGGTTTTGTGAGGTCTAATGTTGATACAATTTGGGGGACTTCTTTAAGAAAAGACTATAAAATTTTGTATATAAAATCCCACAGGGCTCATGAAAGAGAGGGCTCCTTTAGTTTAAGCTTCATGAGCTCGATGGACAATCTGTCTCTGGGGAGTGTTTAAAGGCAGCGTAAGGTAAAGACTAAATGGTATCCCAAGTGGCACATGGAATTGGTACAAAGGATAAAAAATACATAAAAAGCAGACAACTTAACTGGCAATCTGCAGAGGAACAAAAAAGATGTTCTAGGCAGGCACATCAGCAAGAGTAAATTAATCCATCACAGGATGGATTTACAACATGTGTTTATAAACCGCAAGACCCCAAATCTGTGATAGACCATTGGGAAAAAAGTATAATTATAAAGGAAAAATGTTAAAGACCAATTCATCAATTTTATAGCAGCTACAGGACAAGGAACAAATATAATTTTTATAAGCAACTATTTCATGAACAGTTTTAGATCATCTCTAACCATGTGCTCTCTAAAAAGGCAGAAGACCACTTGCAACTGGAGTAACTACTGCCCAGACTACTATATTCAAATTACTGCATTTTCTAGGATATTGCTTTAAATGGTAACCAGTGAAAAGAATTTTTAATTCCACTGCTACAGAAAAATTAGCCCCACCTACTCTTTTAAACAAAAAGAACATAAACCCAGATTCTACATCTGAAGGGAGGATAGCACTTCATATAATAAATTCAGCACAATCAAGATGAGGACCATATTTCTGTTTCACTTTTCTCATCTTGACTCAAGCGCTATGCAAAAAAAGTTATTAAAATTAATGCATCAAACTATCATAATTCTGTCCTTTTTATTACTGGTAATATTCTTTGTAAAATATTAGTCTGCTTTGCTCTACTACAGACTATCTTTTTGAAAGTTCTCTCTGAAGATCAGAATCAGTTTAACATTAGGAGGAAAATGTGCACTGAAAATAATCTCTTTAGTTTCAGTGGGCTTGAAATTTTAAAAATAATTCCCTCATTAGAAGCCACTTACTTTTCTTCACTGCTTCCAATGGTAAAAGATGATGAAGTTACTCGTCATTCAACATAAAACACACATACACACACACAGTGTTGACAACTGGCAAATGTCACAATGTAAACACCTTCCTACTCCTGTTAGACAAAATGTATTTCTAATAACCACTGTCCTGTACAACTTTTCCCTAGGTTAGCAAGTGATCGTTCCAGTACTTCTTCACACTCAATAATCAATTTATTCTAAAATTAACACTGAAGAAACACCACTGAAAATCTTCACCCTCTACCCAGGACTGAGAGAACGAACTACATGGGCCACCAAACTCAACTTCTCTTGTGTATTACTAATCTAATACTAAGTATGGTTTTCCAGCAAAAGGGACCAGGAGTGTACAGAATTCCCCGCAATCCTAACAGAGGAACAAATACAAGACAACGAGAAGATGACGAACAGGATAGGCTGGTCTGCATTTTCTTATTCTTCTCAACTCTTCCTGCAACAGATCAAACTCTGGCATTGGATTAAGAGCTGACAGAAAGTGCTGATGCTGACACGAAATAACTGGACGTCAGCCTTTGTTTTCATTCTAAAGCACGAGTCCAGCCAAAATGCCAAGCATTCTGTTTACCAAAGACACTCCTCTTCCCTATCATAAAGATGGTGAATATTTATGACTCATACAAGGACACAAAATGGGATTATCCTCACTTCAACATCAAGGCACTCCTAAGTAATACTTAATATAGATTTTCAAAGAAAACAAACAGAAGCATGAAATGACTGAAATAATTTTCATTCAGAAAAATTAAGAATTCATATTTTGCTGTCAATTATTACCTCTTTCTGACACATCAATTTAAACACAGAATCCTTTTATACAAGGAAATTATTAGAGAGTCTCCATACTTCAGAATTTACTAGCTGTCATGTGGAAAGGAACATCATCCTTTCAGAAGGTAAGGACGGAGAACATCTTCAACCGTTAGGGAGAAAAAACCCCAAAGCACACAACTGCAACCACCGAGAGGCTGAGCCTCCACGGGCACAGGCAGAGGACTCTAGGTGGTGTTTCTGAAAGGAGGACGGAAAGACTTCTGCACTTTTACAAGAGTTAAAATTCCTCAATTAGGGGCGCCTGGGTAGCGCTCAGTCAGTTAAGCATCTTACTCTTGATTTTGGCTCAGGTCATGATCTCAAGGTCATGAGACTAAGCCCGAGTCAGGGTCCGAGCCAGAGCCCAGGGTCCAGAGTCTGGGCATGAAGTCTGCTTAAGATTCTGTCTTCCCCCTACCCAACCCCACCTCTTTCTCTCTCTCTCTCTCTTAAAACAACAACAACAACAACAAACACCCCTTCAAATTAGACTCTTCCTGGGGTAATTAAAAAGTAAACCAGAATAGAGACCTCAAAATTCTCTGTCTTCCCTTCAGAGAAGACAGTTTAGTACAGTTGCTTTTTTTAATCAAAATCAAGAGATTTGAGTTCCAATTCTATCCCAATAACTAAGTTATTCTGCTAATGTAACTGCAGCTTGTGCACAATTACACACCCTTCGGGTTCAATTGTTAAAGACTCATGGAGAACTGAGAACATTACCAAATTCGGTACACACACACACACACACAACTACAAAATTCAAATGTGTAAAACAATCTTTCTGCTAACACATGGATGATAATTCTTAACTCATATATTTATTGATGATCAATGCCTTGTTACACTGTGCAGCTCTACTTGATCAAGGCCAAATTCCCATATAGAAAAAGGAAGTTGGTTTTTATTTGTTGTTGTTGTTTTTTAATTTATTTGACAGAAAGACACAGCGAGAGAAGGAACACAAACAGGGGCAAGTGGGAGAGGAAGAAGCATGAGAGAGAGAGAGACAAGCTTGTCACTGAGCAGGGAGCCCGATATGGGGCTCGATCCCTGGACCCTGGGATCGTGACCTGAGCCGAAGGCAGATACTTAATGACTGAGCCACCCAGGCGCCACAGGAAAAGGAAGATTTATCTGAGAAATGATTCCAAGTACATTCCTCACAAATAAGTAGACTTAGGCCTATCATTTATATCCCAGTGGACAAACATTTATATACCACTTACAATCATTTATGTCAATCACCACAGTCCAGAAAAGTCAGGCTTGGGTAAGATGCCAAACAAAATCCTAGCTGAATGAAAAGAAAATGTCCTGGATCAGTAAAACAGCTTTGTTAGCAGGAATCTGGAGAGTATTCGGTAGAGGTGAAAGGCAGACCACTCCTCCGTATGGAAAGCAGTGCCCACTATGTGGAATGCTGGGGTCCTGAGGGTCAACATGGAGAGTGGCAGGAAACCCAGAAACAAGTAACAAGTTGTATAGGCATCTGATGATAGAGGTTTGACTGTTTCTATATTTGTTTTGTATTTACAATAATTATTCCCTTTTATTCTCTATTAACACTAAGTAAAACTGTGAAAATTCAGCCGGTATCAGTTAAGCTGAGGGAAAACAAAAAACAAAAAAGGATTCTGTACAAATCCAGATCTTAAAAGGGCAGAAAAATTAAATAAATAAATGAATAAAAGTAGTGCACCCTTTAAGTTCAGAAGCAGTGGAGCAAGAATCTAGCATTAACATTAGCCGCTGTTTATGGAGTACTTACAAGGTTTCAAGCACCACGATAAATTACTGAGTAATTCATAAACAACCCTATAAAAGGTGGGTATTATCACGCCCATTTTATTTTCTTTTTTTTAAGATTTTATTTATTTATTTGAGAGAGAGAGAGAGACCATGAAAGGAGAGAGGTCAGCGGGAGAAGCAGACTCCCTGCCAAGCAGGGAGTACGATGCGGGACTCGATCCCAGGACTCCAGGATCATGACCTGAGCTGAAGGTAGTTGCTTAACCAACTGAGCCACCCAGATGCCCCTATCACGCCCATTTTATAGGGAAGGAAACTGAAGCTCAAAGAAGCTGTATGACTCTAACAAGCATACATGGCAGGGTAGGTGGCAGAACAGGGATTCAAACCCTATTTTTCTGCTCTCATGCTCAAAACAATTACACTTTACTGTCCAACCAAAATGAGAATCAAACTCAAAGAACCCCAAAGAGAAATAAAACTCTGGAAGGAACAGCCTGAGTTCCTTCAACAACATCCTCTCTTTTGGAGCATTCCTGTCCTAAAACTGGAGGATCTGGGAGTTTTGCAATGTGACATTCTTGGTAAAGACACATTTGATACTAATCCTCTGGCTATTTCATTTAATCTCAAGGTTTCATCTATTCCCCATTCTCAATATTCTCAATTCTCAATCCCCATTATCAATATTTCTACCTTCAACCCTTACTTCTTCCAGGTCTACCTAAGTATCTCCCTTATGACAAAAGCCACCCAGTTTCTCAATGAAAAGTTGTATTTATTATCCTCTTCTCCAATCAGTCTCTCTTCTTATGTTCCCAAATCTTTAATGGTATTGCCATACTCCTAATTACCTGTGCCTGAAATCTCCTATTAAAGATTATGCCTTTAAAAAAAATAAAAAAATAAAAGATTATGCCTTGTTTCAGCTGTCAAATCCATGTGGTTTCACCTCTGCAAGCTTCACATCTATCATACCTCTCTAGTTCTATCACCACTTAGAAAGGTGAGCTTCCCCTGGCTTTGCACCCAGTTTCCAATCTCTCTCTCTGATCATATCTTAGAAATAATTTTCCTAAAGCACAACTCCAATCATGTCACTCCTGTACAAAACTTTCAAAAAAAAGCACATTTCCCACCAGACAATCTTACTTCAATATTCAGATCAAATGCTTCTTTCTCCACGCAACCCTAATTCCCTTCCCCTCGACAGAAGTTACTGCTTCCCCCTCTGAACTTAACAGCCCTTGACCTCCTATTAGAAGTGTCTGTATTTATATTACATGTATGCATCATCTCCTTATTGAAGGATAAGCTCCACAGCATCAGGGCCAGTGTCTGATTCATCTCTGAGTCTCCTACAGACTCTGATGAGAATACAGTACACATAATAGATACTCAAATATTTGATAAATGAAAAAACTCTAAATCAGCCTTCTAGATATAACACTAGTTTTTTTAGCAAAAGGATTTGTGCCCATTTACTTAATTTTTTAGAAACATACACACAAATCTGAGAAATCTGGAATCATAATCATGATTTCCATAGAACCAGCTCTTTAAAAGTTTCATTTGGTTCCTAGAATAGGCAGGGAAAGGTGCATATTTTATTTGGAGACAGAACAAAAGCCGTCAGCTAGCTCAAGCAACATCTATTCCACCTGACGCCAGGAACCATCACTTCATTAGGCCTCAGCTTCAGTACTTCTGGATGAAGTCTCAAGAGAGCTTCCTTATGACGGTGCACTAAATGCTTCGAGAGGACTATACTATTTAAAACACCCTCCTCATTTCCCCAAAAACCTCTCTTCCAGACATTGATGTTTACACCATAAGGTCAGCTCCTCTTTTGTTTCCCTGTATGACAAGGTCCTAGTGCTATGGCTTAGAGAGAAACTCAGCCATGTAAATAAAGATGCAGAGTTTAAAATGCCTGAATATTCTGGACCATGGATTTTATGCACCAATAATATCTAGCCCTGTAAAGTAAAGTTACACCCTTGGGCCAAGAGTTAAAAAACATCATCAGGCCCTGCAAACAACAAAAATCTAGGCATGAAGGAGTCAAGGAAGGTGGCATTTAGGAAGCTGAGAAGAGGGGCACCTGGGTGGCTCAGTCTATTAAACCTCCAACTCGTCTGACTCCAGTGGTGGTATCAGGGTCACGGGACTTGCCCTGCTTTGGACTCCAGACTCAGTAGGGAGTCGTCTTCTCTCCCTCACCCATACCCCACCCCTCCATGTGTGTGCAGGCTCTCCCTCTCTCTCTCTCTCAAATCAATCAATCTTGGAGAAAAGAAGAAGAAGAAGAAGAAGAAAGCTGAGAAGATGAAATTTCAATCTGTGAAATGTCCCGTTTGCAAACTACTGTAGTTATGGAGTACAAAAATGAAAATGGAAGACTACTTTTAGATATTCTGATAGAGAAAGAGGAGTAAAATCCTCTCCGTGAAGTCACAATCACAGAAACAAATCCAGACTCTGTTTTAACGGTTTATACAACCTTGTAAAGCATAAAGTCTAATCCACCTTTTCAGTTCAGAAATGAGTCCTTTCTAAAACCCAAAAGGAAAAAAATCTATCCCCATGACCAGATTTTCCATGTAGCATGAAAAATGAACATCTGGCCTGTAATTCAAGAACTGAAGGCAGAACTAGGTCACCAGCTGACTGAACACATTTATTTCCAAGCAAAAAGGTACCTAAAGGTTAGACCTCTACTACCTGCGGCAGTCCACCAGTCCTCGAGGCTGTTACTCAGAGCCTCCCGCTTCTAATCAATGCTGTGGTTCCAGTTTTCCAGCTTCCCTTCCCCTTATCTTAGCTCTGCCTCTTCCAGGTCAAAGAGCACCCCCAGAGCAGACCAGGAGCAGCCGCTGGATAGCGGACTGAGCACAGGTTTTGCCTGGCCTCTGACTATACAGACCAAGAGCCAAGCACAATTCTCTATATGATCCTACCCTCATGTCATCTGTGAAAACATGAGGAAAAACAATGCACACACAATAATCATGTAATACTGCCTTTGGTCCAATTAAAATTCCAAGGCAGAATTTAAAAAAAAAAAAAAAAAAAGTTAAATGCTTAATTTAAAAAACAAGGTACAGTTATCCACATATTCAGTTTTTCAGCCATCTATGAGCCCAGCACAATCCCTACTGACTGAGCAAACTGTCTGAGAAAGGGAATGTAAATAAACAAATGGTGGGCTGCTAATAAATGGCATCAGGAAGGCTTCCTGAAGGAAGGCCTCTAAACTGACGCCAAAAAAGTAAGAGCTGAGCAGGCAAAGAGAAAAGGAAAGAATGTTTTCCACTGGAGGGCTTTACCTAGACAACAAATACAATCAGATTTGTATTTTTAAAAGATCAAAAGGCGGGCGCCTGGGTGGCTCAGCAGGTTAAGCCGCTGCCTTCGGCTCAGGTCATGATCTCAGGGTCCTGGGATCGAGTCCCATATCGGGCTCTCTGCTCAGCAGGGAGCCTGCTTCCCTCTCTCTCTCTCTCTCTGCCTGCCTCTCTCTCTGTCAAATAAATAAAAAAATAAAAAAAAAAAATCTTTAAAAAAAAAAAAAAAAAAAAAAAAAAAAGATCAAAAGGCTCCAAAGAAGACAGCAAAGGACCAATAAACACAAGATGCTCAACATCATTAGTCATTAAGGAAGTGAAAATCAAAACTACAGTAAAATCACTTCAGGGGCACCTGGGTGGCTCGGATGGTTAAACATCTGCCTTCAGCTGGGGTCATGATCTCCAGGTCCCGAGATGGAGCCCCATGTCGGGCTCCCAGTTCACCAGGGAGTCTGCTTCTCCCTCTCCCTTCCTCTGCCTCTCCCTCCCTGCTTATGCTCTCTCTCTCTCTCTCTCTTTCAAATGAATGAATGAATAAATTCTTTAAAAATAATAATAAAATCACTTCATACCCTCCAGAATGGCTATAAATCAAAAAGACAGAAATAGTAAGTGTTAACTGAGGATGTAGAGAATTTGGAGGCTCACACATTGCTGGTGAGACTGTAACATGGTACAGGCATTTTGGAAAGCTGTCTGGCAATTCCTCAAAATGTTAAACACTGAGGGACCATGTCACCCAACAATTTTACTCCTAGGTATATACCTGAGAGAAATGAAAAAGCATGTCACACAAAAATTTGTACATGAATGTTCACAGCAGCTTTTTAATAACCGAAAAGTAGGACCAATCCAAATGTCCACCAACTAATGAATGTATAAATAAAATGTACTACAGCCATACAATGGACAATTATTTGACAATAAAAAGGAATAAGGTACCAATGTATCTATAACTAATGAATCTATTATATTTCATATATTTTGTGTAATATATAATAGGCAGATATATAATACATATTATATATAATGTATCTATTATAACTATCATAATAATCTATAACTAATGTATCTATAATGTATCTATAAGGATGAACGTTGAAAATACTATGCTAAGCTAAAGCAGCCAGTCCTAGGCAAATCCTGAGACAGAAAGTAGACAAGTAGTTGCATACAGCTAGGGGATGGTAGGAACAAGATGGGTAGTGACTGCCAATGAGCACAGGGTTTCTTCTAGAAGTGATTAAACGTTTTAAAATTGATTACAGTGATAGCTGCATAACTCTGTGAACATACTAAAAATAACAGAATTGAATGTTTTATTTTTTTAAAGATTTTATTTATTTAAGAGAGAGAGCACGAGCAGGGGGAGGGGAACAAGCAAACTCCCTGCTGAGCACGGAGCCCAATGTGGGGCTCAATCCCAGGACCCTAAGACAGGACCTGAGCTGAATTCAAGAGCTGGACACTTAACAGACTGAGCCACCCAGGTACCCCTCAATTGGACATTATAAACGAACAGTATGGTATATGAATTCTATCTCAATAAGGTTATTATAAACTAAAACAAAAGATCAAAGGACACAGTGAAGAACACACTGGAAGGGCGCAGAATCTGAACAGGAAGCCTGGCTTCAAAGTTGTAACTCAGGAGAGATACAGTGACCTGAACTAGGGTAATGGGACCAGGAAGAAATAGAGGAAAAAGAAACAATACTTGGACACAGAAAGAGGGGGGAGGGGGGAGTCCACACTCTGCAGGGTTTCTAGCTTAGACAACTGAGAAACATTTATGGAAACAGGAAAACAAGGAAAGACATGTTTGGGTGAGGGAAATTCACTGTATTTTTAAGTTTAATTATATTTACAGAAGTCACATAAGTACTTAGAAAACATTTTGTTTCAAGAGGTTTGTTAGCTTTCCCAGTCAGGCATTTGTTTATTCAACGTTTTAATGCAACTTAATGTTAGTTATATTTATAAATTGAACTGGATGTTTAAAGGGAATTAAGTCTATCCAATCTGCTTTAATCAACACACATCAAAATCTATCTTGAAAGTCATTTTTCTTATACTTTTATACAAAATGTACTGGATAAATGAACACACTAATAAAATTTATAAATTAAACTTAGGGCTTAAGGAAAACTGGGTTTTACATTTTCTAACTTTAATAAATTGACTTAATTCCGAACACCAGTAACTGTAAGTAGCCGGGTATCACTGACATGTAGCATTAGTGGCTAGAAGTTGAGAAGCTCCAATCCGGTAGCTTCTGTTTTCTTTGTAAAATAGAAAGTGAGGTCATCTGTGCAAGACAGGGAAAGGAAGGATAAGTGATAGGAGGAAGGGTGACAAGAACCTACTAAGTCTAATGAACAGTTCATATAAAAGCGATGGCAAAAGAACAGGCGAGCAGGGGATACAGAATGACCAGCTGGAGTGGTCGCAGAGCTCGTCTGCAGACTGGAGACTACACCCTCACAGAGGCACCCATCAGAGGCCTTTTCTTAACTCCGTTAGCATGACTTTCTCCCAAATGCTATATGCAGTTGGTTATTCTGAGGTATAAACAGAACATGTTTCTAGAATTTTTATTTCTAGCCATAATTTAAAGATAGAAATAACCAAAAGGAAAATCTATTTACATAACTTACTTAAAGAGGAGTACTTCTGCGCTCTAATCCTGAGCACAGCAAAAAACTATTTCCAGTAAAGAAGTGTAAAACACAGTATCTCTTCTAGAAGATAATAAAAATGTCATTTACTCATTATACTTTAATATCATTTCCACGCCTCTTTTTCTCCTTAACTCCTAAGTCAGAATCCTAGACCAATGTTGTCCAACAGAACTTTCAGCAATGACAGAAATACCCCATATCCACACCACCCAGGACAGCAACCACTGGGCACATGGGGCTACTGAACATTTGAAATGTGGCTAGTGTGAAGGAAAGACTTAATTTTTAATTAATTTTAATTAACTTAAATTTAAGTAGCTACATGAGGCTAATGGCTATCATATGGGACAGTGCACTAGAGTTTTCTACGATTTATGAGCCAGCCAGGTGAACACTCTTACCCCAGAAGACTACTGTGAAGATTAAGTAAAATTGTCTTGCAAGGTACAGGACCTAACACATTGTAGGAACTTGATTTTTTTTTAAATACAGTTGACAAGGGGAGCTTAGGTCGCTCAGTTGGCTGAGCGTCCAACTCTTGATTTCAGCTCAGGTCATGATCTCAGGGCCATGAGACTGAGCCCCACGTTGGGCTCCACACTCAGCAGGGAGTCTGCGTAGGATTCTCTCTCCCCCCACTTTCCCTCTGTTCCTCCCTCTGCTCACTCACTCTCACGATCTCAAATAAATGAACAAAATCTTTTAGAATAAGTAAATAAATAAAAATACAGTTGACTAGGAGGGTCATTCCTCCACAGATTATGGATAATCAGGGCTTTACGTGCTCATTAATACAAAATTCAACATCCACCACTAGTAGCATTAAACGTTTTGGTCAAAGGCAGATCTAGGAGGAAACGCCACCTAATGATTAAGAGCACAGGCCTGGGAAGCAGACAGCCTCAAGCTGACCGGCAGCCCCACTGCTTGCTAGCCATGCTCAGCTTTTCATCTGCAGAACTAACAACCCCTGAAGAACGGGGGAAGGACGACACCGATGGAGAATGCTGCAAGCATCTCACCAGATGATGTATTTTAAAAAGCTACGGCTGATGTACTGCCCACAGGAATGTAAACTGATACTATCAACTTGGAGGCTAATTTAGCAATTTCTATTAAAATTCAAAGTGCACCTAATTTTTGACTGAGTAATTATACTTTAAGGACTTTAGCCCACAAAAATACTCACAGGCTGACGTGAAAATATTGCCAAGAATGATAACTGCAACACTGTTCACAATAGCAAAAACTACACAAAGCCTCAAACAACCACCAAGAGGGAACAAGCTAAATTACAAAATTAATGTGCCACACTCTGGAATATAATTATTAAAAATTGATAAGCTATGTGTGTACCAATATGGAAAAATGTTCAAAATTTGTAGTTAAGTGAAAAAAGTTAATTACAGTATAGTATGTTGAGTATAACACTGTTTCTGTTAATCTGAGACACAAAAGGTATATAATGTGATTTTTTTAAAGATTTTATTTATTTACTTGGCTGAGAAAAAGATCACAAGTAGGCGGAGAGGCAGGCAGAGAGAGAGGGGGAAGGAGGCTCCCTGCTGAGCAGAGAGCCTGATCCAGGGCTCGATCCCAGGACCCTCAGATCATGACCTGAGCCAAAGGCAGAGGCTCAACCCATCGAGCCACCCAGGGGCCCCATAACGTGTTTTTATAGAGTAAGTTAGAAATAAAGATATATCAACCTACTAACACTTATCATTTTGAAAGCCAGAACCATTAGGGACTTTTGTTTGCTAAATTATACATTTCTATATATATAAAGCTTATATTAGCAGGGCACCTGGGTGGCTCAGTCGTTAAGCATCTGCCTTCGGCTTGGGTCATGATCCCAGGGTCCTGGGACAGAGCCCCGCATCAGGCTCCCTGCTTGGCGGGAGGCCTGCTTCTCCCTCTCCCCCCACTCCCCCTGCTTCTGTTCCCTCTCTCGCTGTGTCTCTCTATGTCAAATAAATAAATAAAATCTTAAAAAAAACATTATATTAGCATATGTACCTTTTCAAAGATTTTATTTATTTATTTCCGAGAGAGGGAGGGAGAACAAGCACCAGCGGCGGTGGGGGAGGGGGGCGGGCAGAGGGGAAAGGAGAAGCAGGCTCCCTTCTGAGTAGGGAGTCTGGCAAGGGGCTCGATCCAAGGACTCTGGGATCATGACCTGGGTCAAACGCAGAGAGACACTTTACCAACTAAGCCACTCAGGTGCCCCTACAATTAGCATATATATTTTTACTCTAAGAAAAAAGATAATAGGAACCCTTTCATTTTATTTTTTTTTAAGATTTTTTAAAATTTATTTAACAGAGAGAGGGAAAGCAAAGCAAGGGGGGCAGCAGGCAGAGGGAGAGGAAGAAGCAGGCTCCTCTTCGAGAAGGGAGCCCGATGCGGGGCTCGATCCCAGGACTCCGGGATTGTAACGTGAGCCAAAGGCAGACGCTTAACCAACTGAGCGCACTCAGGCACCCTAAGATTTTATTTATTTATTTGACAGAGCACACAGCAAGGGGAGCAGCAGGCACAGGGAGAGGGAGATGCAGGCCCTCCGCCAAGTGGGGAGCCCAAAACAGGGCTCAATCCCAGGACGCCGGGGGATCACGACCCGAGCCAAAAAGCAGACACTCAACTGACTAAGCCACCCAGGCGACCCAATGAGAAGCTCTTTAAAATGAGGTTTTCAAAGACTTTAATACTGTGAGAAGTTGTTCCTGCTGCAAATGCTGTTTTAGGAAAAGATACAAAACTATATGTATGTATGTATGTATGATCCCAATTTTCTAAAACCATGACTAGAAAAAGAGATTGGAAGAAAAGACACCAAAATGCAAACAAATGTCATCTCTATAGATTTCATGAAGGTGGAGGCTTCAACTGTTTTATATTAAAATATACACCCAGTAACAAATATTTGTTGAATGAAAATAATATTTCTGGAAATGTATTAACAATAGTTAATACATACATAATAGTAACAATAGTAGCAATAGTTAACAATACTTTCTTATATATTTGAAATTTGCTGAGAAGGTTATACCCTGGGTGCCTGGGTGGCTCAGCTGGTTAACCATCTGCCATCGGCTCAGGTCATGATCCTGGGGTACCTGGATCAAGTCCCACATAGGGCTCCCCAGTCAATGGGAAGTCTGCTTCTTCCTCTACCCCTAGCCCCTGCTCATCTCTCTCTCTCTCTCTCTCTCTCAAATAAATTAATCTTTAAAAAAAAAAAAGGTTAGGTCCTAAGTGTTCCTACCACAAAACAACAAAGGTCATTGGCTACCTGGGTGATGAATATGTGAACTAGCTTCAGCGTGGAGATGACTTCACACATTTGATATGTGAATATCAAATCAACCGTACAGCCTGAATATATACAATTCTCAACTGTCAATTCTAACTTGCTCCTCCTCTCTGTGTGTATATGGTTCATTTTTTTTCCATATATAAGCTATATATATTTTCTTATATATTTCCATATATAAGCTATTTCTACGTTGGACTGAAACCTACTGCTTCAAATACTGTTCCTGGTACACCTGGTGGCTCAACTGGTTAAGTGTCCGAATCTCAGTTTCAACTCAGGTCATGACATCAGGGTTATGGAATTGAGCCCTGCTTCAGGCTCCACGCTCAAATTCTCTCTCCCTCTCCTTCTGCCCCTTCCCCAGCTCCTCTCTCTCTCTCTCTCTCTCTCTCTCTCTAATAAATAAAGCTTTTCTATAAATAAATAAATAAATAAATAAAGCTTTAAAAAAATGTAATTTGTTCCTGGGGCACCTGGGTGGCTCAGTCAGTTAAGTGTCTACCTTCCACTCAGGTCGTGATCCAAGGATCCTGGGAGGGAGACCCATATCGGGCTCCCTGCTCAGCAGGGAGCCTGCTTCTCCAGCTCTCTGCAGTTCCCCCTGCTTGTGTGTTCACTCTCTCACTCCATCAAATGAATAGGTAAAATCCTAATTAAAAAAAATGTTCAGGGCACCTGGGTGGCTCAGTGGGTTGAGCCGCTGCCTTCAGCTCTGGCCATGATCTCAGGGTCCTGGGATCGAGTCCCGCGTCAGGCTCTCTGCTCAGCGGGGGGCCTGCTTCCCTTCCTCTCTCTCTGCCTGCCTCTCTGCCTACTTGTGATCTCTCTCTGTCAAATAAATAAATAAAATCTTTAAAAAAAAAATGTTCGTGATATATGATAGTTTTACCTTATCCTCTTGAAGCATCATTACAAACAAAATTTTACAAAATACACGTCAGATTCCATCAAGGAATCATATACCTAACTCAGGCCTAGTTACAGTGAATAAGTGAACATCTGGTCTGCACGTTGAATATATTATCAAATAAATAAAAAAATATTTTTCTGACCAAATCACAAAAAAAGTTTAAAAAATTGTTGAACTTCAAAAATGTCAGTACTGCTCGACATCTCAGTTTAAAGATCTTCAAGTCAAACATCTGTCTAAACACAGAGATGTCTAAGAAATATTCCATTCTTTGAAATGCTATAGCTATAATATGAAATTACATTAAATCATCTCCAGATGGCACATCTTTCATAACAAGTCTCATCCAAAGAAAGCAGTTACTGAATGGAAGTTGCCATTTTTCTGCAACTCACTATTAACTGGAAGCAAAAGAAAGAATACCATCACTATGAAAGTATAAGCACAGTGTCACTTCCAGAATTTCTAACACATTAAATGATATCTCATTCACATTTTACTTTTATGAATCAAGTTTCTGTATATTTAAATTTCTTCATGAAATATTTAAAACACACAGACAAGTATTAGAAAATATAAGGAACACCATGTACTTACCACCCAGTTTTAACAGTGTTATTATTATTTTGCTGGATGCTTCAGATCTCTTTTCCCCATTGCAATTAATAAAATATTACAGATACAGTTAGAGCCTCTCTTTTTAACATTTTAAAAAGGAGGGATTAGAGATGACCAAGTCTGAGGGTGCCAGGATTTCTAGAACATCTATAATAACACATTTGTATCATCTTGGTTAAACACCATCAATTCAATGTATAGGTTTGGCCTGCAGCAAAAATGTATTATTGTTATATGAAACTATCTGTATCAAATAACCTTTAAAATAGAAAACTATTAAAGCTATCCTCAGCTTACAAAATGGATATCTTTGCCATTACCTATACTATTAACTTTTTGTTTTGTTTCTAAATGATTCCTTAGATCTGCACCATCCAACAGGGTAAACACTAGCCACATGCAGCTACTGAGCATTTGCAATGTGCTAATCCACACTGAGAGAGAAGTATAAAATGCACACTGGACTTTAAATACTTAATATGAAAAATAATGTTAAAAACTCAATAATTTTTATATTATTTACATGCTAAAGTAGTATTTTAGACATACTGGATTAAATAAAATATAATTAATATTAATTTCATCCTCCCCTTAACCTTTTTTTAATGTGGCCACTAGAAAATATAAAATTATGTAAGTGACTCATAGTTAAAGCTCACACTATAATTTCTACTGCACAATACTGTCCTAGATACATCAAAGTAGCACCAGAATAAGAACTACAATTTTGGAATCAAGAAAAGAATCAAGAAAAACATGGAATGGCTGAAATGGTCAAAATGATAGAGATGTGGTTGTTACCTAGGTGATTCAGAGGGAAGAATACTATTTAGAGAAATGCAAGATTTCCAGATTGTCCTTCTACATCACCAGAACACCCCAGATAAATTCTCTATGCCTCATTTCATTTTACTCATGTGTATCTCAAAAATTACTCTCCCAAAGAAGTCAATTCTTTAGTAATTTAAATGCATTAAAAACAGATATAATACAATTTATTCATTCATTTAACAATTTTTATTAACTGGGACTGGTGAATATGAAGTCACATACAAACAACGAACAAGTTAACAAATAAGTAAAAAACTCATTTCACAGAAGTGCTTTGAACAAGTCATGTGAAAACTCAGCAGCAGTCCGTCTTTCCAGTCCAATCCTATCTTTAGAATCAGCTTTTAGGACTCCTTGGATGCTGTAGTCACTGAGATGTATTTTAGGGGTGATAAATTACTTAGTTCAATGTGTTCATACGGCAAGATCATTTTCTGTGTAAATATTTTCAATCAAAGCATTCTGCAAAACACATGTATTGTTCCCAAGGACACCACACAAGAAAATGCAAGGCAATTTATGTCATTGTCATGATTTTCATAACACATAAATGCCCAATTTGGCTTTTAATGCTTAATTAAGGAAAAAAAGTCAGTGATTATTTACCCTTTTTCACTGAAGGAAGGCAAATTAGAGTATCTTACTGCAAAACTGGGCAAAATGAATTCCAAATTGTTAAGCATCCAGCATCTTCAATATTAATCTTTTGGTCCAGGAAATGGCACAGAGAACCAGGCTGATATGGTCAACTTCCTCTACCACCCAAAAAAAAAACAAAAACAAAAACCACCACTCCAAAACCCTGAGAGTTCATACTACAAGTACAATGTTAATGTGTGTGGCCACAACTACAGTTGAATTGGCCTGCATAAATTCTATGTCTATCAGGTCAGAGGTTAAAAGCCACCCTTCACTACTGTCAAGTTTCAGCACATCCATGCACCAAACATTATGCAACCACCATAAACTGTATTAATTTAAAGATACGATACACAATTAGGTGAGCAAAGTGGCAGATGTTAGAAATGCTCAATTACAACTGGATTCCATCAGTAAATTAGAGCAGGTTCTTAGAACACTACATGGTTATTAAAACTAATCCTGACAGGGGCGCCTGGGTGGCTCAGTGGGTTGGGGCCTCTGCCTTCGGCTCAGGTCATGATCCCAGGGTCCTGGGATCGAGCCCCGCGTCGGACTCTCTGCTCGGCGGGGAGCCTGCTTCCCCCTCTCTTTCTCTGCCTGCCTCTCTGCCTACTTGTGATCTCTGTCTGTCAAATAAATAAATAAAATCTTAAAAAAATAATAATAATAATAATAATAATCCTGACAGGGGCACCTGGGTACAGTCAGTTGAAAAGCTGGCTCGGTTTCAGCCCAGGTTATGATCTCAGGGTCAGGAGATCAAGCCTAGAGTCGGGCTCTGTGCTCAGTGCAGAATCAGCTTGAAACTCTCTCCCCCACTCCTTCCGCCCCTCCCACTTTGCACTCTCTCTCTAAAACAAATAAACCTTTAAAAAATATGAAATAATTATAATTAAAATAATTATAATCCTAACAGTGTATTTGTTGACATTGAATGACATGAAAATACAATATGTAGTAATTGCAAAAATATATCTAATGGGGAGATGCCTAGCTAACTCATTTGTTGGAGAAACTGACTCTTGCTCTCAGGGTTGTGAGTTTGAGCCCCACATTGGGTGTAGAGATTACTTAAATACACACACACACACACACACACGATACCTTTTTTTTTTTTTAAGTAGGCTCCATGCCCAACTCACAACGGTGAGATCAAGACCTGAACTGAAATCAAGAGTCTAACGCTTAACAGACTAAACCACCCAGGTGCCCCACTTAAAATATGTTTTTACTGCCTATGTAAGAAAAAAGTCTAGAATAGTATACCACTAGTAGCTAACATTAGTTATCTATGGATGCTGTTTTAGTTTCTTTGTTTTATCCCTATTTTCTGACTTTCATACAATGAACATCTACTACCATTTGACTTATATTTAAAGCCAGTTACAAAACAGTATATACATAGGGCATCAATGATATTCAAAGAAAATTAGATAAAAAGAAATGGGAATGACACAAAAGATATGACACAACATGAGAAAAATGATCTCTGGGTAGTCCTTCCCCCTCATTTATGAAAGTCCTTAACATCTGCTCCTAGTCTTCCTTCTCATCTGGTTCTACCACAGTCATGGTGATGGCAACAAGAGGGTGTCCATCTAAAAGTCAGCTGTCTGGTGTCTAGGTCCAATGACCTCTACCTTCCCTCCACTGAAACCACCAACTTACACAACTACAACTTGCTCCGTATCTGAAACCATTGGTTCACAGGCACTAACCCTCTGAACACCTGGATACATCTGTCCTCTTGCCTTTAACAGGACCTTTCCTCCCCTAATCCTGTTTTCTTCCTGTCAGAATCTTTCAGGTTTCACTTCTATTCACTCTGGCTTATACTCACTGCCTCTAGGAATTTCCTATTTCTCCCTTCATTTTGGTAAACTATTTAAAAATTAGACACAAGAGGCGTTCAGTTAGTTAAGCTTGTACCTTTGGCTCAGGTCATGATCAGGGGTCCTGGGATAGAGCCTTATGTTGGGCTCCCTGCTAAGCAGGGTGTCTGCTTCTCCCACTCCATTATACAGAACAGAATCATGTCCCACCTCATCTGCTCAAGGAGATAATCAGGGAACTGGTCAAGTACTGCCATGTATTTTAACTCTTGAATGGTCAAATTCTCATTTGCTTTTCCTCAGAATTACTTCATTGGTGTAGCAGAGCAGAATTCAATCATGTGAACTCTCTCATTCTCATACCTCCCCTCATAATGCTCACCTTCTCCCAAATTCTTTTAAAATCTTTCCCACATCTGTATTTTCTAGCACCTACCCTCAAATATTTATGGCAGGTGTTCAATAAGCACTGGAATACTTGACCTCCCATCACTCACATTTTGTACATATTACCTCATCTAATGCTCCGAGCAACCCTACAAGGAGATATTGTTATTATTCCTATTTGACAGATGACTGAAACTGAGGCCCAGACAACTGAAATAATTTCCGCACTAACATAAAGCCACTACTGGCAGAGCTGAGATTTGAACCCAGGCTTCCCACTTCCAAGTCTGTGCTCTCCACCACCAGTTCACACTGCCTCTCAAACGGAAACTCAACTTTTATTTAACTTAGAAATCTTTCAGTTGGGGGCAGCTGGGTGGCTCAGTCAGCTAAGCATCTGCCTTCAGCTCAGGTCATGATCCCACGGCCCTGGGATCGAGCCCCAGGTGGGCTCCTGTTCAGTAGGGAGCATGCTTCTTCTTCTTCTGCCCCTCCCCCTGCTCATCCTTTCCTCCCCCTAACCTCTGTCAAATAAATCTTTAAAAAAAAAAAAAAGAAAGGAAGAAAGAATCTTTCAGTTGAAAATATGGTTAATAATTTCAATCTATGATTTAAGTAAACATAAAATCGGTACCTAATTTTCATACCAACTGTACTAATCCCAAAGTTCTTAGCATCTGCTAAGAAAATACAATACATCCTTTCTATTTTCAACAAACTATTTTTATTTACTGGGGTTCCTGGGGGTCTGAGTCAGTTAAGCGTCTGCCTTTAGCTCAGGTCATGATTCTGGAGTCCTGGAACGGGGCCCCACCTCAGGCTCCCTGCTCCATGGGGAGTCTGCTTCTCCTTCTCTCGGTGCTCCTCCCCACTTTGTGCTCTCTCTCAAATAAATAAATAAAATAAAAGATAATAAAAAACAAATAAGTAGTTTCAATAAATATATAATTTTTTTAAAATTTTAATAAAATTTAATATTATATTTAAAAATATAATAAAAATTAAACAAATGTAAAATATTTTCAGGCGCCTGGGTGGCTCAGTTGGTTAAGCAACTGCCTTCAGCTCAGGTTATGGTTCTGGAGTCCTGGGATCAAGTCCCACATCAGGCTCCCAACTCCATGGGGAATCTGCTTCTCCTGACTTTCTCTGCTCTCATGCTCTCTCTCACTACTCTCTCTCTAATAAATAAATAAAATCTTTTGAAAAAATAAATAAAAATTAAAATAAAGTATTTTAAATAAAATAAATGCATTTAAAATAAAATAAATTTATTTAAAATAAATAAATTTATTTAAAATAAAATAAATTTTTTAAAAAGATTTTATTTATTTATGAGAGACAGAGAGGGAGTGAGAGCCGGGCAAGGAGCAGAGGGAGCAGGGCAAACAGACTCATGGAGCCCTACACAGGGCCAGATCTCAGGACCCTGAGGACCATAACCCAAGCAAAAACCAAGAGTCAGACATTCAACCAACTGAGCCACCCACGTGCCCACAACAAACCATTTCTTACATAAAGTCCCTAAATTGATTCCACTTTAAATGCTCAGTAACTTTCAGGGCACCTGGGTGACTGTTAGTTAAGTGACCTTCACCGTTTTTGTTTTTGTTTTTGTTTTTAAGATTGTATTTATTTGCCACAGAGAGAGAGAAAGAGACGAGAGGGAATACAAGCAAGGGGAGTGGGAGAAACAGGCTTCCCACTGAGCCGGGAGCCCAATGTGGGGCTGCATCCCGAAGGCAAACGCTTAACTACTGAGCCACCCAAGCACCCCTGACCTACTCTTGATTCTGGCTCAGGTCTTGATCTCAGGGTCATGGGTGTGGGCTTCTGTGCTCAGCAGGCAATCTGCTTAGTATTCTAATAAAGAAATATAAATAAATTTTTAAAAAATAAATAAATGCTTAGTATCTTTCTAAATTTTTTACTTCACCTATGTTATCAGAAACTTTCTTCCCCCAAAATAGTCTCATTTTAAGTATGTAATACACAATTTAACAAATTTTAAAAATAAGTTTTCCTTGCCCCTCTCTGTATACTATCATCAATATTTGGCCTTCCACTTAAATATGTTCTCTTTTACTGAATGTTAAAGTAACATCAAAGTCAAAAATTAGAACTACTTATTCTGAGTGACTCCAACAAACATTTCAACCTCTGAAGGAATTCTAACTGGAGCAAGAAAGTTACCAATATTTTATCTGCTAACATTTAGACTGCAATTTACTTAAAATACTAAGTTATATGGCTGTTTCAAACCTGGAAGGCAGTGTCTTATCTAAGAAATCCAGATTTTTCTTTGCCCTCCTAGGAAAAAAAAACATATTATCCAGCATCAATGAATATTTTTTATGCTTCTAGCATTAAAATTTAATAATGGAACTAACTGCAAAAGGAAGGAGAAAAAAAAAAAAAGAAGAGGAAGCAGGGGTGTAAGAGAGCACAGGAGGGGAGGGGAAGGAGAGTCAGAGGGGAGAAAGAGAAGGGGGAGGAAAAAAGGGGTGGCAGCACCTGAGTTTGTTGGGGAAGGTAAGTTTGCAATGGAGGGTGGGGGAGAAGGAGGGGAGGGGAGAAAATGGTAGGGGTGGGAAGAGAAGGAGACGTATCTTAGGTTTAATTTTTAGAACTTCTTGAAGGAAAATATCAATAAAATGGGAAAACAGAAGAGAATGAATATTTTATTTTCTAAATGAAATTAAAGAAAAATACAGTTTTAGACAGATCACTGTAAAACAAAATACAATTCTGTTTATAATTTTGAGGAAAGGTGTATGGCATGGTAGAAAAACTTCAATTAGCAATACCCAAGACCGTAGTTTGAACCCCAAATCTGGTATTATTAGAGGCGAGTCCTCTCTGACTCCCCATTTCCTCCCTTGAAAATCAGTAATAATACCTCTCTTGAAGAATGGTAATTAGAAGTAGTTATATTCAACACACAAAGCAAATAGCAAAGAACTGATTCACCTCAAATATGAACCACTGTACAAAATTTACCTCTTGAGTATACGTGAGACCAAGTATCAGAACACTTCTCATGGGAGCACCGGCATAGACAGACTGTCTTACAGTCTCTGTTGTAGTCAGCTACAGAAAGCTGTTTCTTGATGTGCGGTTGAAGAGGTCAACGACTTGCTTTCCATCCGAGATTTCAGTATAAGATTTAAAGGGGTCTTTCTGTACTTCTAAACCTAGGCATACTTCACTGACTCAAAATTCAAACTGGGCATCTTTAAGAGTGAACTGGATCACATCTAATCCCGCCCACTCTAGTCCCTACAGATTTTTCAGAAATGAGAGGAGGAAGGTGGGAGAATCACACAAAGCAAAGCATGAAAAATTACTAGTCAACTCTGCAACCTGAAATTTGATGGGACTATAGATCTTATCTGCTAAGCTTACAAATACAACAACTGAAAAAATTTCTCAGCCATGTCAAAAATCACAGGACCTCTTTATACATTTTAGCTAATTGGTGAAAAAAGCAATTAACCAAGTTCTTTAATTATCAAGAGTTGATGATACTTAAAACACTTCTTTTACAGGTCCCTATTTATTTTAATTTTTAATAGCACTTGAGTGTAAGGGGGCAAACACTATACATTTTAATCAAAGAAAACAAATACTTTAGAAGGCTTCATTTTTTACATAGGGTTATTTTTTGTTGTTTTGTTTTTGTTTTTGTTTTTTTTGACAGACAGAGATCACAAGTAGGCAGAGAGAGAGGAGGAAGCAGGCTCCCTGCTGAGCAGAGAGCCCGATGCGAAACTCTATCCCAAAACCCTGAGATCATGACCTGAGCCGAAGGCAGCAGCTTAACCCACTGAGCCACCCAGGCGCCCTACATAGTTTTTTTAAAAACTGCATTTCAGAAATGCAGACACTGAACAATTTAATCTGTAATAAAATAAGAGTTCATTCACACTCTACACTAATAATTGTAAATATGAGAAGACACTGATCTGTTACAAACTCCAGGAGAACAGAGATTTTTTTTCCTACTTATTCATTACCAAATCCTCAATGCCTAGAACAGTGATACTCATTATTTACTGAATGAAAAAAAAAAAATCCACATAGCGTTACAACAGTAAAAAATAAAATTTATGAAGTATTATGCAGTCATTATGATGAAAAGTATGTAATTGCATGGAAATGCTTATACTTTTTAAAGTAACCCATTCATTTTTTTTTAAGGATTTTATTTATTTATTTGAGAGAATGAGAATGGGAGAGAGAGAGCATGAGAGGGGAGAGGTCAGAGGGAGAAGCAGCCTCTGGCGGGGAGCCTGATACAGGACTCCATCTGTGGACTCCGGGATCATGACCTGAGGTAAAGGCAGTTGCTTGGCCAACTGAGCCACCCAGGAACCCCAACACATTCATTTTTAAAGCATTAATCTAAACATTAAAAAACTGGGTTCTGGGACACATGGGTGGCCAGTCGGTTGAGCATCTGCCTTCAGTTCAGGTCATGATCCCAAGGTCTTAGGTTCAAGTCCCGCTTGGACTCCTTGCTCAGCAGAAGTCTGCTTCTCCCTCTGCCTGCCACTACCCCTGCTTGTGTGTGCTCTCTCTGACAAATTAATAAATGAAATCAAGAGAGAGGGGCGAGGAAGGAAGGAAGGAAAAGGAAGGGAAGGAAGGGAGGGAGAAAAGGGAGAGGAAGAAAGAAAACTAGGTTCTAATGTCAGCTCAGTCACTAATTTGACTTGTGCCTTGGTGTAAATGATGACCTATCTGGGCTCCAGCACCCTCTTATGTGTATTACTTCCACCACTCTTTGGCCCTAGTCCATTCCTGGGCAGAGACTACAGGGAGAAGAACACATCTGAACTGTACCAAAGCAAACGGAACCTGCACTATCCAGCTGGACTAGCTGGAGATCCTCAGTGATCAGCTCTTCAAACCACACTGACTCAAACCACCCGTTTTAACTCCAGGGCCCCAAAGGCCTACTTGAACCACTCTACAACAAACAGAGCCAGTAATTTAGTAATAATCCAACAGAACAATACCATCCAGGGTACACCAACATATCGAGCCCTAGTGAAAAAGGAACCAGAAAACAGAGTACAGGTGGAGAGGGAGCAAGTACGCCTGCTGGAATAGAGAAAGTATGTCTCCGCGCCAGCCAACAGCTGTAGACAGCGGAAAAGGACGCTCATCTATCTGCTGGAAGAAAAGCAGCCATTCTCAAATCCCTGGAATAAAATCTATTATAACCTTACAATATTCACAGGTACCAGGCAGGCTCTGCTGGAAGACCGTACAACTCTTGATCCTAGGGTTGTGAGTTCAAGCCCCACAATGGGTGGGAAATTACTTAAATATTTTTTTTAAAGGTGGATGCCTGTCTGGCTCAGTCTGTAGAGCATGAGACTCTTGATCTTGGGGTTGTAACTTTGAGCACCACGCTGGGTGTAGAGATTACTTAAAATCTTTTAAAAAAACAAAACAGGAGTGCCTAGGTGGCTCCATCAGTTAAGCACCTGCCTTCAGCTCAGGTCATGTCCCAGGTCCCAGAGAGGAAGCCCCACACAGGGAGCCTTCTGAGCAGGGTGCTGCCTTCTACCTCTGCCACTGTCTCTACCCCATGCACTCTCTCTCTCACTCTCTCAAATAAAAAAAAATCTTAATATAAACAAATAAATAAATTTTTGTTTAGAATGGAGAGCCTAGATGCCTCAGTCGGTTGAGCACCCAATTCTTGGTTTGGGCTCAGATCATGATCACAGAGTCATGAAATAGAGTAATGAGGCTAGGCTCCATGCTCAGCAGGACGTCTGCTTTGATTCTCTCCCTCGGCCCTTCCTCCCACTCACACTCATGCATGATCTTTCTTTCTCTCTCTCTCTAAAATAAACAGATCTTTTAAAAATATATATATATATTCAAAAGCAAAAAACTTGGCTCTGCCATTTCCCAGCCAGGCATCTTTTGGCAAGTTACTAAGCCTTTCTATGCCTCCATTTTTCCAGTGCAGTAAAATGGGGAAAATAGTAACTATTATGGAGGACTGTTATAAAGATTAGTTTCATGTAGAATAGTGATAGTATATGTACTAAGTGAAGAATATTTTTTTTTTTAATGTAAGGTAAGTGATTTACAAGGCTTACTCCTTACAACAAAGAATGAAGACAGGAATTCTCATTCCTTGTGGCCTAATTACTAGACCATGCGAACTCTTAATATAAAAGAGAAATCTTAAGGGAGGAAGTGAGGATGCCATCCCATGGTCTTACTGACAAGCTTAAGACCAAGAGTTTCTAAATTGCAGGTTCACAAAAGGATCCAGGGGACCCATTAATCCCCTGAAATTCAGCAAAATTTTGAGGCAGTTAAGATACTTCTGTACTGTTATTTCTTCTGTCTTTAGGTGCCTCAGTCAGTTAAGCATCTGACTCTTGATCTCAGCTCAGGTTTTGATCTCCGCGTCATGAGATCAAGCCCCATGTAGGGCCCAATGCTAGGCATGGAGCCTACTCTTTTTTTTTTTAAAAAAAAAAAAAAGGTCTTCAACTATCTACAACCCTGTTTTGTTCTTCTCCTTTACAGCAAATATCCTCCAAAAAGGTGCTATATACATTCTCTCAAATTCTGCTTTCATTTTCTCTTAAACCCATTCCAATAAATATCCTGACCCAAAGATGCCAGTGAAACTAATCTGGCCAAGTTCACCTCTGACCTGAACATTGCTAAATTCAATGATCAAGTCTCCATCCTAATCTGACCCAATTTAGCGGATTTTTTTTTAACAGTTTCTCCTTTTTTCTTAGTTGGCTTCCAAGATGCCATCTTGGTTTCCTTTTACACTGATCTCTTCTCAGAGATTTCTGTTGTTGATTGTTCTTTTCTCAGACTTTTTTATGTCCCACAGTTTAGTTCTTGGTTTCTCTATATTCCTGTTGTGATCTCTTCCAACTTCCCAGCTTTAATTACATTTGCCAAGAACTACAACTATGTATCTCCAATCCAGATTTCTCACCTGAATTCCAGACTACTTCTAGTGTCTTAAGACAGTCTACGTGGCATCTCCACTTGGCAATCTACTATGTACCTTAAATTCAGCATCCAAAACTAAGTTCTTGATCTTCCCCAAAAAGCCAGCTCTAAACACAGCCTTCCTATATTGGTTCCTGACAAATGCATCTTTCTGGAGTGTGCCTAGCTTGCTCAGTCCCAAGTCCCAAACTTTGAAATCTTTTTTTTTTTTTTTTTAATTTTTAAAAATATGCCAGTCTTTGTTTTTTTTTTTTGTTTGTTTGTTTGTTTGTTTGTTTTTTTAAAGTAAGCTCTCTACCCAACCTGGGGTTTGAACTTAAACCTCCTAGATCAAGAGTCCCATGCTCTATGAACTGAGCTATCCAGGTACCCCTATTTGCAATCATTCTTGATCCCTCACTCTCACTGCTAAAAATCCATCAGAAATTACTATTATTCTACCTTCAAAACATATACAGGAAAAAAAATATGTACAGAAGTCAAACACATCCCACCACCCTCACTACTGCCACAGGAGTCTGAGCCCCCATCACCTCTCACCTGGATTATTATCACAATAGCCTCACCTGTGTCCTTATTTCCACCCCAGCCTACAGCCATCCCTTTAAAATGTAAATCATTGCCAAATCTCTGCTCAAAGCCTTATAAGACCTCCCCATTTCAATTTAAGCCAAGGTCCAGATGAAGACCCCAGCGGCCCCAGGACCTTACTTGCTACTACCCCCTTACCAGTACATACTAGGATTTTTATCTCTCTTCAGAATCAGTACAGATGAATGGTGGTCCTCAAAAAGGTAAGTCCAAGTCCTAACCCTCAGTTCCTGTGAATGTTACTTTATTGGGAAAAAAAGCCTTTGCAGATTTAAGTAAGGATCTTGAGATGAGATCATCCTGGATTTACTCAATGACAGGCAGAAGATGAAACAGAGGACATGTGAGGACAGAGAGAGTGTTGTGTCTACAAGCAGAGAAATGCCAAGGATTACTGGCAGCCACCAGAAAGCCAGGAGAGGAGCGTACATCAGATCCTCCCTCAGAGCCTCCAGAACTATAGGAGAGCATACATTTCCACTGTTTTGTCACCGTGCCTGTGTTCCTTTGTTACTGCAACTCCAAGACACTAACACACCACTCTTCCCCTTGCTGGCCTTTGTGCTGGCATTCCCCTCATTTGAGCCCAAAATGCTCAAACTCCAAAACTCTGCATGGCTATCTGGTGTACCATCTTTAACCTTTTGTTCAAATATCACCCTATCAGGCCTATCCTGATTTTTTTTTCCAAGTTTCATTTATTTATTTGACAGAGAGAGACACAGCGAGAGAGGGAATACAAGCAGGGGGAGTGAGAGAGGGGGAAGCAGGCTTCCTGCCAAGCAGGGAGCCTGATATGGGGCTCGATCCCATGATGCTAGGATCATGACCTGAGCCGAAGGCAGAGGCTTAACCCACTGAGCCAGCCAGCCTATCCTGATTTCTGTATTTAAATCACAACTGCCATTCTTCCCTTCCGCATTCTATCTTTTCCACAGCACTCAGCACATTCTAATATATATTTGTAAGATTTTATTTATTTATTTATTTGACAGAAAGGGAGACAACACAAACAGGAGGAGTGGCAGGCAGAGGGAGAAAAAGACTCCCTGCCAAGCAGAGATTCCCCACATGGGCCTCAATCTCTGCACCCTGGGATCAGGACCTGAGCTGAAGGCTGATGCTTAGCCAACCAGGGGCCCCCCTAATATACTTCATAATGCTCTTATCTATTACACTTACTACTTGCTGACTTCACTAGCCTATAAGCTCCACAGAGGCAGAGTTTGGGGTCTGTTGGGGTTGTTTTTTGTTTTATTTCCTTTTTTGTTCATTATGTATCCTAAACACCTATTAACTATGCCTGATGGAGAGTAACCATTTGATAAAAACAAGCTGAATAAATTTCCTGAATGAGTATGTGCATGTTCCTTTCTGAGAATAGAGTCCACAGCTTTCCTCAGTTTAATAAAGTGATCTGCCACCCCAAAAAAAGTCCTAATCTTTGTTTTAAATCTTTAAGTGGCTATGGAAAAAAAGATTCTTAAATTCTATCATAAAAGACCCACCCCTGGTCCACCTGGCTGGCTCAGTCAGTATAGCATGGGACTCTTGTTCTTGGGATTTTAAGTGCAAGCCCCAAGTGGGTGCAGAGATTACTTAAAACACACATGCATACACATGGAGCACCTCATGGGTCAGTAGGGTGAGTGTGAGACTCTTGATTTCAGCTCAGGTCGTGATCTCCAGTCATGAGATCAAGCCTCACGTCAGGCTCTGCACTCAGTGAGGGGTCTGCTGCTCTCCCTCTCCTTCTTCCTCTCCCTGTGCCCCTCTTTCTCCCCCTCGCTCACACTCTCCCTCTCAAATCAATACATCTTTAAAATATACACATACACATCCCCAACCCTAGAAAAGCAAACAAAAACCAATAAACACTCAACATTATGACTATCTTGCATTCTGTAAACAGCAAATACCTTAAGTTTAAACTTCATACTCCTAAAAGAAACTTTTACTGAAAAAAGCACTCCAATTTAGTGCTTGAGAAGTACCTTCACCCACTTTTCATAGGACCTCCTATCCTAAAGGGTACCACTGGCTAAAGACTGTCTCTCTCTAGCTGAAGCAATCAAGAAGAGTGGTCATCCATGCAGAACACTCACATAAGCCAAGGCAGTTTCACAAAGCTCAAGAACACTGTCAAATACTTTTCTCTAACCTGGCTAAAATCCTATGCAAAGTAGAACAGAACCAGAGCAAACCATTACCTATCTAGCATCTATAATTCCTATGGAGTAAACAGATGTTTACTCCAAATACAACATCACTGTTTGTACAGCCTCAGAAACCACTGTGGAATGGATGTCATTTACATCTACAGCTCTGGTATGAACCATAAAGCGTAACAATGAAAAGCAGTCAAGCACAGCAAAACTTGTTAATGGATTTTGATAACAGCAGAAAGGCACCCACTGCGTTCCTTATTATTGCTGCAACATATTTCACAGTTAATACTAAGTAGGTCAAGCTGAACACAATCACACTAAGCACCAGAATTCAGTATATAATATATCCAAGCATAATTCTTCAGACATACCTTTTATATTAAATAAATGGCCATTACAGACAAAAATGTGCACATCTGCTGCTATGGAATCTGTCCTGTTCCATCACCAAATGGATTACAGTACAATCCAGTTCCAGCCCTTACCTTTACTGGTTCCTCTCCCCACTTAACCAGTTCAGTAATTTCAGGGTAGAAAATCAACCAAATACTCTGAAGAGAAAGGCATTTTGAACACTACTAACTCATTTTTTCAATGTGAGGTTTTACCTGAATCTGTTTCTTTTTTTAAAAGATTTTATTTATTTGAGAGAGAGTGTGTGTGTGCAGGTGTGCACACACAAGTGGGTAGGGGGCACAGGGAGGCAGAGACAGAACCAGACTCTGACAAGCAGGGAGCCCGATGCCGGGCCTGATCCCAGCACCCTGGAATCATGACCTGAGCCAAAGGCAGATGCTCAACCAACTCAGCCACACAGATGCCCCTGCCTTGAGCTATTTTTTAACAAGTGGTAAAAATTTCATCTCTCAAGACACATTTCAGCAAATCCCAAACCTGAGCACTCTCTTCGCCTCCACCACCCCACCCTGTCCAAACCACCATGTCTCACCAGGTTCCTGCAACTGTCTCCTCACCAGCCTCCACTGGCAGCAGTCTAACTTGTACACAGCAGCCACAGGGGTCTTCTTAAAAGAGAAATCGGATACTGCCATACCCTTGATCAAAGCCTTCCAGTAGCATCCCATTACGCACAGAATAAAAGGCAGAAACCTCATCATGGTCTAAAAGGACCTGTATGGGGGGGGGGGGGGCGCCTGGGTGGCTCAGTTGGTTGAGCGTTTACCTTCGGCTCAGGTCATGATCCCAGACTCCTGGGATTGAGCCCTGCAGCGGGTTCCTTGCTCAGCAGGGAGTCTGCTTCTCCCTCTCCCTCTGCCCCTCCTTCCTGCTTGTGCTCTCTCTGTCTCAAATAAATAAATAAAATATTAAAAAATAATAATAATAAAATAAAAGGACCTGTAAGACCCAGCCTCTCTCTACCTCTTCTCCTGACCTAACCTCCTACAGCTCTCCAGAGCTATCCCACTGTTCCCTGACCACACCAGCAGGCCCCTACCTTGGGACTTTTGCACCTGGTTCTCTCTCTGACTGGAATGCCCTATCCCCAGATCTCTGCCTGGCTCCTTATCCTGTTCAAGGCCTTGCTCAAATGTCATCTCTTCAGAGAAGCTGTCCTCATATAATGTACTTAAAATAGTACCCCATCACCTCATCAGTATCCCTCCCCTTTGAGCATCACAGTTCTTATTTTTTAATTTGTTTAATTTGAATAAAAACAGAGGTATATTTTCCTTGTTCAAAATGAAATCTGGGCAAAACAAATGCTGTTTTATAGGCCATTTACTATGACATTAGACACAACACAAACACACTCCTTTTTAAAAATAAATATGTGGTTTGTGTTTGGTTTTCCTTTATTATTTTTATTATTTTTAAAAGTATTAAAAAGAAGTGCCGTATATACAAGAAGGTCATGTATTGGTACTAGACACAGAGGAAAAAAGTATAATGGATATAACCCAAATGCCCCAAAATAGGTAAATACTTAAGGAATATATATTAAAAAACATTAATACAACCATAATAAATAATAGTTATGAATACATAAATGCAGTGAAGTGTTCAGGAAATATTAAGTTTTAAAACCTTAATTACAGGGACACCTAGGTGGCTCAGTTGGTTAAATGTCTGCCTTCGGTTCAGGTCATGATCCCAAGGGCCTGGGACTGAGTCCCACATTGGGCTCCCTGCTCAGCCTGGAGTCTGCTTCTCCCTCTGTCTGCTGCTCTCTCTGCTTGTGCGCTCACTCTCTCTCTCTCTCTGACAAATAAATGAATAAAATCTTTCAAAAAACAAAAAAAAAAACCAAAAACAAAAAACATTAATTACTATGATAAATATGTCCAACCTTTGTATTGCTTAAATATTTACTAGTCATGAGGCATGGGCCTGACCCACTGGCAGAAGAAGCTTCAACAACTATCAAGCCTAGTCCCTGAGCTCTCTGAACAACCAGGGTAGCAGAGGCTGTCTCCAATCACAGCGCAGTAGCAGAAGAGATGTCCCTGGGGCGCCTGGGTGGCTCACTCGTTAAGTGTCTGCCTTTGGATCGGGCTGGCCCCAGGGTTCTGGGATGAAACCCTGCTTCGGGCTCCCTTGCTTGGCGGGGAGCCTGCTTCTCCCTCTGCTTGTGCTCTGTCAAATAAATAAATATATTTTAAAAAGAAGAAGAAGAGATGTCCCAGGACAGACTGTACAGGTGCCACAGGAGAGCACAGCTAGGTATGACCCTAAGGAAAGGCTTTCTGATGAAAGGATCCCTAAACTAAGAACTGAAGAACAGGGACGCCTGGGTGGCTCAGTTGGTTAAGCAGCTGCCTTCGGCTCGGGTCATGATCCCAGCGTCCTGGGATCGAGTCCCACATCGGGCTCCTTGCTCCGCAGGGAGCCTGCTTCTCCCTCTGACTCTGCCTTCCACTCTGTCTGCCTGTGCTCGATCTCGCTCACTCTCTCTCTGACAAATAAATAAATAAAATCTTTAAAAAAAAAAAAAAAAAAGAACTGAAGAATACACAGGAGACAGCCGAAAGAAGGGGCAGGGTGGGGGAGGAGCGCTCACGGGACGTAGGTGTATGAAACAGAGTGGGTATCTGGGTAAGAGGCAAGAAAAGAGATAAAACTATCATACATACACTATGATTTATGATTTGTTTAAGAAACTGTTCCAAAAGAGAGGCACCTGGGCAGAGTGACTCCATCAGTTCAGGATCCAACTCTTGATTTCAGCTCAGGTCATGATATCAGGGCGTGAAATTGAGCCCCATGTAGGGCTCCACACTCAGTGGAGAGTCTGCTTGAGATTCTCTCTCTCCCTCTCCCTCCGTCCCCTCCCCCCACTTCTAAAACAAAAAACAAATAAAAATAAAGGTCCCGATGGAGCATGTAAATTAAGTGTATAACATCTATAAAATAGCATCTATATTTGGTAGAATTTTTGATAAATTCTTTATTTGCTATGAATTATGATACTAAATAAAAACCCAACAGTGATACTTCAACCACTTAGACTTCTAAAAGCCTATTTTGTCCTGTGGCTCTTCTGTTTCCTTCAGTCTATCTGGCCCTCTGACCAAAGTACAAGTAGGGACAGGAAACAATTTGAACACAGCACACAAGTGCTCAAACACAGCCTTCCCAGGCCTGGCCAGGGCACTTTCCCACCCAGAAGTACTAAGCCAGAAATACTCAGAGCTCCCTGGTCTCAACTGCCATGCTACTTTATTACCTCTACCCCAACCCAAACACCCCGTTCTTCTCAGGTGCCAGCAGGACCTCTGTGCTTTAGCATTCCAAGCCTCCAGCATTTGGCCCACCTAATGTATCTCACCCCATTTCTGCCCACAGATTCTTCACTCCAGCAAGGCTCTCTCTGCTTGACCCTGTACACACCACACTCATTCTTGCCTCAGGCTGACCCCTGCTTGGACCATCAGAACCTGCTCTCCCAGTTCCTATTTAAACAGCACCCACTCTTCAAGGCTGGGCTCTTAGCTCAATAAATACTTAGTCAAGTTCTTTAACCCACAATAATCTCAAGTTAACCTAAATTTGAACTATGTATTTATAAACGTTTATGTTAAACAATACGTAGTTGGCTATACCGCACTTTTGTTCTAGAAATCTCTAAATGTATTTTTGCAAGGCTTGCCTCCTAGCTTGTAAGGCCAAAGGTAATAACTTTTACTTCATATCCCACTTATATAAGTATGAAACTTAGAAAACACATATCTAATACCTGTTGGCTGGCTGACAGTTCCTGGGTGGAAAGTTAAGCCAAGCATAATTCAATACCAGCTGCTTCTCTCTGAAGCTATAGGTTTAAGGACTGTGATTGGGACTTAATTTACATGCTCCATTGGGACAGGAAACAGAGCATAAATACTGACAATGCAAGACAGTTAAAGGAACAGTAACATCAAAAACCTGAATAAAAGAAAAAAATTGACTGACTGACTGAATCCTAAAGTAGGCAAGCACTACCATATTGCAAGTCTCCCCAGCACCTTGTACATTATCTAGCAAACACCAAATAATAATAATACAAATAAATAAATCTATATGTGAATAATGAAACTTAATACAAGTAAAAAAAATATGAGGTAATAGGTATAACTAAAAGCTAACATTTTACTTTTAAAAGCCCCAAGGTGATCCTTGTGTTATTTTTTTTTAATGCTAATAAATTTATTTTTAAACAATGCTTCAAATCCTCCATAAGGAGTTATCTTAATTTTTCTGAAAACTAAGTGAGCCATTCTCCAGGAAGAAAAAAGGTCAGGCATTACTTCTTACTTAGGGAGGAAGAAACACTGGCGGGGAGAATGAATTGAAAAATTAAATAATGTGTCCCCTGCCACCCAACAAAGAAAATACGCAAATCAGACTAGCATCTAATTTACTTGTAGCATGTGACCACAAGAAAAATCTGCAGGATTCCAAAGCAGAGAAGTTCCTCTGGCAGGTCAAAAGCAATGCTAAGTCCTTCCAATATAAGATACCCTAAGCCTTTTTTTTTTTTTTTAAGGTTTATTTAATTCCTTTTAGAGAGAGCACAAGTGGGAGCTGCAGAGGGAAAGGAAGAGAGAATCCAAAGCAGACTCCACCGAGCTGAGTGCAAAACCCAACGTGATCCCACAACCCCAAGATCACGACCTAAGCCAAAACCAAGAGTCAGACGCCTAAACGACTGCACCACCCAGGCACCCTGGACACCTTATTCTTTATTTGAAGAGTTCTTTTTCCAAAAAGAGAACTCAGGAAAAATGAAAACAATTAAATAAGCTCTGAGAGTATGTTCTTAAAAGTAAACAACACAGGGACGCATGGGTGGCTCAGTTCGTTAAGCGGCTGCCTTCGGCTCAGGTCATGATCCCAGCATCCTGGGATCAAGTCCCACATCGGGCTCCTTGTTCTGTAGGGAGCCTGCTTCTCCCTCTGCCACTCTGCCTGTGCTCGCTCGCTTGCTCTCTCTCTCTGACAAATAAATAAATAAAATCTTAAAAAAAAAAAAAAAGGTAAACAACACATACAGAAAATTATTTCAGTTTCAGTGGAAGACAGGGTTAGGGTGCCCAACCTCTTCCTTGAAGACATTTACTACCCTCTTCTCCCTAGAAACCTTTAGTGACAGGAAAACCTCATCCCAATTACTTCATGCCACACATCCACAATAAACACAGCTGCCTAAAGATGGGCTGAAGAACCCATTTGTTGACAAACAGATAAGATGTCCCGTAAGTACCATGTAAATGTCCATGGTACATGCACATCTCTCACTGTGGGCTGATGGCCAGCATGATGTTTCTACTTCTATTTTAGTTCTCTTCAGACTATTATAGTGATTCCTATTCACTTCCATTTCCTCACGATCGTCATCACAGGGACACACCTCACTCATCTTTGTGCTCTCAGTGCCTAACACTGTGCCCTGCGAGAGACTTTAGAAACAGTGCTGCAGAATGAATGGCCCAGTGTGTCACTCATCCTCCCTTTTTAACAGCTGACCACCCAGAGAAAAGGAGACTTGGATGAGAGCAGCCTTCACACAGAAGCTAAGCCTGAAATTACAGACCATTTCTATAAAAATCATTTTCTCACCTATCAATCACCTTATCTATCATTTCAGAAAAACGACTGAGTTTTCCTTTTCGTGATTAGTATAGGTACATAGAAAGCACGATTCTTCCAAAATCTTTTCCCCCCCAAACTAAACACATCACTCCTGGGCACCCATAAAAACTACAGAAGAAATGGGAGCATTATGTATTTGAGAAGAAAGACATTGATTTCAAACCTACAATTCTCTCAAACTCTCAAGCAAACAGAAAATAGGAAGAAAAAAGCTCTGTCAGAAACCATTTAAGGGCAAATAAAGTACATTATCATGATAAACTTAGAATAATCTCTCCCAGAATTTATCATCAACAGAACAGGTGAAGCTTCACAGAAAAAAAGATAAATTAGAAGGGAGCCTTGTTCACTTAATAAAGCCCAAGTTACATCTTTTTATAACCCATTAAGCTTATATAATTGAAAGGGTACCAAGTGTATAATTTCTTCCATGCATCTAAAAACAAACCTCAGCTCAATAATTCACAGCAGAAAACAGGTAGTCATAAACATGGCAGGTTTACCTCATCTCTGAAACATACTTTTAACTATGCACTTGGCTAATTTCATAGTCATCCATTATTCTTATGGACCCTCTTAAAATATCCACTGAAACAGAATTTCAAATACTTCCCTCTAATTCAGTGTGATACAAACAACAGATCTTGTGTCCAAAATTATAGCAAATAGCCACAGTTCCTTTTCAGGAACACCATGAGCAGGAGGCCAAAACCCTCACAAATCATCTGTGTAAGTGGGTCCTGCAGTGACTGTGACACGGTGCCATGTGTACACATACAGTTACTTCTAGACAATCACCTCCTAAAAGAAGAGATGACAGTCACTGCATCCAAAGTTAAAACCAAACCTCAGAAATGCAGCTGGGCCAACTAAGTAGCACTGGAGTTTTCTAAACAAGTGTCACAGATGATCTCAAAATAGGTCAGACTCCTCCCTCCTTGGTTCTTTAGCAACATGCAAATCTCTAACACTCCCCCCAGAGGTGAGATTCTTTTTAGTGGTGTCTTACACGTAATATTTTCTCTCAATTTTAAGAGGGTCTAAAGGAGCTAGGGGGGGATGGGGGCTGGAGAGTACATCAGAGAAGCAGGGGTCTATTTTTATATTGGGAGCTTAAAGTGAATCATTTTGGAGCAATGCAGACAAAGCTGAGGCCCACCTTGATGACAGCTGTATCAAAGGCCTAAATTTCCAAGGATCATAAATCACTATAGTAAGCATATCAACAGCATGTGGTACCCTGCAAGCATTTTGCAACCTTAACATTAGATCTCCTACAGTCCTTTGATATTCTCAAAAGATGCCTTGGATTTCAAAGGCAGCCCCACATCAGCAAGGCTTGCAAATGGCAACCCAGAAAACTGCATGAACACGGGCAAGTCCCAACCAAAACTGACTTTGGGGATGCAAGGAATGTGCCATTACCTGTATTCCTCTGAGGGAGTGACAAAAATATGGCCACATCATTAAAAGGAGAAATTACCCTAAATATACAAACCAAATGAGAAAACAAATTATATGAGCACCTCAGGAAAGAGGCAACTACCCAGACTACTCTCCCCTGATTCAGGACAGTCTCTCTCATCTCACCAACCCCCTGCATAAAAAGACCAATATTAACCGCTGTAATTACAAATTTATCTCTGACTCCTTAGCAAAAAAGTTTCAGAGCTTCTTTCCGGAACAACTGGACTGAAATAAGCAACTGGAGAAAAATGGCCTCTTAGAGCATGTCAAGATTGACAATCATGTCAATCATACAAGCTAACTCTAGCTTTTTCTGTATCTTTATATTAAAAGTTCCTGGGTCTGGAACACCCACCTGGCTTAGTCAGAAGAGCCTGTGACTCGATCTCAGGGTTGTGAGTTCAAGCCCCACACTGGGGGGTTGAGATTACTTAGATAAATAAATAAATATTTGAAAAAATAATAAACATGAGTACGTGGATGGCACAGTTGGTTGGGGTCCAAAACTCCTGGTTTTGGCTGGAATCATCTTAGGGTTGTGGGATTAGATCCTGCAGTGGGCTCCACACTTAGCGCAAAATCTACTTAAGATTCTCTCTCTCTCCCCCTCTGTCTTCCTCCTCATGCTCTTGCTTTCTAAAATAAATTGAAAAATACACAGATAAATAAAAATATAAGTTCCTGAGCCTGTGATTGAGGTGGCAGGAAATACTGGTATCTGCTCCCATTCCTAGCTCAAATAACCTATTGATGCTATCCTCATTGAATCTACCACAAAAAAGTGTATTTACAGATTTCTGGGATTTAAAAATTTGCTGAGTTTGTTAGAAAAGAAAAGGCATGGGGCACCTGGGTGGCTCAGTGGGTTAAAGCCTCTGCCTTCGGCTCAGGTCATGATCTCAGGGTCCTGGGATCGAGCCCCGCATCAGGCTCTCTGCTCAGCAGGGAACCTGCTTCCTCCTCTCTCTCTGCCTGCCCCTCCACCCACTTGTGATCTCTGTCTGTCAAATAAATAAAATATTTTTAAAAAAAAGAAAGAAAGAAAAGGCATGATCTCAGGGTCCTGGGATCGAGTCCCACATCGTGCTCTCTGCTTGGCAGGGAGCCTGCTTCCTTCCTCCTCTCTCTCTCTGCCTACGTGTGATCTCTCTCTGTCAGATAAATAAATGATATCTTTTTTAAAAATAAATAAATAAAATAAAAAAGAAAAGGCAATGCATTATCACACTCATAAAATGTCTTTCTGATGTCTCTTGTCATAAAATGAAAACAAAAGTATTTATTTTAGGACAAAACTTAATTCTCTACTGCAGCTGAAGACTTACTGGGCAGTTAGTACCTGCATAAAAATACATGGAACAAATATATTTGCATGTAGCGTTGTTATAAGAAAGACATCAAGATGACAGTGGACTTCTCTAGGTAACATTATAGAGAATAAATATTGCTAGACAAAGGCAAGATTGTGGGCTACAACAGTCCTGAGTTCCTAAGAAAGAAAAGGAAAACTAAAGTATTTCAGATTTATAGAGTATGTTTATATTCTCAAAGTATTTTCATGTCTATTTCTTCCTTTCAGTGAATGTACAACCATTGCCATCTGACAGCTAGGGAGGCAGTGCCCTTTATCACACGCTGAGCCCACAGCACAAGCAGAATCAGGGTGCAAGTCTTCTCATGCTAAATAGAAGACATAAATCCAGCTTATTTATAATGCTCACAGGCTATCATGGTTCAGAACTTTTTGGTGAAGCAAGAAAAATCATGAAGGGCACAGTACATACACGGTATGTTTAAAAGATCCAGTTACTCACTCCTATCAAACCAACATCCCATCTCTGAGTACAACATTATTTCTGGAGTTATATACACTGTTTCCCACAGGTCACCCAGTTCTCGATCTCACACTGATTCAAACGCACATATTACCCAAGAATTTCTTTTTTTTTTTTTTTTTAGGGCAGTGCTTCTAAGGGAGGAAACAGCCCCAAGTGGAAATGGAAAACACTCACAAGCTAAGCTAAATGCTATGTTCAAGCCACTCATGTTCACATTAGTCTCATCCTAAGTAATCATGCTACTGACCCAAGTGTCAGTCAGCATCAACATCAATCTCCATAGGAAGAGCTAAAGAAAAGAAAATCTAATTAAAAGCCCAAGAAAAAATCCACTTTAATCAAAGCTGCACCCCAAAGGCCAAGGAACTTTATGGTAGGGAAAAAAATCCCAAAACATGAAAAAATTAGTAAGAAGAAAAAAGAGATGTCAAGGGGGGAAAAGAGGAGACATTTTAATTTAAAGGACTAATAACTAATAACTATCAAAAATAACTTTCCAAACAGAGGAAGCATAAAATGATGAAAAAATAACAGAAAATGGAGAGGGTTAAAATGCACAGAATCACAATTTTAAGGATATTTTACTAAGAAGAATAAGAAACTAAACATTTTCGCCTGCGTGGCTCAGTGCCTTCGGCTCGGGTTATGGTCTCAGGGTCCTGGGATCGAGCCCCACATCAGGCTCTCTGCTCGGCAGGGAGCCTGCTTCCTCCTCTCTCTCTGCCTGCCTCTCCGCCTACTTGTGATCTGTGTGAAATAAGTAATCTTATAAAATCAAAACAAAAGAATGATAGATTTGATTTTATCAAAATCAATTAAAAGAATCCATCTACTATAAGCCTATGTTGACATCTTTTCCCAAGTGGAACAACCATACAGATGAGGATCCCAGACTTGGCCAAAAACAAGGGCCACTATTCTATGGGAGTCCTTGGACAGGAGCTGCCTAGGACTCTATTAGATGGGAGCCAAAGCTAGAGGACAGAAAAGGTGTACCCTAAAAACTCAGTCTAACAAATTACTGGTATCCTTTTCTCCACACTAAAATGTCTGTGTGAATTATAACCAAGACCACACACAGGCCAAATCATTATTGTTTTGTCTTGTTTTTTTCTCACAACACTACTGTTCTTAATGTGAAGCAAAATAATCATCATATCAAACACACACACACATACACAAGTTAGTTGTTAAGAAATCTCATAGTAACTACAAAGGATTCAATTACCCAACTTAAAAAAAAAAAATGACTTACTAATTTTAAACACTTACCATGTTTTAAAAATCTTTTTACCTCAGAAGCTCTTTTCATGTCAGACTTTTCAGAAAAAGTCAAAAATCTGTATTACCTCCAACAGTTGGAAATCAGTTTCAACTACAATTTATTTAAAAGAAATCACTCCCCATCCAGTATCACAGCACTGAGATTCCAAAGCAGTTGTCATGCATAATTCCGTATCAGAACCCAACTAGCACAACTGCACTCCCAAAAAGAAAGGCCTACAGACTAGAAAAATAACAGAAGTTGCATTTCCCATTTCATATTTTGAGTCTAATATACTGATGAGTCTGGAAAGAAAGAGAAGACCTCAAGTTCAGCTTGACAGTTATTTACTACAAATAATAAAGCAATGACTGGCACTCGATTTTAAAATAAATGCCTAAAACCCATGGGGTATATATATATTTGTATATATACATATATATATATATTAAAAGCATAAACCTTATGGTATGTGAGTTATAGCTCAATAAAGCTTTTTCTTTTTCTTTTTCTTTTTTTTTTTTTTTGAGAAGAGAGGGAGAGAGATAATCTTAAGCTGACTCAACACCCAGTACAGAGCCAGCCTCTAGGTTCAACCTCACAACCCTGAGATCATGACCTGAGTTGAAATCAAGAGTCAGACACTGAACCAACTAAGCCACCCAGGCACCTGAGGCTATTATTTTTTAAAATAAATAAATGTTACTTAGAGGGTGACTGGCTGGCTCAGATGGTTAAGCATCTGCCTTCAGCTCCCAGGGTCCTGGGATCAAGTCCCACATCAGGTTGCCTGATCATGGCCTGATTCTCTCTCTCCTGCTCCTGCTCCTGCTCCAGAGCCCTGCTTGTGCTCTCTCACTCTCTCTGTCAAATAAATAAATAAAATCTTAAAAAAAAAAAAAAGGTTAGAAAGAAGTACTCCATATATAAACCACCTGACTTTATTACTGAGAGTCCATAAAATGTGTATTTTAGAGCGTATAGCTGTCTCAGCTGGAAGAGCATGGGACTCTTGATCTTGGGGTCTTGAGTTTGAGCCTCAGGTTGGGTGTAGAGATTAATTAAATAAATATAAACTTTTTTAAAAATGTGTATACTAAATTGCGATATATAAAGATCATCAACTTCACTTATAATCAAAGAAATGCAAATTAAAGTGACACTGTACACTCTTCACCTATCAGGTTAGCAAAGATTAAGAACTCTCATAATACCCAGGGTTGGTGGAAAAATGAAGAAACTGAACTCCAAAACATTCTTTGTGCACACTGGCATATCTGGGAGAGCAATTTATTAACAGCTTTCAAAATTAAAAATGTACAAGGGCACCTGGGTGGCTCAGCTGGTTAAGTGGTTAAGCAGCTGTCTTTGGGATCACCTGGGATCAAGTCCTCTCCCCCCCACCCCCATCCCCCACCTCGGTGGGCTCCTGCTCAGTGGAGAATCTGCTTCTCCCTCTCCCTGCCCGCGCTCACACAGGCATGCGATCTCTCTCAAATAAATAAATAAAATCTTTTTAAAAAATTAAAAATGTTGGAGCATCTAGGTCGCTCAGTTGGTTAAGCAGCTACCTTGAGGTTTAGGTCATGATCCTGGAATCCCAGGATCAAGGCCCATCTCAGCAGGGTGTCTGCTTCTCTCTCTGACCCTCCCCCTTCTCTTGCTTTCTCTCACTCTCAAATAAATAAATAAAATCTTTTTTTTTTCATGTACATACTTATGGATCCAGCAATTCCAATTCTACAAATTTACAATACAGATATACCTAAACAGCTGTACAGGTACAAGTATTAAAAAAAAATCAGAACCAATTTAAGTATCCATCAATGGATTGGAAACTGAAGTATACATCCATGCCGATATCCCAGCTGGCAGTTGTTTTAAAAAAAAAAAAAATTAAAGACCTGAGGTATAATTACAAGTACTGACTTGAAAAGTATATGCTTGAAATATTAAATAAAGAAAAATTCACTATAGTATATGTAGTGTGTACACATGTTTATGTATACATAGAAAATGTCTGGAAGAATATTGGGGGAATAAGCATTATTCTTTTTGAACTGTAGAAATGTGATTACAATGAGCACATATTAATTTTATAATTACAATTTGTATTTAATTTGAATGAATCAGGCTCTCAAATAAAGCCTTCCCCTGGTGTTAAATCTCCCCATGCTACGACCCCAACTTGTCTTTCCAGTGCTTCATGGTTCCAGCCAAACCAGTCTGTTCTTCCTTTGAGAAATCAACCCAAAGGACTCCTCTCCAAAATACTCTTAACAACTTGGTCTGAACAGCTACCAGTAACAGCTTCAAACATAAACTACTTCAGCTGAAAGAACTACATATGCCTGCATCTGCTACTGAACATTTTAAAAGAATTTTTTTAAAAAAGGAAATCAAAACATATTTAATAATCATCAGAGAAGCAGCAAGAGTTCTCCCCATTTCCCATCCTTCCAGCCTGGGTACCTCTGCTCCATGCAATTTCCTGCCTGAAATCCTCTTACCTACTTATCACATGTCCAAATCCTGCCAATCCTTCAACACAGGTTAAACACCTCCTCCTATACCAAATCTTCCCTAATGCCCCCAGCCAGAGCTGATTCTCTTTCTTAAACCATGGGATCATCCCCTCCTGAGACACATTCCTCTATCAAGTAGTCAACAGTGTACATGTCTTATTCCTACTGGGGAGAAAACTCATCAAGGGCACATAAGTGTCTAGGTCACCGTGTATGCCTCATTTCATACATAAATTAAACTGGTATTTCACTAAAGTATGTAAGGAACGGCAAGAATCTAAAAAGCACAGGTTTTTCCTATTTAATTAGGTAACAGTTATGTACCACAAACAACAGAAGTAGGAAAGGTAAGGATCCCTCTCTCTCTCTCTCTACACACACACACACACACACACACACACACACACACACACACACACACACGGCCGCCCCCACCCACGCCCAGTGCTCTAGTATGCCTCAAATAATAAATAAAATATCTAAAAAAAAAAAAAAATGCTGGGGCACCTGGGTGGCTCAGTGGGTTGGGGCTCAGCCTTCGGCTCAGGACATGATCTCAGGGTCCTGGGATCAAGCCCCACATCGGGCTCTCTGCTCAGAAGGGAACCTGCTCCCCCTCCCTCACTGCCTGCTGCTCTTGTGATCTCCTTGTGATCTCTCTCTCTCTCTCTGTCAAATAAATAAATAAAATATTTTTTAAAAAAATACTGAAGGGCAAATTACCCAATGTGTGTGCATATTATGTGTGTTTAAAGTTTTTATTTATTTATTTGAGAGTGAGAAAGGGTATGACCTGGGGGGGATGGGCAGAGGGGAGAGGGACAAGCAGAGTCCCTGCTGAGCAGGGAGCACGTTGTGGGGCTTGATCTCAGGACCCAGAGATCATGAACTGAGCCAAAGGCAGATACTTAACAGACTGAGCCACCCAGACATCGCTACCCAATGTGTTAATACTACATTATCTGTTGGGATTTTGGTCAGAGTGCCAGCTGTCCTGCAATAAGGAGTCTTCCTTTCTTCTAAACTAACAGAATCTCTGATTTCTTTTGACTAGGCACATAGCCATCTCCACGAAAGACTACATTTTCAGCTTCCCTTGCAGCTATCAGTGGCCTGAGGATTTTGTCATAATTAAAGGGACAGAGCAGAAGTGATGTGTGTCATTTTCTGGAAAGTATCCTCACAGATTGGGGATATACCCAGCTTTTGCCCCTTCCTCCTCCCCCCTGGTAAGAATACAGAACTGACCAGAAGAACTAGAGATGCTCTTTGACTAAAAGGAGAAAACTGGGACTCCTAATGAGCATGAAGGTACCATACTAGCTCAGGGCTGCCCATGCTTTACATGAAAAAAAGGAAACTTCTACATCTTTCAAGCCATTGTTATTTTGGGTTTCTGCCACTCACCTCTAAACCTAATCCTACTTAAAACAAGGCAAAACACGGAACCTGGGTGGCTCCGTCATTAAGTGTCTGCCTTTATTTAGCTCAGGTCATGATCCCAGGGTCTTGGGATCGAGCCCCACATTGGGCTCCCTGCTTAGCGGGAGCCTGCTTCCTCCCTCCTCCCCTCCCCCTGCCTGTGTTCCCTCTCTCACTGTGTGTCTCTGCCAAATAAATAATAAATAAAATCTTTAAAAAAAAAAAAAAAGGCACACCTACAAAGAGTACTATATGTATTTATTAAGTACTACTTCATTAAGCAATTTCTAATACATATTTTATACTTCCTAGGATTAAAATAACTTTTTTGATAATTCAAAAAACCAATAAGCACTGAAATGTCTTTCTATACTATATGTAAGATACAAAAATGTTATTAGCAAGAATTTGTCCGAAAATCAGCTTCCTGAATATCTTTTGGAGTCAGGAGATTAAGCCAAATCTCCTGTATAATTGACCTCAATAAACTACAAAATAGTATTATCCAATCATTCACGTGACAAGTGAATACTTGCTACATTCTTCACACGCTAGATACAAAGGACACAAAGATGACCAAAGCAGTGCCCTCCTGGAGTTGACAGCAATATACCTGAGGTTGCAGAATGCGAAGGCAACACTCCAGATGCCCCTCTTCCAGCCTCCCAAGTTAATTATACCCCTTCTGCTACCGTGTTCTTGTTTCAGACTGAGTATAATATGATTAGGCTTCAATCCTGCTCTACTAACATAATCATATATAATCATATTCCTCAAAGAGTATACTCCCATTACTGAAATTAAAATCAACATATTACCAAAATGCCATAGCAGCTATCACTAATTGTGGGTCACTTTTCCAAATGGCAAATCTTATTTTCACATAACATTTCTCCTTAATTTCATCTCAAAAAGTAAACCTATCCCTAAATTTAAAAAATACTTTGCAGTTCCCCCTAGCTCCCAGGGAATGTCCTATAAAAAAAGGTCAGAAAGTAGGACTGCTAGACAGATGGCCAACCATGTTTAGTTACTCCTCGCAGGCCATTAAACCAAGCTCACTAAAGAGCAGAAGCTGGACCAACAAGATGCCTTGCACTCTCTCTCCATCCCCTACCTTCCTGGATCTCTCTAAGAGAAAAGAATACTAACCTGACTGGGTCAGAGTCCAAAACACTGACTGGACTTGTTTATAAATTTGAAGATCAAATGCAGATTAAACATGACACATATATATGAGGGTTTGCTATCTTGCACTTGCTCATTTTTCTCTCTTTGGGCATTCTGTAAAGTAGCCAGCCTAAGAATAGTAAGACAGTAGAATTTAGGAGGAAGAGAGATCCCTTGCCTAGGCCTTAAGTTTAACCAATTGCTACAACCAGGGTATTAGACAAATCTACATGGCTATTTTGGCCAAAAGCCCAATTAATAATAAAATATTCTGAATTTCCCACTCACCATGGTTCTACTTATAATATATCTCCCTCAGGATCATCACAAGGAAGAAAAACAACTAAGCTATCACATTCTGTTCACAATTCATTAACACCCCAAACCTCACTATGACTCTACAGTCTGTGTCATTCACTTGGTATTTAATCATATACAATTCTGTAGCATGTCCTACCCAAGAAATAATGAAAGTTTTAGTTAGTAACTCAGCACTTATTTAAGCCCTGTAGAGTTGACCCACTGATCCTAAGTATCTCCTGGGTACTGAGTATTGCAGATAATAAAGAAGCAAACATAACAGAAAGCTAGATCTCTAGATGACAATCATAACAGTAAGTTTGTTTTAAAGACTAGCACTTAGTGAATACTTACCATTTACCAGAAACATTTTAAGTATCTTGTACGTATCAATTACTTTGTTCCTCCAACTATTATCCCCCATTTTACAATAAGTAAACTGAGACCCAGAGAGGTAAGTAATTTGTCTAATTTTTTTTAATTTATTTATTTAACAGACAGAGATCACAAGTAGGCAAAGAGGCAGGCAGAGAGAGAGGAAGGGAAGCAGGCTCCCTGCTGAGCAGAGAGCCCGATGTGGGGCTCTATCCCAGGACCCTGGGATCATGACCTGAGCTGAAGGCAGAGGCTTCAACCCACTGAGCCACCCAGGCGCCCCAATTTGCCTAATGATTAAGCAGCAGACTGGGGATTGAGTCTAGAGCTCTTAACTATTTTGTTCAATGGTATGATGGCTAAGAGTGGACAAATACCAACTGGTACATTTTAAAGCTCAGCATTCAAAAGCCATCCAAGGAGACAAGAGGGCAACGTGGATCAGGATCTCAGAAAAGAGATTAGGGCTATATATTTATAAACTTGCAAACTAGACACGAGGTAGAACAAGGTCACATTAGAAAACAGTACTAGGGGAGAAGTTAATAAACAGAATCATGAGAAACAATATGTTTTCTAAATCATGAGAAACTACTTAAATATTAAGTAGTTAAAATAGTTGAAAGTTGACATTTTAGGCCAAACTGGTAACGCAGTAGGGATGTATCTTTGTATGTTATATGTATATATAACATATACTGTATTACATATCAAAATATATAATAGTTATACCTACTCTAAGGAAACTAGAACATAATTTAACTATAATGACTATAGGTTTATGGTAGCAGCTCTGTTTTTATTGTACTGTTCATCATAACTGAACTTTTCATGGTAAATCTTTAGACAATAACACTACCTATAGCAGTGCTGCTATGAGAGAAAATAATCTGCTTGAAGATCTATCTTCAGTTATGTTTTCCAGGGTATAAAGCTATGAAAAGATGGCCTAAATACATGACCACCTTTCAAAGATTTTAAGATCTCCAATGTTTACATTTATACAACGTGGGAACTGAGACAGATCTTACACAGTTCGTTAGCATTTTTTTCACTCTTAGCAGTGCATAAAATAATGGTACATGTTACTAATGACGACATCTTAGATACAATGAAATGTGTCTTCTAGAATACATTTAATTCAACATGTAAGCATATATACTGCTGTAGTTAAAACTTTCTGAATTCAATAGTTTCACAATCTAATGGGAAGAACATGATTTAACATTAAGATACAGGGATGCCTGGGTGGCTCAGTCAGTTGGACGTCTGCCTTTGGCCCAGGTCATTAAGTCCCACATCAGGCTCCTTGTTCAGCGGGGAATCTGCTTCTCCCTCTGCCAGCGACTCCCCACGCTTGTGCAGTCATGCATGTTCTCTCTCTCTGACAAATAAATAAATAAAATCTTAAAAAAACACACACATTAAGATATAAATGGAAGAAATAATCATTAACACAAGATGTAAGTGTCTTTTTGCCATCTTTCAACGCGGCCCTAATGGTGCACATGAATGTCCTGGGCTGATGCTCTCAAGAGCATCACCAATGCTGAAGAGAGCCAAATGACAAGTTCTTATTAGGCCATGCTCCAAAGTCATTGTCCGGTTTCTTACTGTGATGATAAAGCATGGCTCCACTGGTGAATTTGAAATCATTGACGTTCTCGGAGCTGGAAAAATTGTTGTGAACCTCACAGGCAGGTTAAAAACATGTGCAGCAGTCAGCCCCCGATGTTATATGCAACTCAAAGGTCTAAAAAGATGACATAATAACCTACTCTCGTCCTACCAGTTTTGTTTCATTGTACTAACAACCTCAGCTGGCATCATGAACCATGAAGAAGACAAAATTACACAGGAGCAAAAACCCTGGGATTCTTTTTCTCAGGATGTAATACTTATGTATAAATAAAATGCCTCAATGGACCACCCCCCCACAAAAAAAAATGATAAAATAAGCGGAAAGGTAAACGAACTGAAGAAAAGAAAAAAGGTACTTGGTAAGAACTCACAGTGGCCAAACCGAAAAAAAAGGCAGGCATCCTAAGCACAGTTTTAATAGAAAGAGATTATATCTGGGGTCCCTGGGTGGCTCAGTTGGCTAAGCATCCGACTCTTTGTTCAGTTCAGGTCATAATTTCAGGATCCTGGGATCAAGCCCTGCACTGGGCTCCATGCTCACCGGTGAGTCTGCTCGGGGATTTCGCTCCCTCTCCCTCTGCCTTTTCCCTGCCTCTCTCTCTCAAATGGGTAAAGAAATCTTAAAAAAAAAAAAAAAAAAAGAGAGAGAGAGAGAGAGAAAGAATTAAATCTGATGTAAGAATAACAGGAAGAAGGCAGAGAATAAATGGTATCTGAACAAAGGTAGAAGGAGAAGATGAATGAGGTTATGGTCATGTCACTCTCCTCTAAGATCCAGCAACTACTCTCCAGTTAAAGTAAAGCATTACTTGAGGATAACTAAACAAAAGGGAAAACATTTTTTAAGTCTTCTATATTTTTCTCCTTCTAACTCCTGTAGTGGTTTTATGGGGGTGTTTTTTTTGAGACAGAAAGAGAGAACATGTTGGGGAGAAGCAGAGGGAGAAGGAGAAGCAGACTCCCCTGCTCAGCAGAGAGCCCAACCCAAGGCTAGATCCCAGGACTCATGACCCAAACTGAAGGTAACCGCTTAACCAACTGAGCCACCCAGATGACCCCAGAGTGGTTTTAAAATAAATCTACAAACTCTTTGATATTCCTCCTTCAAGAGGTGGAGCATAATTTCTATACCTTTGCACATGGACTGGACTTAGTGACTTGATTTTAATGAATAAATTTGGTAGAGGTGATGATGTCTGACTTCCGAGACTAGGTCAGAAAAGCACTGAGGGGGCACATGGGTGGCTCAGTCAGTTGAGCATCTGACTCTTGATCTCAGCTCAGCTCATGATCTTAGGGTTGGGGAATTAAGCCCTGCCATTGTATCAGGCTCCATGCCGAGCAGGAAGTCAGCTTGAGATTCTCTCTTCCTCTTCCTCTCCTTCTCCCCCAACTCATGCACAAAAGCTTGCCTGCTTCCCCACCAAAATAAATTAATAAATCTGATTTGTTTTTTTGTTTTACTTTAAAAAATGAAAGAAAGAAATGGCATTGAGCATTCCTTCTTGCTTCCTCTTTCTCTCTCTTTGATCACTCCTTCTGAAGAAAGCCAATGCCACATCACAAGGTCACTCAGGTAACCACACAGACAGCAGGACGCTTCAGAGGACTCCTGCTCACAGCCAAAAGAGTTAGCCATGGGGAAGCAGAGCTTCCAGCCCCAGTCAAGCCTTCAGATGACTGCACCCCAGCTAACATTTTGACTGCAACTTCAAGAGAGACCTGAGCCAGAACCATTCAAGCCTAACCACTCCCAAATGAATGACCACAGAACTGTAAGATAATAAATATTTACTGTACTGTCACCAAGTCTTGAGGTAATTTTTTATGCAGCAATACATCACTAATATAACCCCATGGCACTTTGCATCTCTCAAACACTTAAGTTTATCTTTTAACAATTATGTGTATATAAATGGCCAGTAAAGACATTAATTTCCAGAAAGCTGTTCTCTTCATCTTTACATGCCTGCAAGGTTTACCTCAATGAGCTATAGTCATGTACTTGAGGATTTTTTTTAATATTTTTTGATTCTTGCCAGTGTTTATATCTGCAGATGTCCAAAAATGAGGTGATTACATCCTTGAATAAGAGCACAGCTAGTGAAGTGGGGTAAAAAAAGAAAATATTGATTTGACTGTGATCTGATTTAAAGATGGAATGAGGGACTATAGATAGAACAATCAAAAATAACTCCAGAATGGGGTCCCTGGCTAGATCAGTTAGTAGAGCATGTGACCTTTGATCTTGGGGTCAAGTTTGAGCCCCACACTGGGTGAAGAGATTACTTAACACACACACACACACACACACACACACACACACTCCAGAATGACATATGTAAAAGGTGGAAAAGGCAGTCATTGGAAATACCCTTGGAAGTACTGGAGGGCAAAGCTTGCTTGAAAAAAACTAGTGCAGAGTAGCAAAGTGCTGTAATAGTAACACCAAACTTACTTCAATATCCAGGAGAAAAGTACAAGCCACTCGACTAAGAAGGATTAATTTTAGATGTGCTTCTCAAACTGTTCTATAGAAGATTAGTTTCCATAAGAAAGCCAAACGTATTCTTTGGGGAAGGGAAAAAACAAAAATAGGGGCGGCCTGGGTGGCTCAGTGGGTAAAGTGTCTGCCTTCGGCTCAGGTCATGGTCTCAGGGTCCTGAGATCAAGCCCCCCATCAGGTTCTCTGCTCAGCAGGGAGCCTGCTTCCCCCTTTCTCTGCCTGCCTCTCTGCCTACTTGTGATCTCTCTCTGTCAAATAAATAAAATCTTTAAAAAATAAATAAATAACAAACCAAAGAAACAGACAAATGAAAAAACCCTCTGTAAACTACAAGATATTTCTGAGCCTTTAAGGTTTTAAGGCACATTATAAATTTACTTGAGGGTAGGGGGAGGGATAATTGGGTGATGGGTATTAAGAAGGGCACTTGATATAATGAGCACTGTGCAATGAGCAATATATATATATATATATATATATATATATATAAAATGAGCAATATGCAAACAATGAATCACTAAGTTCTAGCCCTGAAACTAATAATACAGTATATGCTAACTACCATAAATATAAATAAAGAATAAGGGGCACCTGGGTGGCTCAGTGGGTTAAAGCCCCTGCCTTCGGCTCAGGTCATGATCCCAGGGTCCTGGGATCAAGCCCCACGTCTGGCTCTCTGCTCATCAGGGAGCCTGCTTCCCTTCCTCTCTCTCTGCCTGCCTCTCTGCCTACTTGTGATCTCTGTCTGTCAAATAAATAAATAAAATCTTTTAAAAAAAATAAAATTTAATTTAAAAAAGAATAAAAAATAGGGATGCCTGGGTGGCTCAGTCTGATAAACATTTGTCTTTAGCTCAAGTCATGATCCCAACACATGGAATCGAGTCCCACGTCAGGCTCCTTGCTCAGTAGGAAGTCTGCTTCTCCCTCTGCCGCTCCTCCTGCTTGTGTTCTCTCTCTCTCTCTGACAAATAAAATCTTTAAAAAAAAATAATAAAAAATAGTAACAAAAATAAATTTACTTGACCTCAAAATACTTAAAATATTTGCAGCATATTAGTATGCCATAAATACAGTTTGGGAATAAAGGACTTGGTAGGCAGGAAGGTAGACCACATAGGTGGGTAGATTCCCAGGAAAAATGCAAGACAGATGTAATAATATGATCTCACCTAAAAAAGAAATCTTAACTACCATTTATGATGATGTAGTTTCTTAAAGGAAAATAAACTGCTGGATAAGCTATCAAAAGCAACAACAGCCATACCAGATGTCAGGAAAATAAAGATGGGAAAAACATGACAGGATTTAACAGCAGAAAAAAATCCTCTCCCATAGGCCATGGCTCAGAATGCCTCCCATTCCCATACCTCCTACTGTGTACCTCAGTGAGATACAGCTTGAACAAGTGAGCAACCCACCATCTGGGAGGCTGGTAGGTAGCTTAAGAAATGGTCTGGCTCCAAACCCTTAACCAAGAGTCCTATCAGATCCTCTCCTGGGAAACGTTAATTAAATATATAATGAGTCCTTAGTAGAAAAGGTGGAAGCTGAGCAGAGGCATAAAGTCACAAAGAAACCAGACAGAAAAGAGCAGAGTGAATAGAAAAGGATTAGGTGAGCCAGCCCTGCCTGTTTAGGGTCTTGTGCATAATACCTGCCTTCAGTAAAAAAATATTTAAGTTAGTGTAATACTATCCGACCTCAACAACTTAGGTGCTGACCCACCCAGACACAGCAGGACTGCAAACTGATGATACCCCTTCAGTCACTTCAGGGACCCACACATAAAGAAAAGGGGAGGGAAAGAGGAATGAAGGGCAGGGGAACACTGGCACTGGATATAAAAAGGAGCATCTAGTTTAAATTCACCCGAATGTCTTCATATAACAAACATCTTTTTAAATCAGTGGTCAGCCTTTGCTTCTCATTAGGAATCAACCAAAATTACTGTAGCGTTGATACACCACCCCAGTGCAACCATGTTCTAACCAGGGAGGGAAAGGTTTCCAGAGAGTCCCCAGGCAGCTGCTCCGAATTCATACATGCAGACACATGCCCACATTCTCACCTGCTCACACTCCCCACAAATTTAGTCAGCCCCCATACATTAAGTGCCACCACCAGCCCACTCACCCTGTTCCCCACCTCCAGAAGTAAGGGGGTCAGGAATCAGACCTCGGGGAGCCTGGTGAACACGTACAGGTGTCAATGAATGAGTACATGTGTGCTCTGCTGAGTATGTGTGTGACCACCTGTGCTAGCATGGGTTTTTGTAGGAGGGGCTCTCCCCTGCTGCTCTAAGAGTCTGTCTAGAGATCCAGCATCGCCAGGCTTGCTCACAAGCTCTCTTTCAGCTTATTCCAGGCCCACAATGTCAATACTATCCTTTAGAGTGGTGTGGTGTCCTTATGCTACACAGAGCCTGCACAACTATGGCCAGCCCTGGCACCAGGGTATGTCTCAACAAATCCTTCCTGCTGAGGAGGCAACAAGGTAATCTGGTCACTGGAGCTGGGCAGGATCCTTATCCCAAACAGTACTCCAGCATCTGTGAGGCCCATCAGAACCTGAGGTTATTGTTCTGTGAGGCCTGATTCTCTAGGTTTCCAGATCTGCTCCTCTTTTCTCCAATGCGTGAAATGACTTGAAGGCTTTCTGTTCCTTGCAACCAAATAAGCCTAACAAAACCTTTACAAATCATATGTATATCTGGTTTTAAATTAGGGCACGGCCTGTAACTTCAACTTCTGATGCAAAAGCCCAAGACAAATAGGCTGTGAAGATTCCTCAAATACCAAGAGGTCTAATGAATTAGAGATCATATCATTTTATAACATAACTATATAAGGAAATATTTCACAAGTAAACATATTGCTTATGGTTGCTGGTAAATTTGGTAAATTTTACCAAATAAAAACAATTTTACACTGACACAAACAGGTCACTTTACCACAAACCTCTTGTATTAGCAGTCCAACCTGACCTAGTTAGCCAATATACAGACACATGGCATAGATTATATTACTTGGCACACCAACAAGTTAATTATACAAATCACAATTCCAACCAAAACTTCATTCTCGTAAATATATTTAGGATCTGAACATGTCTGAGTTAATGTGATCAAATATTCATTAAAATGGCTTAAGCAGGGCACCTGGGTGGCTTAGTTGGTTAAGCGACTGCCTTCAGCTCAGGTCATGATCCCGGAGTCCTGGGATAAGAGTCCCATATCGGACTCCCAGCTCCATGGGGAGTCTACTTCTCCCTCTGACCTCCCTTCTCATGCTCTCTCTCTCGATCACTCTATTTCTCTCTCTCTCAAATAAATAAATAAAATCTTAAAAAAAAATGGCTTAAGCAATCTTAACCATTTTCTAACAAATAAATGTTCACTTAAACAGGACAAGCAAAGCTACAAAGTTGGAACAACTATGAAGATAACTACTAATAATTAACAATCACTTAAACATGATTCAAAAGGAATTTCTAGTTGTTGAAAGACTCTATGATCAGCCAGAGCACAGCATTATCAGAGAGTGATTATGTAAAACAATAACTATTGTTTCAGGGTGTATGTATGTGTAAAATGAAGTTCACAACTATGTTACACTAATGACTCTAAACATCTGAATTTTCTGCTATCTTAACCTTTACATCAACTGCAAAAGAAGCTGCCAAAAGCAGTTAGTTGGAAAGCACAGAAATTCCCAGAAGAACTCAGTATATACAACTTATTTTACTACTTAAATGTTTTTTTGATTACTGGGATTTAAACAAGATGTTAAAGATTCAAAACTAATTTTAAAACTAATGGGTGCTTACTAAATCCATAATAATATTCAACATACACTGGTTCTAGAAGGGCACAGGTCATATTCCTCTGTGTGTGTGTTTTTATAGCACCTGGCATATTTTTGTCAACAGTACATATAATTGTTTCAAGACTTACAGTGATTCTACCCTACTTTTTAGAAACATTTTCACTGACCACCATGTCAAAGGTGAAAAAGTAACTGGTCCATTTATTTCTTGATTTGGATTACCTTTTTGTTGTGAACCCGTTCTCAGTTACTCTAGTTACCTTGCAACAAAACACTGGCAGAGAATATACTGGATTGAAATTACTAGCCTCTATTCCTACTGAATAAATAATACATTCGAACTGTTCACATTTCATTTGTAAAAGGTACACAACTTCAGGGGTTGCACTCTTAAATTCTGAAAGCAAAGTGAATCAGAAATCACATTCCTGAGGGTCTGAAACAGATGTTTATTCTATGCGGAGTCCCCTTTGCCTCTGCAAACCTCTCCCAAAAGTCCACTCCACTAAAACAACAGAGATGGGCTAGGATGTGTGATAAAAAACCTTCTGGACATTTATCAAACAGATTATCTCTGAAACTACACTTTGGATTACAAGTCTTTGGGCAGGAATTTGGCCTTCTGTGTTAATCTGTGTACACATTCATTTCATTTTCTCTTGCCTCTGTTTTTTTTTTTAACCTAACCCAGAGAATTAGTCATCCTATCAGACTTAATTTCATCTGTTTATATGACAATTGAAAACAACACTACTGCAACACAACACTACTACATCCACAAAAATACTGATTTTAGTGAGTTCCTCTCTCCCCTACCTCCCCACCATCCCCAAGAAATCCCAGAAGAAAACGCCTGGGTCCAGAGCTAGGATTTTTCTCTTCTATTGGGTAGGTCTATTTGACTTTTTACTAATGATACTGAAAACTTTTTAAAGACTGCTAGTGTACGTACAATTTCTAACACCAAGAACACAAACAAATCCCTTGATTTTGTTTAGTATTCTAAGACAAACTATGTTTTTCATAAAAGAGTATCAATTCAAACGAGTCTTTGGAAGTCACTATGTGTAAACACTTCTGATAATAGAACAAACTAATGTCAAGACACAGCCAATAACATAAAAAGCCTCGACACATCCGTGCCAGTCAAAGGACATCTGCATTAGCAGCTCAGGGAAGTGGCATTTGCAGGAAGGCACTACAACTGCCTTCAAAAGAAAATCATTAGGCCTCAGCCGTTAATCCCCTCCCCCATCCTCTTCATCAGGATCCCTTCAAAGCAATTAACCGGTAGAAGGTGCTATTCTGCAACCCACAGTATTCACACCAACCTCCATCCTTGGCCCAGAGCTGGGTTTAAGCCAGGAGGACTCTATCAGCGTATTCCCTGACCAATACTCAAGGAAGCCTCTACACCAGCCCCGGAAAGAGAAAAACAGATCTTTCTTTATAAGCCCTACTTACAAAACAAAAAAATGACATCTCAATAGCCAGCATACCTGATTATCAACCATCAGACCACTAAAATGTCAAAACACACAGACACTCTTTGCCAAATATTAACCACAAATATGATCATTATCATCTTAACTGAGACAATCTACTTCTACCTAGAAAAGACCCTCATCACATTCACTACAATAAGAGTCAACTGAACAAGTCACTGTCCCCAAACAAAGTCAGGGGCAATGAGGAATAGGAAGGATGACTATAAGGTCACGACATATAGAAAAGGTTTTCATCTTTACATAGACAAAAAAAGAGCAGCAGAAACTAGGGCTGCAGAGGAAAGAAGGGAGGTGGAGGAGTCGAGTCTCTGAACATGTTTTTGAGTGTCCTTTAGTTTCCAATCTACTCTTCTGCCTCTCGTAAGGTTGCAAAAAAAAAAAAAAAAAAAACAAAAAACAAAAAAAACAGCCAGACATGAGATGGGTGAAAGAAAGCTGGAAAAGAAAAGCGTCCACCCTTCCCCCATCTTCTCTCCTCTCTCCCAAAAAGAGCTGTGTTTGTCTGTGCAAACCTAGTCCCAAATATGGGAGAGAGAGAATGAATGTGTGTATGGAAGAACAATGAGCCCTCAGCCTGGTATTGTGAGTGTGTGTGTGTGTGTGTGTGTGTGTCTGCCTGCCTGCCTGCCTGCCTCTGCCTCTTTTCCCTTCGACCTCAACAACAACAGGGAGAGCTGGAAGCCAGCTTTTCCTTCAGGCCATCAAAACCAAAACTGGTTTATAATTTACAGTGGAATTAACTCAGCAAGCAGATCCATGGAAGGAAATAGCTACCCAAAGATCATTTTATTATTGTATAGATCCATCCTCTCTCCCCTCCCCCAACAGACTGAGACTAAAGAAACCAGTGTACATCAGACAAAAAGGTCTCTCTTTAAATGGAAAGCAATTATCAAAACTGTTCCATATCTAAACAGAGGATGCATTAATTTATGTTACACCAAAATGTTTGGTTTGTAATTCACCAAGTTTCCCTTTTACTAGTTATCTTTTTTGTGTGTTTAAAAATTTGCTTTGGGGAAAGCTATTTCAGGATTCATACAAAACTACTTTCTAAATGTCCCTTAAAATAGCAACACATACTGAAACATTTAAAGCACCCAGTTTCTCAAGGACACATTTTGCTTAAATCAATGTTTGAAGTCTGTAATCCAGAAAGATTGTAAGCAAACCTTGGAAAAGAGGCAGAGGAAAATGACAATTCAACAATGAATCATTTTGTTTTCCTTTCAACAACTTCTCAAGCAACCAGTTTCAAAGGAAACCTGCAATACTTTCCCCTCCCAACACACACACACACACACACACACACACACACAATCTATGTAAAACTACCTCTCTTCTTTCCAAAACCTTAAAAAAAAAAAAAAAATAGAAGTCACTTTCTTTCAGGGAGCAGAACTCAAAACATGGTAGTAAGAATCCCATTCTGCTGCAAGTGATTTGGGGTTTCATGATTTAGTAATCACACACAGCAAAGAACTGGAGATTTAGAACACAAAGAAGGACTCTTTCCCTACTGTGAAAATACTACTTTAAGGAAAGCCCTCCCCCAAGACCCCCAAATCCACAAACAGTCAAAAAAATTTACAGTTTGGGTCGTTCACTTCCTTTCCTTCCCCCCACCCCAACCCCCAGTTCAGCCAGTAATTTAGTCACATGAAGCAGGTTTTCACCTCAGACAAGTCCGACAAGATCATGAATAAGCAGCAAAGACAGAACCCGGGTCGGCAGGCCAGTGGGACAGTTACCTGGCCCCGGCAGGGCCGAACAAGTCCCCGGCCCTTTATTCCCGTCCCCCCGGACGCGCGGCTCGCTCGCCGGCCTCCCCTCCCCGGCTCCCGACGGACCGAGGAGTCCAAGCCGACCCCCTGCCGCCCCACGCCCGTCCCCAAGTCCAGCGGCCAGGAGAGAAGGCAGCTGCCACGCGCCGGCAAGTTGGAGACTTACCTTCCCCGAATGCGCTACACCATCAATGGAGGTGTGTTCGTCCGGCTCCCGGGAAAGTGGGGGACGGGGCGGGAGGCCCGCGGGGCTGGGGACCGCCGGGCTCGGGCCGAGGAGGGGCCGGCCGCGGGGACAGGGCCGGGGGCTGCGGGGGCTTCCCTCCCGTGACCTCTGGGACGGTCTCCACTAGCTCCCTGCTCCTCGCTCGGCCAGTCCTTCAGAAGCGGGAGCCCAGGATCATGTCTGGTTTTGTTTTTCTGAGGGCGAGGGGCTCCCTGAGGATGATGGTGATTTTTTTTTTTTTTTTCCTCAACTAGGAGAGAAAATGAGGCAGAGACAATATGGGAGGCGAGCGAGGGGAGAGCACGGGGGAGGCGGAGGCGGGGGCGAGACCCAAGGCGGACGAGTGTCTCGGGCGCGCGGGAGGAAGAGGAGGCTGGAAGCGCTGGGGGCGGCTCGCGAGCGTCTGTGGGAGCAGCGGCGCCTCGGCGATGGTGGCCGAGCCGCGGCGGGGCTGCTGCACCGACCCGCCGCCCACTCCGCGCTCGGGCCCGGCCCACCTCGCAGTATCACGCCTCGCCATTGGCGCGTCCCGACGTGACGCGCGCGGAGGCCGGGCCAACGGGAGGCGGAGGGCGGGCGGAGGGCGGACGGAGGGGCGGGACTTCTTGCGCTCTCTCGTTTTCTCCCCCCTGCCCTCTCTCCTTTTTTTTTTTTTTTTTCTTTTTTTCTTTTTTTTTTTTTTTCTTTCTAATAAAAAGAGCCGGAGAGAAGGAGGGGAGCGGCCGGGCTGTGGCGACGCCGCGGGTCGGGCTCGAGCGCGCGCTCCGGGCGGCGGTGGGCTGGGCCCTCCCCCCCACCACCGGGGCGCGTCTTTGTGCGGAGCCGGGGCCGCGGCGCTCTGCGGGCTGGTCCCACGGGCGCGACCGGCCGGAGTCCCGCTGCCCTTGCTATTACCAGGGTCCCAATTTGCGTTTCCAGCCACTCCAGACGCGGACTCCTATTCCTGGGAGGGGGGGACACGGAGTGGGTTCCGACGATTCGCTTCAGGACTCTTAAGAAATTCTGATGGGAATGAACGTTTTCAAAATAAGTCTACGGCCGAAGATTAATTAAGAAAGAGAAAAACGAAATTCGCAGGTCGCGCTGCTTCTTTGAAAAGAATATAATAAAGAGGAAAAAGCCTGGAAAGTCTCCTCAAGGAATAAAGAAGGGACTAGAACCCCAATCGCAGAACGAATGTTAGGGAGAGAGCAGTGTGCACAACCCTGTGCCGTAAGTTTGAAAAATAAAACCTTTTTTTAAAAAGAAAATCCAAATATCACCTTTTTCTTTTGAGAAACCTAGTATTCTGTCCCACTTCCCAAAAGGCTGGTAATCACAGGGTCTGCGGTGCTGTAAGGGGAGTGAGGGGCAGGCCAAATGCTCATATTCTATTTAATATAATTTATAGGAATGAGGGGTTTGGAAATTTTAATTATGACTAGCAGTTTTTGAAATGCATATCATGTTTATTGAGTTCTTTCACACACCCTGGCATGAATCCAGGGCGAATCATCAACCTATTGTTGGTTTGTTAATATACGTAAATGCTTATTGGTGTTCTTATACTGTACACTCTCCCTGAAGGAGTTCAGATCTGTATATAATGGAATAATTAAGGGATAGAACACAGCGCAAAATAATTCACTCATCTATTTCAAATAAAGTGATAATTTTCTCTTTGGAATATCTGTTCAGATTACAATTTCCACATGCAGCAGTTTCTTTTAAGAATAATTTGGACTAGGGTGCCTGGGTGGCTCAGTGGGTTAAGCCGCTGCCTTCGGCTCAGGTCATGATCTCAGGGTCCTGGGATCGAGGCCCGCATCGGGCTCTCTGCTCAGCAGGGAGCCTGCTTCTCTCTCTCTCTGCCTGCCTCTCCATCTACTTGTGATTTCTCTCTGTCAAATAAATAAATAAAATCTTTAAAAAAAAAAAAAAAAGAATAATTTGGACTAGCACATATCATTTTACTGTGACCCAAGAGATCTAAAAACAAACGGGTCTTTGCCATTTCCTTTCTGAGTAACTTACAGCAAGAAAAACCCTCTCTTGCTGCAACTCCTTCAGCTATGAAATGGGAAACGTAGTTAATACCTCATTATATATCTAATAATGTGAGAACTGAATTTTACAACATAATAAATTCAGTAAATGGCTCCGGATATCCTAGATATGGATGGAATTATTCAACATCACTTTTGGAAATAACAAGGAGTAAAGTGTATTAGATGGGTTAGATGTATTAGATGGCTTCAGTGTCCATCACAATCTATACTTACAAGAGCGAGCGTTCTTTCTAATAAAGGTTCAGCCCTGCGGTGGGCAAATGGACAACAGTTTTTCACAAGGTGCCTGATCCTACACTACCATTAAGCAAGGAGGGGAGAGGCTCTCAAGACCAGTCAATCACATTTATCGTAGTATTAGGGCTTGCCATTACTGTCATTTATCTATAAAAATATAGATTTGGGGTGCTTGGCGGACTCGGTTGAGCATCTGACTCTTGATTTTAGCTTGGGTCATGATCTCAGGGTTGTAGGATCGAGCTCCACAAAACGCCACAACAGGGTATGCACCCAGCAGGCAGTCTGCTTAAGGTTCCCTCTCTCCTTCTCCTTCTGCACCTTCTCTCTTCCCTCTTAAAAAAAAAAAAAAAAAAAAAAAAAGTAGATTAAGGGGTGCCTAGCTGGCTCAGTTGGAAGAGCATGTGACTCTTGATCTCCAGGTCCTGAGTTCAAGCCCCACATTGGATGTAGAGCCTACTTCAAAATAAAATGTAGATTTAGAAGTCTCAAGACTTCACATTGCTACAAAGCATAATATTATGGTATTGCACCATAAAATTAGCAAACTGGATGTCTTTAACTACAAGAAGCCCATGCAAGAACTGTGGCCCAGCCATAAAGCTGGAGAGAATGGCCTTCCTGAGAGACTGATAATGTAATAACAATACATCTTAATAAAGACAACTATTAAACCATTGACTGAAAGCTTACTACGTCCCAAGTGCCATGCAAACCATGTTGTATTCCTTCGTCCACTTAGTCCTGACAATAGCCCATGAGGTGTATTATTATCTCCATCATAAAGGTCAAGAAACTGGGGCTTGGAGAAGTTAAATGACTTGATCAAGGTGAATGAGGTCAAATATCTAGTGGGTCTTTTTTTCCCCCACTATGAAACTAGAAAGAATTTCCTTATTCTCTTTTCAGCAAGCTTTAGAAAACGGGGATTACTTTGGTTATTGAATTTGAAAATATCAAGGACTTTTGTTAGTCATTTTATGTGTCCTAGAAGTGATTTCATTTTGTATACAGAGGTCACATCAGAGACATAATACCATTATCTAAAAGAAACAGGAGAAAGAGGAATTCTTTAATAAATGACATTGGGACAACCAGATAACCATATAGGGAAAAAATGCAGAAAAAACAATTCCTTAGGGGCACCTGGGTGGTTTAGTTGGTTAAGCGTCCAACACTTGATTTTAGCTCAGGTCATTAGGGTTCTCAGGGTTGTAAGATCCAGCTCCGCGCTGGACCGGGATATGAAGCCTGCTTGAGATTCTCTTTCTCTGAGGCACCTGGGTGGCTCAGTTGGCTAAGGGTCTGCCTTCAGCTCAGGTCACAATCCTGGAGTCCCAGGATCAAGCCCTGAGTGCGCTGCCTACTCACTGGGGAGCCTGCTTTTCCCTCTCCCTCTGCTGCTCCCCCTGCCTATTCTCTCTCTCTCAAATAAATAAATAATATCTAAACAAAAGTTCTCTTTCTCCCTCTCCCTGTGCCCCTCCACCTGCTTTCTCTCTCTCTCTCTTTCAAATATATCTTTAAGAAAAAAATTCTTTAACTAGATTTGCTTTATTTCTAAACACTTCACTCCCCCCCAAATTACAGATGGACATTTTTTAAATGTAAAAAATGAAACCACTGAGGGGTCCCCTGGCTCAATTAGTAGAGCATGCGGTCCCTGGTTGGTTCCCGGGTTTCGGCACCAAAAAAAAAAATTAGTAGCGCATGCAGCTCTTGATCTCAGGGTCATGAGTTCAAGCCCCATGCTGGGTGTAGAGATCACTTAAAAAAAAAAAAAAAGGCAGTGGGGTGCCTGGGTGGCTCAGTTGGTTAAGCATCCAGCTCTTGATTTCAGTTCAGGTCATGGTCTTGGTGTGATGTGAACGAGCCCTGCCCTGGGCTCCACACTCAGCAGGGAGTTTGCCCTCTTCATTGCCCTCTCCTCTTCCCATCTCTCGGCTCGCTCACTCTCTCTCTCAAAAAAAATCTCTTTAAAAAATTGCAGAGACTTTACCATGGTCTCTTACAGGATCCTATAAGACCCGCGGAACTGCTCTTTGTTAGGTTGAGTTTGGGAGTTTATTACTTTCTTTTGTAACCCACATATAGTTTATGTGTATTCTTTTGTGTATATCAGATATTTTGTGATTATTTTAATGAAACCATGAAAGTAACTAGAGGAATAGCGAATTTTTTTCAAATCATGGATTGAAGAAGTCTTTTCTAAGCATGACAGGAAGCCCAGAAGCCATAAAGGAAAAACACCAGTAAATTTAATGCATGCATATTTTACATCTCTGTAAGGCACAAAAAGACATCACAACAATCCAAAAAAAAAAAAAAAAAAAACCTGTCATAAAGTACTAACTTCCTTTTTTCTTTAAATATTTTATTTTTTAAAAGATTTTATTTACTGGGGTGCCTGGGTGACTGAGTTGGTTGGGTGTCTGCCTTCGGTTCAGGTCATGATCCCAGGGTGTTGGGATGGAGCCCGGCATCAGGCACTTGCTCGTATTCTCTCTCACTCCCTTTCTCTCTTAAAAAGATTTATTTGAGACAGAGTGAAAGAGTGAGAGAGAGCCGGAGAGCAAGGTGAGGGGCAGAAGGAGAAGCAGACTCTCCGCTGAGCAGGGAGCCTTGGACTCCGGGAGCATGATCTGAGCCATAGGCAGATAATCAACCAACTGAACCACCCAGGCACCCCTAAAATACTAACTTCCTTAATACAAATAGCTCATATGGATTTGTAAGAAACAAAATTCAGAAAGATGGAAAGAAATATATGAACAAAAAATTCACAGAGAAATGTGTTCAATAAACATGATTCAGTCATAATAAAGTAAGTAGAAATTAAAATCATCTCTCAGGTTAGGGAATATTTTTAACTTCATAATACCCAGTATTGATGAGCATGAGGAAAACAACTACTGTGATGCACTGTAGGTAAAAATGTAATCAGTCCCTTTTTAATTTTTTTTTAAGATTTTATTTATTTGAGATCACAAATGGGCAGAGAGGCAGGCCGAGAGAGAGGAGGAAGCAGGCTCCCTGCTGACCAGAGAGCCTGATACGGGGCTCGATCCCAGGACCCTGGGATCATGACCTGAACCAAAGGCAGAGGCTTTAACCCACTGAGCCACCCAGGCACCCCAAATCAGTCCCTTTTTCAGAACACAATTTGGCAACCACCTATGGAAAGGTTAAATATCCATATCCTTTGACCCAGAAATTCCACTTCTAGAAGCTCATTCTACAAATAATCTTGCATAAGTGTACAGAAATATACACAAACACACATATAATTGCAACATTGTTTATAATAGTGAAAAACAGGAAAAATCCAAACATCCATCAACAAAGAACACTTGAATAAATTATAGTACAAACATACAATGGAATACTTTATAACTTTCAAAAAGGATTAAGTAAGTCTGAATTGATATAGAATGATAATCAGGATTCAGAGCTAAGTGAAAAAAACAAGTCACAAAACAATTATGCAAGGTATAATTTTATTTGTATTTTTTAAAGTAAGCTCTACACCCAAAATGGGGCTCGAACTCACAACTCCCAGATCAAGAGTCACATGCTCTACCCACTGAGCCAGCCAGCCACCCCCTAACTGCCTTTTTATTTATTTTTTTTTTAAGATTTTTATTTATTTATTTATTTGAGAGAGAGACAGTGAGAGAGCATGAGCGAGGAGAAGGTCAGAGAGAGAAGCAGACTCCCCGTGGAGCTGGGAGCCCGATGCGGGACTCGATCCTGGGACTCCGGGATCACGACCTGAGCCGAAGGCAGTCGTCCAACCAACTGAGCCACCCAAGCGTCCCTCTAACTGCCTTTTTAGAAGAACAAATTTGTCTATGCTTCAAAGATGTCTAAAAACATAGTCACCAGGAAAATGTTTCAAGTGAGGCCAGGGGGCGTGGAATGAAGAGTAAGGAGGGAACAGGAAACAGACCTTTGATTTCATTCTACTCTGTTCTGTTTGATTTTATTTCTCTTCTTATCAAGCATGTATAATTTTTATAATTAAAAAAAAACAAGAATTCAAGTCCTTTGAACATATGGCCGGTAACTAGCCTTCATAATTCACCAGAAGAACTCGAGCTTTAGAACAAGTAAATTATTTTCCTCCAAAATGCCTTCAGCAAAACGAGGGTGCTTGATCAAGCCTGCTAACAGACTGAAGCTTGTTTCCAGGCATTTTCTTTGAGATGGCCTTCCACACTTCTGCGGTGCGAATGCCAGCCAACACAAGCTTCAGCCCTCTCCCCTTGCAGTTTTTCAGGTTGAGCAAGAGTAGGGCTGAGTACTGCCCGCCGTGGTATGTCTCTGGGCACTCAGCACACCTTGGGTTTACCCACAGTGGGGTTTCGTTTCGTAATGTGTTGGAAATCGGAATCCCAGTCCTTTCCCTCAGGCCAAGTAAGTGACCCCCGATAGTCCCCGCACAGAACTGAAATGGAGAAATCGTGATTATGGCACTAATTAAGGAGGCACGAGTCACGCATGCAGACATGTACAAAAGGGAAACCGCTTTGCAAAACTCATAGCCCCTTTCCTTTGTGTGCACGTGACTGATTATGGAGAACAGTGAAGTTTCTCCGTTCAAGTCCAGGCTCCAGTGAATTTTCTTTCAACCAAAGGAGAAGTGGGTCTGTATACCAGCACACCTACAGACAGATCCCAAGGCAATCTTGCTCCACTGAACCACATCAGATCCAGTGCAAGGATGCTCTTCTCTGAGTCACGCTCAGCCAGCCAAGGCCACAGCCTGGTGTCCGGGGGCAATGGGCGCCTTCTGGATAAGATCAAAACCCAACATCTGACTTCTGACCACACGTGGTCATTGAAGAGTCTCACAGGGCTTCGTGAAAGAATTAAGGGGAGGAGACGCTGATTTTCATTGTCCTGGCCCAATTCCAAGTTTGATCGTTCACAGTCCTCCTCCTTTGTCTGCCTGCCATCTCCCTGAGACGTGCTGTTGCACAGTTCCCGTTATAAACAGCTGTCCACTGTTAGCCGAGCGAGCCAGAGAGCCAGCAAATTCCACCCTGGGGGAAGCTGCATTTCAAGATAAACATTTCCTCTGCATCTTTGGTAAATTACTTAGATTTACCTTGGAGGAAAGATGTGGTCTTCTGGTGAAAATAAGGGCACAGTAATGGGGAGTTAAAAATTATCCACGAGCCCTATTTTGTCTGACTGGTAAACAAGGCAGCCTGGACTGGCTCACAAAGGGGCCCTCAGAAGGGAGAGTCCACAGGAAATAAATTTCAGATCCTAAGATTTTATTTGGGAATCCAGAATTTAATCTGTTTTAAAATATTTTATTTATTTATTTGAGAGAGAGAGCATGAGTAGGGGGGAGAGCATAGGGAGAGGGACAAGCAGATTCCACGCTGAGCATAGAGCCCGACGCGGGGCCCGATCCTAGGATCTGGAGACCATGAACTGAGCTGAAATCAAGAGTCACGTGCTCAGCCCACTGAGCCACCCAGGCACCCCCCAAAATTTAATTTTAAACATTGACGAAGCAGGTGCTATTTGCCACCAAAATTCATTTCTTCAATCTAAGGCATATTGACAAACAGAACAAACAGGAAAGAAACTCTGTAAACCAGAGGAGATAAAATTCACCCTCTACCATCCAAGCTTCAGCGTCTATGCTGGACATGTCTGGGGGAATCAGTTTAATGCCTGACTCCTTTTCATTCAACACTTAAGACATATTTTGCTTTTTTAAGATTTTATTTATTTATTTGCAAGAGAGAGAGAGCACAGAGGGAGAGTGAGAAGGAGTGGCAGACTCCCCGCTGAGCAGAGAGCCTGATGTGGGGCTCGATCCCAGGACCCTGAGATCGTGACCTGAGCCGAAGGCAGACGCTTAACCCACTGAGCCACCCAGGCACCCCCACTTTAGGCATCTTAAATTCAAATATCAACCCCAAATGTCTCCTTCTAATACTCCAACTTCCAGAATAATTCCTCTCTTTAATCTCTTTTTTCTCTCTTTAATCTAAAAAGGAGCATTTTAGTTTGAAAGTATCCAAAATAGGGGCGCCTGGGTGGCTCAGTGGGTTAAGCCGCTGCCTTCGGCTCAGGTCATGATCTCAGGGTCCTGGGATCGAGTCCCGCATCGGGCTCTCTGCTCAGCAGGGAGCCTGCTTCCTCCTCTCTCTCTCTCTGCCTGCCTCTCTGCCTACTTGTGATCTCTCTCTGTCAAATAAATAAATAAAATCTTTAAAAAAAAAAAAAGAAAGTATCCAGGGGCGCCTGGGTGGCTCAGTGGATTAAGCCGCTGCCTTCGGCTCAGGTCATGATCTCAGTGTCCTGGGATCGAGCCCCGCATCGGGCTCTTTGCTCAGCGGGAGCCTGCTTCTCTCTCTCTCTCTGCCTGACTCTCCGCCTACTTGTGATTTCTCTCTCTGTCAAATAAATAAATAAAATCTTTAAAAAAAAAAAAAAAAAAAAAGAAAGTATCCAAAATATCCTTCAATATGTGAATGGATAAACGAGCTATGTTGCATCCGTTCAATGGAATATTATTCAGCCCTAAAAAAAAAAAAAAAACAAGCTATCACGCCATAAAAAGGCATGGGGTAACCTTATAGGCATTACTAAGTGAAAGAAAGCAATCCGAAAAAGGTTACTGTGTGTTTCCAACTGTACGACATTCTGGAAACGACATTCTAGAACAGGAAGTAAAAAGATCAGTGGTTCCCAGGGTTAGGGAAAAGACAAGGCTGAACAGATGGAATACAGGGGATTTTTAGGGGAGTGAAACTATTCAGTATGATTTTATAAGGGGGGATACATGTCATTATGCGTTTGCTAAAACACACAGAATTGGGGCGCCTGGGTGGCTCAGTCAGTTAAGCATCTGCCTTCAGCTCAGGTCATGATCCTGGGTTCTAGGATTGAGCCCCACATGGGGGGGGGGGTGGTCCCTGCTCAGCAGGGAGTCTGCCTCTCGCTCTCCATCTGCCCCCCCCCAGCTCATGCTCTGTCTTTTCCCATTCGCTCGCTCTCTCTCAAGTAAATAAATATTTAAATAAATAAATAAAACCCACAGAATCTATAAAACACAAAGTGAATAAACCCTATTGTAAACTATGGACTTTAGTTAATAAATATTATATTGATGTTGGTTCATCAGTTAAACAAATGGACCACACTACTGTAAGTTCTTAATAAAAGAAGACTGGGGTAGGGGGGTGGGGGAGGGGTGCGTAGGACCTCTGCACTTCCTGCTCAAGTTTGCTGTGAACCTAAAACTACTCAGAAAAAGCCTATTAACTTTTTTATAAAGAGCATTTTAGCTCTGCTCTTTGATTGTATGAGAGACTCATGCAGTGTGTCAAGTAACGGGAGATGGGAGCCCAGGCAAAGCTGAACCGAGTGACATCAGGAGCTGTGGGACTAGAGGCGAGACCACACAAAGGTCGGGGGCCCCAGGACATTATCACTGCTCCCCATTCTCTCTCCCGCCTGCCAGCCTCCTCAGCCTTCCCCATGCAGCGTAGCTTCTCTTCTCTTCAGTGTCTGCTTTCTCATCATCTCAGCTCCTTCATGACGTGGCTTCCCTGTGGCCTCTCATGGCTTCTCCAGCTTTTGCCGACCACCTCAGGACTTCAGGGCTTCCTGTTTAAAATTCCCCAGACAGGCGAACCTACTTGGCCCAGTTCGTTCCTTGAAGGCCCAACCCTGTCCTGGTCCCTGGTGCCCTGTGGGTGCATGTAGCAGCGGAGGGGTGAAGGGTGTCCCCCACACTGTGCAGCCAATTCCCAAGGCTTAGAGCTGCTGCTTCCTCAGGAACTCTGGCCGAGCAGCCTCCCTGTAGACGGGCCCATGGTGTCGGCAGCATTCTTGTTGTGCCTGACAGGGATGTTGTCCTTTGGAATGGCTTGTGTCAAAAACATGAACAATTGAGTAAAACCGAACCTTAGCAATTAAGTATTTCAATACTTTTTTTTTTTTAAAGATTTTATTTATTTGACAGGCAGAGATCACAAGTAGGCGGAGAGGCAGGCAGAGAGAGAGGAGGAAGCAGACTCCCCGCTGAGCAGAGAGCCTGTTGCAGGGCTCGATCCCAGGACCCTGGGATCATGACCTGAGCTGAAGGCAGAGGCTTTAACTCACTGAGCCACCCAGGCGCCCCTCAATACTTTTTTTTCTTTAGGGGTGCCTGGGTGGTGCAGTCAGTTGGACGTCTGACTCTCGATTTCGGCTCAGGTCATGATCTCAGGGTCGTGAGATGGGCTCCGCACTCAGCATGGAGTCTGCTTGAGATTCGCTCTCTCTGCCCGCTTTACTCCTCCCCCTGCTTGTGCTCGCACACATTCCCTCTCTCTCTCTCTCTCTCTTTCTCTTTCTCAAATAAAACAAAATCAATCTTAAACTTCTTTTAGAAGCCCCCAGTAGGGGCACCTGGGTGGCTCAGTTGTTAAGCGGCTGCCTTCTGCTCAGGTCATGATCCTAGAGTCTTGGGATGGAGCCCCGCATGGGGTTCTCTGCCTGGTGGGGAGCCTGCATCTCCCTCTCCCACTCCCCCTGCTTGTGTTCCTTCTCTCCGTGTGTGTCCCTCTGTCAAATAAATAAAAATAAAATCTTAAAAAAAAAAAAAAGAAACCCCCAATAACATACTCAAGTACATGCACAACTGAACCCAATACAGAAATCAAACAGTATGGGTTAAAGATTCAATTAAAAAACTGCACCCAAAGTTAGGATAAAATAGAAGCTGTTGAACAAGTCCTAAAACGTACAAACGGGACAACCACACATTTGACTAAAATAATATTAAAGACTTCTTATGATCATTTACATTAAAACTAGTGGAAATCACACACTGGGCAAAGGTCATTGTAATTCCCATGACCATGACAGGATTAGGGATAAGACTATAGCAAGAAAGCTTATACATCTATTGGAGAAAGACCAGTCACCCAACAGAAAAGTCAGGAAAGGATAAGAACAGACAATCAGCAGAAGAACAGAAAACGACACTCAGTATCTCACGTCTTCATTCTTGGCAGTTTTTTTTTTTTAATTTTATTTATTTATTTGACAGAGAGAGAGAAAGCAAGAGAAGGAACACAAGCAGGGGGAGTGGGAGAGGGAGAAGCAGGCTTCCCACCGAGCAGGGAGCTCGATCCCAGGACAGAGGCATAGGCTTAATGACTGAGCCACCCAGGCGCCCCTCTTGGCAGTTTGAACACACACGCAGATGATCCTTCTAACAGCTTGTGTGTGTGTGTGTGTGTGTGTGTGTGTGTTTTAATTGTGGTCACACAGAACATGAAATCTCCCATTTTAATCATGGTCAAGTGCACAGCTCGACAGTGCTGAACGTAGTCACGGTGTAGTGCAACCAGCCTCCTTCTGCAAGGTGAAATCTTGCAAAATGAAAACTCTGCAGCCGTGAAACGACAATTCCTCCTCTTGCTCTCCACCGGCCCTGGCAACGACTCCTCCATAGTCTTGTTTCTATGAATGTGACCACTCTCGGTACCTTATACAAGGGAAATCAAACAGTGCTCGCCTTGCTGTGACTGGTTTATTTCAGTTAGGCCAATACCCTGATATAATTTGCTAGGGCTCACATACAAAATACTGCGGACTGGATGGCGTAACAACAAAAGCTTATTTTCGCATTTCTCGGAGGCTGGGAGTCTGAGATCGAGCTGCCAGCCAGGCTGGTTTCTTTTGAGGTCTGTCCCGTTGGCTTATGGGTGGCTGCCTTCTCCCTGGGTCCTCATGCGGCCTTTTCTAGGTGCGCCCGTCCCTGATGTCGCTTCCTCGTCTTACAAGGACACCAGTCCTGTTGGATCCGCCCCCATCCTTGAGACCTCACTTTCCCTTAATCGGCTCTGCTTAAGGTCCAACTCTAAATGTAGCCACATTGGGGGTGAGCATCCTTACCTCCAGGGGGACCTGCCCCTTTGTGAACCGAAAGTGATGGACCCACAAAACAGTTTGGGCTCACTGCGTTTGGACTTGCCCATTTCTTTTGCCCTAACAGTTTAAGCTGCTTAAATTAATTAATTAGCAGATTAATATAGCAGGACAGCAAACAACTGCTTAGCCTCGTGGCCTTTTAGGCCGGAACAGTGATTTGACTGAGAGTTTATTATTAATTGCATTTTAGGAGAAAGCTGATAGCCACAGGCCCTTGGATTCAGGGCTCAAGGTCACTGGTAAAGTGTTTTGAGATAAACTAGCTTACTCCGTCACTTCCTTATTTGTGCACCTATCATTAGGCGCTGCTAGAATGTAAGCTTCGCAAGGATAGGTCTGTATGTCGAAGCACAAGGAAGGGGTGTGCTGGAATGAAAGAAAGCATGTAGAGCCCTCAGGGTGGGCTGTGGACACTGCCTAGCTCAATGTCAGACTGAGCTCACTTAGAACCAATAATCTGACCTTTGGCACTGACCACATTCAGGTATAAATCTTTGAAAACTTTTTTTTTTAAAGATTTTATTTATTTACTTGACAGAGATCACAAGTAGTCAGAGAGGCAGGCAGAGAGAGAGGGGGAAGCAGGCTCCCCGCTCAGCAGAGAACCCGATGCGGTGCTCAATCCCAGGACCTTGGGATCATGACTGGAACCGAGGGCGGAGCCTTAACCCACTGAGCCTCCCAGGTACCCTAAATCTTTGAAAACTTTTGAATGAAAGAAAGAAAATACCTAAAATCACTAAAATATTGTCAGATCAATTTTTGTGATCTCGTTTAAAGTAAGTTCTTTGCCCTATAATGTTTATATTAATTAATGTTAATGCAGCTTAAAAGAGACCAACAGGAAGTAGACAAAGCTACAGGTATTGTTTTAATTTTAGGTATTTTCTGAGAACATGGGATTAGACCAGTTATCCATAATGGTGTGTATCTGCGTCTGAGAAGAATTCAGATTCTTGGCTTCCGAAAGCAAATCTGAGCTGGTCCTAATATCATCTGCCCAGTGACTCGATGCCCTCTCGCTCCTCCGTGTCTGTTTGCATCCCACCGTCAAGCCCTGCACCCTCTGCTTTACTCAAACCCTCAGCGGCTTGCCCCCTTACTTCCTAACATTCCCCGAGCCAAGCCGCAACCCTGGTGATAATTCCAACATGCTGCCTATTCGGCACCGGCACCTGCCAGCCAAATGACTTTGGCATCACACTGCCTGGTTTCATTTTAAATTCATGACCACAAACCTCAAATGGACTCTTAATGCCCTTGGCAATCATAGGATACTTACCCAGGCTCATTTCTTCCCCAGTGCTCCAGCCAGTAATCTCACATTCATTCCTCTCTCCTCAAACCTCCAACACCCCCTCCCTTCTTTTGAGGTCACCGTGGGTATTGACGTGATCAACAGAGAAAATCCACAGACGGCCCACTCCCCGTATATATCTGTCTGTCTTGGAACCCCACCCTCTGGCTTCCTGTCTACTATTATGGATAAATCACCAATGGTCCTATGGAAGCCTAGCCCTCTGCTCTCACTCCTCCCCTCCCATTGCTCACGAATCTCTCTCAGCATATTCCCTCTCTCTGCTACATCATTTTTTTTTTCACCATTTGCTGGATCCCTCCTACTAAGATACAATTAACATGTTTTTTCTCTGACCTCAAGCCTTCTGGTGACTGCACTTTACCTTTGTCTAATTCCCCATTTTTTTACTCCCTTATGCAGCAAAACCATCTTCAAAAAGATGGTGTATACTTGCCACCTCCAATATTTTTTTTAAAGATTTTATTTATTTATTTGATAGACAGAGATCACAAGTAGGCAGAGAGGCAGGCGGGGGTGGGGGGGAAGCAGGCTCCCCGCGGAGCAGAGAGCCTGATGTGGGGCTCGATCCCAGGACCCTGAGATCATGGCCTGAGCCGAAGGCAGAGGCTTAACCCACTGAGCCACCCAGGCACCCCATCTATTTCCAATTTTTACCCTTCTCTTTCAATCCACTCCAATCTCACTTTGACTCACACTTTCCACTAAAATTTGTCCTACTGATGTCACCAGTGAGCTCCACGTTGCCAAAAAAAAAGAGCCAGTTCTCAGTCTCCCACTTTCTTGATCCATTGGCCACATTTGATAGAACTGATGACCGCCTCTTACCTAACAGTCTCTTTATTGGGCCATCAGGACACTCCGTCCTCCTGGTTTCCCCCCACCTCACAGGTGAGTCTCAGTATCTTTCAGTGACCCCTTCTTTTCTCCCCAGCCTCTGAATGTTAGAGCCTCCAGGCTCAGTCCTTGCTCTTTTCTATAACTACACTCAGTCCCTGTTAATGTCATTCTCTGCCATAGCTTCAAAGTCCACCCAATTGCTAATCACTCTCAAAGTGTACATCTCCAACCCAGACCTCCCTCCTGAACCTGACTCATACAGCCAACGGCCAGCTCAACATTTCCACTTGGACGTCTAAGGTATCTTAAATTTCACATGTCCCAAACTAAACACGTGCCCCACCCAAGGTCTTCCCCATCTCAGTCAATAGCAACTCCATCTTTCCAGTTGCTCGGATTAAACCTTTGAATCTCCCATATCCACATTCAATTCATCAGAAAAATCCTGTTGGCCCTGATGTAAAACAATGTCCACATGTGGACTGTTCCTCACCACCCCTGTCATTACCATCCTGGTCCAAGTCGCTGTCATCCCTTGCCTGGATTATGGCAGTAGCTTCTTAATTGTCCGACTCTCCACATAGTCTCTTCCCAATATGGTAGCAGTGATCCTTTGAAAGGATAGGTGCTGCTCAAAACTTGACAATGCCTCTGTATCAGTCCAGATGACCTAGGTTATGTTGTGGTGGCAAATGACCCCAACATTTCAGTGATTTAAAATAGTGATCATTTCTTTCTCATGTGCCATGTCCATCTCAGGCAGCGACAGGGAGCTGCTCATCACCATCACCGGTCAGAGATTTGGACTTACAGCTCAGAACACTGTCTTGGATGTTTCTGGTCACCTTGGCAGAGGAGCAAACAGCCCTAGAAGATTAGTACTGGTAATTAAATACTCCCCAAGTGAATTCTGTAGACTCAGTGGCCAGCACTAGTCACATGGACAGATACATTCTTAAGTGAGCCAAAGAGTGTTATTCTGCTCTGTTGTGATGGCCAGGAGCTGGGCATATTCAGTGAGCTCCCGAGCACCGTAGGCTCCCAGCAGTGCTCAAAATAAATGCAAAGTCCTAGGTGGCTTAGTCGGCTAGGCATCCCACTCTTGGTTTCAGCTGGGGTCATCATCTTGGGATGCTGGGATCCAGCCACATGCCAGCCTCCATGCTCGGTGGGGAGTCTGCTTGTCTCCCTCTCTCTCTGCCCCCCATGCCCTTTCTCTTGCTCTCTCAAATAAATAAACAAATAAATAAATCTTTAAAAAAATAAAAGCAAAATCCATACAATGGCCTCTGAAGCTCGGCATTTAGCAGGCCCTCCCCTCCCCTCTCTGGGCTCACCGCCTCCTGTTTTCTCTCAGGTACCAGTGCATCCGAGAGCCCGTTCCTCTGCCTGCGTGGCTCTGCCTTCAGTTAGGTGCATGATAATCCCTTACTCCTCACCCCACTCTGCACATATACCTGAACAAACACTTCTCTGAGGACAGCGAAGGCAGAGGCTTTGTCTATTTTTATTCCTGGGTGCACCCCCACAAGCCAAGCCCAGATCGGGATCTGCGCAAGACAGGGCCTCAGGATTTTTTGCTTCAGTGAGGGAGCCTCCCTAGTGGTCACAAAACATACCAAAACCCCCCACAAAATATTACGTCACGCCTGTCAGATGATAAAATATTCACGTCTGACAATGGTAAGCCCTGATGAGGATTTAGTGAGAAGAAATCTGCTCTGTTGGAGAGGGCACGCTGGTACAACCACTTGGGAGCGCAGTTTGGCACTCTGTGGTCAAGTCCAAGATAAGCGTGCATTATTGCAATTCAGCAATTTCACATCCCAGTATGTATCTTGGAGAAACTCATCCACATGTGTCCAAAGAGACATGCAAAAAGATGCTCATAAGAGCACTATTAATAATAGAGAAAGAGCTGGAAACACTTGAAATTTACATCAGCAGAACCATTGATACATAATTGTCATATTCATTTGACATGTTTTGACTTCCTGTCTCCCTCCAGCTTGCAAAGAGATTGGAAGTCGCTTTCTTTCTTTTTTAAGATATTATTTTTTTATTTGAGAAAGAGACAGAAAGAGTGAGAGAGAGCACAAGAGGGGGGTGAGGGGGCAGAGGGAGAAGCAGACTCACCCTGAGCAGGGCTTGATCTGAGATCATGACCTAAGCCAAAGGCAGCTGCTTAACTGACTGAGCCACTTAAGCGCCCCCAGAAAGTCGCTTTCATTCACCCAACAAGAGAAAAGCTGAACAAACTGAAGATCAACAATTATTCTTAGAATCATCAGAGAACTGAGGTTACAGGGCAAATCGGCTGACCCCAGATTAGGAGAGCTAGGTAGGTAGGTAAAAAGAATCACAACCTACCTGAGCAGAAACCTCTACAGGAACCAGGACGTGGGAAGGTACTGTGGTCAACACATTGCTGGAGGCTCGGTGTGGACAAGTTTGAAAGTTAGGAACTCCAGGGGGCCCCCCTCACACATCCGAGTTTTCCCTCTAGGAGCCCTTCCAGACTCTACTGTAAGGATCCAGAGAAAACCCCCCTCATGCTTCCAGCAGGGGAAGGGGGAAGAGGAGCCATTTTGGAACACACCTGAGTACTCTGTTGTTTTAACAAGTTCTGTCCTCAGAAGAAGCTGTTTCACCAGAGCCTAATGGACCAGGGGAAGGGAAATGGCCAGTTGCAGCCCCTCCAGCCTTCATGCCTCAGCTAAGGGGTAAGGGAGCTGAGCAGCCCTGGTCAGTCACAGCCCACAGGCACAGATTTCCCAAAGGACCAAGACCTCATTATCTACACCCATGCATATCATATTCCAACTGCAGAAAATCACAGCCAAAAAAAAGAAAATCGGAAAGAAGCCAGAGGAAAAGATCTTACCTACAGAGGCCCAAGGAAAGAATTACATAGTTTCCCTTGGAGAACCTAGCAGGCGAGAAAAGGATTGGAGTGAGCTCTTCCCATGCCTAGGGCAGCCCACCTGTCTTCCCAAGAAGCACTGGAAACACAGAGCCGTTCCCAAGTCTTGGACCCTGGATACACTGACAGGTGAGTTTGCCCCTCGTCCATCTACTGGTTCCCCATAAACTGAGAGAATGTCTCCCTCTCATCGTTTTCCTCAGGACCAGACTTAAGTATGCCCTCACAGGATATGAAGTAAAGATTTGTATCCAACATTTTATTGAGATTCATGGCCAGGTCCCAAGTGATATAATCTACCTTGCTGGTCTTATGGCTGTCATTAGCGCTGACAACACTGGGGAGGATTTCCATCAGATCTCTGACACCAAGGGTCACTTGACTACTGATAAGATAACACTTGAGGAGGCCAACTGTAAGTAGTCAAAGTGAGACAGATCTTTGTGAGAACGAAAGGAATCCCTCATCTGGTGACCCATGATGTTCGTACCATCCGCTATCCCCACCCCCTCCTCAAGATGAATGACCCATTCAGACTGATTTGGAGACTGAAAAGATTACTGCTTTCATCAAGTCTGACCCTGGTAATCTGTGTATGGTGACCAGAGGTGCTACCCTGGGAAGATTTGGTGTGATCCCCAACAGAGAGAGACACTGTGGTTCTTTTGATGTCGTTCACATGAAAGATGCCAATGGCAACCGCTTTGCCACCAGGCTCTCCAACGTTTTTGTCATTGGCAAAGGCAACAAACCATGGGTTTCTCTTGGCTCATTAAGCATCTGCCTTCTGCTCAGGTCATGAGCCCAGGGTCCTGGGATGGAGCCCCGTGTTGGGCTCTCTGCTCAGCGGGAAGCCTGCTTCTGCCTCTCCCTCTCCCACTCCCCCTGCTTGTGTTCCCTCTCTCGCTGTCTCTCTCTCTCTGTCAAATCTTAAAAAACAAACAAACAAAAACCGTGTATTTTTCTTTTCTGTGGAAAGGGTATCCGCCTTACCATTGCTGAAGAGAAACAAGAGACTGGCGGCCAAACAGAGCAGTGGGAAAAATGGTCTCCAGGTGACATGATTGGAAGTCTTTATACTTAATTACAGTTCATACAGCACGGCGGTGGGGGGGGGGAGTCGGAGTGTTATAGTGCTGTATTTAAAGTGTTGAAAGGAAAAAACCCCTAACTTAGAATTCTGTACTAAGTGACATCATCCTTCAAAATTTCTCAAACAAAAATTGAGGGAATTTTTTGCCAGTAGACATTCTTTCCAAAAAGCGTTAAAATAAGTTCTTCATAGAGAGAGACATTTGTCAGAACTTAGACCCAAAAGGAAGGAAGAGCAATCAAGAAGGAATAATGAGTGACTGTAAAATGATTTACATGTAGGGATACCGAAACAAAACAGAACAAAACTAAGGAGTGTGATGCTGAAGAAAAGAGACAATTTGCAAAAAAGACATTTATAGAATGACACCATTTATATGAATTATAAAAACATATTATACGATGCCACAAGTATTAGATGGATAATATCTAGACAGTACAAATATAAAAAGTCACTGTAAAGAGTCAAAGCTTTGAGATAGGTTATGTCTGGGGAGGGGGGCAGGACTGTGGAATTGGAAGCATCTTGGCCATGTCTGTAATATTTTATTTCCTTAAAAAATACCTAAAAAAACCTAAAACAAATATGAAAAAAGAACATTTAAAAACTCTATTTGTCTATTATGTTCTATACTTAGCTTATTAAGGAAAAGTTTTTACAAGATTTTTTTTTAAGATTTTACTTATTTATTTGACAGAGGTGGGGGGAACACAGCAGGAGGAATGGGAGAAAGAAGCCTTCCTGCTGAGCAAGAAGACTGATGTGGGCCTCCACCCCAGGACCCTGAGATCACCACCCGAGCCGAAGGCAGACACTTAACAACTGAGCCACCCAGGTGCCCCAAAAGTTTTAAGAAAAATAGTCAGTTGGGTGTCTGGGTGGCTCAGTGGGTTAAGCCTCTGCCTTTGGCTCAGGTCATGATCTCAGGGTCCTGGGATCGAGCCCTGCGTCGGGGGGTCTCTGCTCGGCAGGGAGCCTGCTTCCCCCTCTCTCTCTCTGCCTGCCTACATGTGATCTGTGTCTGTCAAATAAATAAATAAAATCTTAAAAAAAAAAAAGGCAGAAAAGTCAGTGCCCCAGTGGAGCACCTGACTGGCTCAGTCAGGAGAATGCACGACTCTCTCTCTCTCTCTCTCTTTTTTTAAGTTATCTTTATTAACATATAATGTATTATTTGCCCCAGGGGTACAAGTCTGTGAATCATCAGGTTTCCACATTTCACAGCAGGAACATACGACTCTTGATCTGAGGTTTGTATACCCACATTGCGTGTAGAGATTACTTAAAAATAAAACCTTAAAAAAAGGAAAAATAATAGCCAAGTATCCTTTATAAGATTACAAAAAGCCACTTTCTCTTTCTCTGCCATACTTAAAAAATAAATAAATAAACTCTACATCCAATGTGGGGCTTGAACTCATGACCCCAGGATCAAGAGTCACATGCTCTACTGATTGAGCCAGCCAGGCACCCCTTCCACCATGCTTTTTAAGACAAATCCCTGGCACTCAACTTAGAAAGATTTCTTTTCCACCAGCTGAGTAAAGCTAGCATAGAGAAGTGACAAGAGCCCTTTACTCAATAAACAAAGGTTCCATTTGTTTTCCATATCTCATATTCTCAAATCTGAACTGAATGGGGTTTAAGATTTAGGAGCAACCCTTTGAAATGTACACCTGTTCAGTGTGCAAAAAAATTTTTCATCTGTTTTCTAAAGACTCTGGTGCCATTATTTTCCTTTTTGGAGGGTAAGGAGGGAGGCTTAAACTCACATCCCTGAGATCAAGACCTGAGCTGAAATCAAGAGTTGGACATGGGGCACCTGGCTGGTTCAGTTGGTTAAGCACTGGACTCTTAATTTTGGCTCAGGTCATGATCTCAGGATTGTCAGATGAAACCCCACATTGGGCTCTGTGCTGGGCATGGAGCCTGCTTAAGATTCCCCCTCTCTTTCCCTCTGCCCCATCCCTTCCTGTCTCTCTCCCTCTCTTGGAAAAAAAAAAAAAAGTATTGGATGCTTAACCGACTGAGCCACCCAGGTGTCCCTACTGTCATTGCCTCCAATTACCTTGGATGGACCGTTGACAGTCAGTAACTTCAATTTAAAAAACAAAACAAAACAGGGGTGCCTGGGTGGCTCAGTGGGTTAAAGCCTCGGCCTTCGGCTCAGGTCATGATCCCAGGGTCCTAGGATCGAGCCCCGCATCAGGATCTCTGCTCCGTGGGGAGCCTACTTCCCCCCCTCTCTCTGCCTACTTGTCATCTCTGTCAAATAAATAAAATCTTTAAAAACAAAACAAAAACCTTCAGTTTACATCACAATTTTTTTTTTAAGATTTTATTTATTTGACAGAGAGAGAGCCTACAAGAGAGTACAAGCAAGGGGACCTTCAGTGGCAGAGGGAGAAGCGGGCTCCCTGCTGAGCAGGTTCTCAATGTGGGTCTCCATCCGAGAACCCTGGGATCATGACCCGAGCTGAAGGCAGACACTCCACCGACTGAGCCGCTCAGGTGCCCCTATATCACATTTTTTTAAACTGATATTTTGGGGGCTCGTAGATGGCTTAGTCGGTTGGGAGTCTGCCTTCAGCTTGGGTCATGATCTCGGGGTCCTGGGATGGAGCCCGGAGTGGGGCTCCCTGCTCAGAGGGGAGTCTGCCTCTCCCTTTGCCTCTCCCCCTCCCCCACCCACTCATGCTTGTTCTCTCTCTCAAATAAATAAATAAAATCTTTTGAAAAAATAAACTGATATTTTGATCCTTAGAAACATCTTAGAAACATCTGCAAATCAGTAGCACAGTAGTCACGGAAGTAACCAAAAAATGATATACCAGTTGTCCCATTCAGCCAAGGCCTTTAGTGCTGTTTCAGCCCCTTAGGATGGTGTGAAGATACAAATATCAAAAAACCTGAAGGTGAGAAAAATACAAGGTTAACAGAAGCCACCTCTGAATCCATTAAAATTTACCTTAGAATCTTACACTATTTCATCGGGGTAGAACCCTTGAAATTATCTAGATAAACACATTGGTCTCAAGATCTTAAATATTATTATTATTATAATTTTTTAAAGATTGTATTTATTTGAGAGAGAGCATGCACCTAAGTGAGGGGGAAGGGCAGAGGGAGAGAGAGAAGCAGGCTCCCCAATGAGCAGGGAACCCAACACAGGGTTTGATCCCAAGACCCCTGGATTACAGCCCCATGTTGGATGTAGAGATTACTTAAAAATAAAATCTTTTTAAAAAATAAAATAAACTGGGCCTGGGTGGCCCAATCAGTTGAGTGTCCAACTCTTGATTTGGGCTCAGGTCATGGTGCTGGAGTTACGGTGCTCTGCACTGGGCTTGTAGCCTGCCTTTCATTCTCTCTCCCTCTCCCTCTGCACCCCCCTACTTGCATTTGGGTGCATATTCTTTCTCTCTCAAAAGAATTTTTTTAAGGGGGCGCCTGGGTGGCTTAGTCAGTTAGGCATCTATCTGCCTTTGGCTCAGGTCACGGGGTCGAGTCCCACATCGGGCTCCCTGCCAGTGGGGAGCCTGCTTCTCCTTTTCCCTCTGTCCACTGCTCTCCCTGCTTGTGTGCTCTCCCACTCTGTGTGTGTGTGTGTCAAATAAAGAAATAAAATCTTGAAAAAATTTTTCTTAATTTTTTTTTTTTTTTTTAAAAGGAAGCCACCCTATGAACACCTTGACTTTGGGCTTCTGCCCTCCAGAACTGTGAGAATAAATTTCTATTGTCTTAATCCATCCACTTTGTGGTACTCCACTAGAGCTAAGGAAACTAAGAAAATAAACCAAAGAACTCTTGTTTGGGTGTGTTTTACCTTCCAACATGTAGCACGTCAACAAAACACAAGAACATACAAGCACACACCCACATGCTGTCTGAACAACGACGTCATCACAGGCCACACAGCCTCTGCCAGACCCCACTGCGCACTTGCCAGAGAATGAGAGCCATACAGGCAAATAGCAAGGTTTGTTGTGAAATGGTTTTGACCTCACGGACCCCAAAACAGGGTACACTGAGAACTGCTAACTAATCCAAATCCCTTCCCTTTTACAGATGCCCAAAGGTGGGAAGGAGCCTCCCCTTAGTCTTGGGCTAGAGTCCCAGCTTCCTGACTCCCTTGTGGGGGGTTCCTAGAACCACAGAGCCGCAGAACAAATGTTTAGGGGAGGGGTGGGAGCAAGTAACAGGAGTGGAACCAACTAGTTAGTCTAGACTAGACACTGCTCTAAACTGTGTTACATCACTAAGTACAGGATATAAAAGCATGAGCAAAGGTTAGTGACAGAGGGAGAGAGAGAAGCAGGATCCCCACTGAGCAGGGAGCCCAACCTGGGGCTCGATCCCAGGACCCTGAGATCATGGCCTGAGCCAAAGGCAGTTGCTTAACCCACTGAGCCACCCCAGCCCTCATTTATTTTAAGAAAAATGATTTAGGGGCTCCTGGCTGGCTTGGTCAGTAGAGCACACAAATCTTGATCTTAGGGTTATGAGCTCAAGCCCCACATTGGGGGTGGAGCCTACTTAAAAACAAAACAAAACAAAACAAAATAAAAAGTGATAGAAAGGGTGTGGCCCACATTTTAAGAGACAAGAGTAAGCTCCTTTCCCCAACATCTAAGGCAACATGTGATTGTGATGCCAAGGATATGTAGGGTGTTCATGACCCCCTGGGGTTGGTGTGTGTGTGTGTGTGTGTGTGGGGAAATGGGGCGGGGGGGGGGGTGGGAGCAGTCAACGACCCAAAGAAGATTACAAACCACTGCAAGAGGGCAGGGTCATCTGGGAATGCTGACTCAGAGGCTTCTCTCTGGGCTGCTCGTGGACTTTGAAATCAAGCTACTTCTCCCTCTTCCGGCCACAGGACAAGTCTTCCAGCATGACGCTGCACACACGTGCAACGGGACCTCTCTCAGCCTTGAGGCTTTCACGCCCATGTCTCATGACCTGAAACCAGATATGTACAAAACAGCGAATTCATTCAAAAGTCATGTGAAGAATGACCTCTGCCTGCAGCAGTCATCAAATAACAGAATAATTCAGGCCTGTAGGGACAGGGAGGGGGCCCCCAGAGGCACAGACTTTGTGGTTTCATTCCAGGACAACCAAATGTTCATATAAATCCAAACCCTATAATGGTGATGTTTAAAATTCTAAATATTTTATTTTATTTATTTTTTTAAAAAGATATTTATTTATTTATTTATTTGACAGCGAGAAATCACAAGTAGGCAGAGAGAGAGGAAGGGAAGCAGGCTCCCTGCTGAGCAGAGAGCCCGATGTGGGGCTCGATCCCAGGACCCTGGGATCATGACCTGAGCCAAAGGTAGAGGCTTAACCCACTGAGCCACCCAGGCGCCCCAATTCTAAATATTTTAATACTTGGGCATATATTGGATAGATCTTGATGGACTAAATTCTGTTCTAGGTAACTTAGTAAGATTTTTCTAATTGGAAATAAACAGCAAAAAAAAAAAAAAAAGGTATATGCATTTGAGACAAATAAAATCTTGTCATTGTTCCTCCAACTATCTAAAGTTCAATTTCATGATAACCAAACATTTCAGTTATTCATCTTCGCATGGTCATGTTCATTAATCAGCTCCACTTGCCCAAATCACATTATTTCTGGAGGCTTCTGAGCAGAGAAATTAGCAGATTGATTTCTCATCTAAACACCAAAATATGCAGCATAAAAACAACTTAAAAAAAAACTTCAGTTGAACAAATGTTGGAAATAACTCATAGTTTATTTTTGTATCTTTTGTGGGACAACAAAAAGATGTCATGGCCATTTCTGGAAAAGGAAATTTATCTTCCAAAGATGGGGTTGGTTCACCTTCAAATTCACAAAGGCTGTAACTGCTCCTGGCCAAAGGTCTTTCCCCCTACTACCCGCCACCGAGTGGGATTTAATTGCCTAACCCCCTACATCCTTACTTATGTATTCTGTTTATACCTTGCAGCAATAAAAAGTAGTTCACTCTTGGATCTTATCTGGTAAAATATCACAGTTTAATTAAATTATTTTGGTCTGAGTCCAAAACAGCCTCTTCGCGATGTCATGGAAGTTATAGGTTTTCTGATGGATGCCAAGACTATTAAGACGGTACGAACATTATGGTCATTATGCATCAATGTATTATGGTCATCTCTATTTTACAGTTCATTATTTAATGGTGCTTGTCTGAAAGGTCAAAGTCTTTATAGGATCATTTGGCTCCTTCTTGGCTGACTTACAAATAATTTCACAAATATTTTGGTGTCACCATCGTTTGTTGACAAAGATCTGATTCAGGATATGGAACTTTCCGATTATAAATGTCACAATGCCTTACTCAGATACCCTTCAGCATTTCCTTATTCCAAATAATACCAGCTTGTCCGATAGATATGACATACATTCCTAATATGGCAAACTGGTTTTTAACAATCATCTTCCTTTCATTATAAATCTCAGAAATCAGTCATCTAAGTTGTATCTCCTTGTCATTACTGCACACTAAAAAGTGCCTTCATTTCTACAGTAGAATAACATAGCATAAGGTATAGTGAAAACCAGTCATTGTCTAGCTAACACATCTCCTTTTTCAACACAGCATGTTCAGATAAAATGTGTTTTAGTTTAATGCTATGTTCCAGCACTGAATAAATAAATATGGAATTATAAGCCTAATTTTACTATCAATAAGTTATCTGATAATACATAATTCTTAAATTCTCAAACTGAGAATGCAATCTTTCTCGATAAATATAGATACAATTTAGAAAAAAAAGTGCCTTCATATTAAAAAAAAAAAGGAAAGCTGAAGAAATGGGGAAAATATCAAAAAAGACTTTTCATAACAAAATATTTTATGTTTTAATGAATGAAACCCATCAAAAGCACAAAAATTCTAAAGGGATCACATACATGCCAGAAATCATTCCAAAGAAGAAAACGCATTTAGTATCTAGAAGACTGTTCCCTGCACTAAGGAAATGCATTAGGGATACATTCAGCCACATCACTGTGATTCTTGCCAATAGCCTCTTTGTCAACCTGTCCCTTACAGAGGAACACAAATCAATTTCTTTTTTCACAAATCGATTTTTGATGCTCATTAAAAAGAGCACAGTGATTCCTTCATCCACATCTTGACTCAAAATCTCAACCTTTTTATTTATTTGCAAAGGATAAGAACATCAGAGTTATCTATAATAACTGGTCCATCACACAAATATTTGTTCCCTGTCAATGCAAGACTTTTTCCTGGGAGCAGAGCCTCACTTTGGATCTAGCAAATACCTTGGAAGGCCCCCCCGAAGATTTGACACTTTGCGTTTCACTAACTGCTTGGCATTCCTTTGAGGCTGGTAAGTGGGCTGTGCTGCACTTGGGAGAGCTGATTCCGGTGGGTCGTCTTCAATTACTTTGGTCCACTATTGCAAGGTTGCCAGTGAAGACATGGATGCCTGGTGGAATGGTTAATCAATAATTATTCAGCCAGGGATTCGACCAGGAAGGGTCTTTCTAGATGAAATAGTTATCCACTGTCACTACGTGGGGGGAGGGGAAGAGTCAATGCAGAATCGTATTTCTCATCCCACACAAAATAAAACCTCATTATCTAAAGAGTTGAATAGACCATGGGTTGGGGCACCTGGCAGGCTCAGTCAGTAGACCATGCGACTCTTGATCTCGGGGTCAGGAGTTCAAACACTACATTGGGTGTAGAGATCACTTAAATAAATAGAGAGTTAAATATAACAATTAAAAATATTTAAACTTGGGGGAAATTTAGGCGACTGTTTCCCCTAAAATGTCTTCCAACCTGCCAACGTTCCACTGCCCCGGGGCCCAGACCTCAGGTTTTTCTCTTCTCTCTCTATATTCAGCCCGTGTGTGGCCCCTGGGCTTACAGCTTGGCACGGAAGCTCGTGCCAATGACTCCCAGACGCATGCTCTGGCCCAGACCTCTTCCCAGGGCTCCAGACTCAGAGCTCGGGGGGCCTCCTTGGCCTCATCTCCATGGCATTTCAGACCAGCCAGGGCCCAAACCAGCCTCCTGCTTTCCCTCCCTCAGACTTGCTCCTTCCTGGATTTCCTTGTCTCAGCTGATGGCAACTCAATCCTTCTGGCTGTTTGACCCAAAACCTCAGAATCATTCTCAATCTACCTCTTTTATCATACCCCACATCCAATTTGTTGGATCCAGGCTCTGACCACTTCTGACACCTCACAGGGCTTCCATCCTGGTCTGGAGATCAGGGTAGTCGCTTCCTCATACCAACTCTCAGTCCAGTCTCTGTGGAGCCACTAGAGCAATTGTTTTAAGACTTAAGTCAGATTTTTCCCTTTCGCCCCTCAAACAAATCCACTGGCTTCCAACTCATCCAGAGATTCACCAGGGGCCCACAAAATCCCACGGGATCTGGTCCCATGCTTTCTCTATGGTCTCATTCTCCCCTGCCGTCCATCTGGCCCCTTTTGCTCCAGCCACACTGGCCTCCTGGCTGCTACTCCCAGAGATAAGAGGTTTGGCACCCTGGGGCATCAATGTTTGTCATCTTCTGTCTGAAGGGCCCTCTTATGGATTGAACTGTTTCCTCCAAAAAGGTATGTCCAAGCCCTCGCCCCCTAGGACCTATGAATGGGACCTGATTTGAAAATAGGGTCTTCGACACACAAAAATAAACCCCAAATAGATGAAAGACCTCAATGTGAGATTGGAATCTATCAAAATCCTTGAGGAGAACACAGGCAGCAACCTCTTCAACCTCAGCCGCAGCAACTTCTTCCTAGACACATCGCCAAAGGCAAGGGGAGCAAGGGCAAAATGAACTATTGGGACTTCATCAAGATCAAAAGCACAGCAAAAAAACAAAAGACAACTGACAGAATGGAAGAAGATATTCACAAATGACATACCAGATAAAGGGTTAGTATTTGAAATCTATAAAGAACTTATCAAACTCAATACCCCAGAACAAATAATCCAATCAAGAAATGGGCAGAAGACATGAACAGACATTTCTTCAAAGAAGACATCCAGAGGGCCACCAGACATGAAAAAGTGGTCAATGTCAGTCAGCATCAGGGAAATACAAATCAAAACCACAATGAAATACCACGTCACACCAATCAGAATGGCTAAAATTAACAAGTCAGGAAATGACAGATGTTGGCGAGGATGCAGAGAAAGGGGAACCCTTCCACACTGTCAGTGGGAATGCAAGCTGGTGCAGCTACTCTGGAAAACAGCGTGGAGTTTCCTCAGAAAGTTTGAAAATAGGGGCACCTGGGTGGCTCAGTGGGTTAAGCCTCTGCCTTCGGCTCAGGTCGTGGTCTCAGGGTCCTGGGATCGAGCCCCACATCGGGCTCTCTGCTCAGCAGGAAGCCTGCTTCCCCCTCTCTCTCTGCCTACCTCTTTGCCTACTTGTGATCTCTGTCTGTCAAATAAATAAATAAAATCTTTAAAAAAAAAAAAGGAAGTTTGAAAATAGAGCTACCCTATGACCCAGCAATCACACCACTGGGTATTTACCCTAAAGATACAAATGGAGTGATCCGAAGGGGCACGTGCACCCAAATGTTTATAGCAGCAATGTCCACAATAGCCAAACTATGGAAAAAACCTACATGTCCATCAACAGATGAATGGATAAAGAATATGTGGTACACACACACACACACACACACACTGGAACACTACGCAGCCATCAAAAGATACGAAATCTTGCCATTTGCGATGACAGGGCTGGAACTGGAGGGTATCATGCTGAGCGAAATAAGTCAATCCGAGAAAGATAATTATCTTATGATCTCCCTGATATGAGGAATTTGAGAGGCAGAGTAGGAGGTTTGGGGGGTAGGGAAGGAAAAATGAAACAAGATGGGATCAGGAGGGAGACAAACCATAAGAGACTCTTAATCTCACAAAACAAACAGATAGTTCCTGGGGTAAGAGGGGTAGGGAGAGGGTGGTTATGTTATGGATATTGGGGAGGGTATGTGCTATGGTGAGTGCTGTGAAGTGTGTAAGCCTGACGATTCACATACCTGTAACCCTGGAGCAAATAATACATTATATGTTAATAAAAATAATTAAAATTTAAAATAAATAAATAAATAACACTGCTATAAGAAGAAAATAGGCTCTTTGCAAATGTTATCATTGGGTTAGGTTGGGCCTTAAATCCCATGACTGGGGTTCTTACAAGGAGAGAGCAATCTAGACGCAGAAGAGACACACAGGGAGGAGAAGGCCGGGTGGTGACAAGGACAGGGAGGGCAGTGATACACCTACACACCTCAGGGGCCCAGGAAACGCTAGAGGAGATAAGGAAGGATCCTCCCCTAGAGTATTCAGAGAGAGCACAGCCCTGCTGAGGCCTTGATCTTGGACTCCGGACCCCAGGACTGTGATAGAATAAATTTGTGTCGTTTCCAGTCACCTAGTTTGTGATCATTTGCATTAGGGCAGCCTTCAGAAAGTAGCACATCACCCCCCACCCCGCCCCAATACCAGATGCTTCACACGGTCCCTTGGACGGGGCTGCTTGCAGGAAGGGCTCCCAGGGCTGACCCACTCTGCACCTCTGCTCTCCACCCTCTTCTCAGGTCACCCCCAGCCTCAGCCTCTCTCCCTGCCCAGCCCTGGGGATGCTCCCATTGTCTGGGCAGGGCCCGTGGGGACCCCTTCTCTCTCTCTCTGTCCTCTTTCTAGTTCTCTCGAAGTGACGTAAGGCCTGCTGCTTTTTCCTGCTGAGTCCCCCAAAGGGGGATATTGATCGTTCCTTGGCCTTTAGATTCTTACTGCACCTGTCATATTCTTGAAGCAACGTGGATGCTTCTTCCTAAGGGAGGAGCGAAGGAAGTGGGAAAAAGAACAGCACAAATAGTAATAGTTCAAGGACTGCAAGACATTATCTTGCTCGATTAGCTAATGGACAAGTTGGGTTCGCTGGAAAGCAATACTAGAGAGAACACAAACTTTAACCTGTTTGTAGCCTGATGCCTCCCCCTCATACCTTTCTTCCACCTTCGACTCCTTCAGCTAATCCCTTGTGATAAAGAAGCAAAAATGAGGGCACGCAGCTGACTCAGTCGGTAGAGTGTCCTACTCATGGTCTCAGAGTCCTGAGTTCGAGCCCAGGATGGATGTGGAGCTTCCTTAAAAAAAAAAAAAAAAAAAAAAAAAAAGGACCTGGGTATGCTAATTATATCTCAATAAAACTGAAAAAAAAAAAAGAAGAAGAAGAAGAAGCAAGAATGGTAGGAACCCATGATGACAATGGGATAAGTAGGAACAGGTCATACGCACGAGGTTTCTGCCCTGCAAAGATCCGAGCCAACGTTACTCAGTCTTGCTGCTATAACGGGCCCAGAACATCACGATCCCAGCTCTGATACTCACACGTTGGCATTTCAGGGGTGGGGGTGTGCCTTGCACCCCACCCCAGCTGGGGGCTGATGACTCAGGTGGCAGAGGGTCTGTGGGAGGCAACAGATGGAAAGCCGGGAAGACCAGCAGTGGGAAGGACAGAGGGTAGGGTCCTCTGGGGGAAGCCGTATTCCAGGAGAGAGACAGAGAGCTCAGTAGAGCAAGAACCCTTCTCGTGCCTGGAAACAGAAGGGTGGTCAGTGTTTTTCTTATTGGAAAAATGGTTCAGATTCCCACGCATTTGCTCCTCCATTTTCAACTGTAGCATGGTGGCTCGTGACTTTCCAAAGGAGGCAGAAAAGATCACTCTGCATGCTCTTGCGGGAAACCGTAATAAGCATCACAGAGAAGAAACCCTCCTGTAAGCCTTGCCAGGAAGGAAGCGGAGAGGTTGAGAGGAGTAGCTGGAGGACAAGGCAAGCCAGGCACCGCTCCAGGCAAAGCAGCTCAGAGTCACTGAGGACAGAAGGATGGACCTCCGCTGGACAAGGACAAAACCAGCCAGGCAGGGGCAGAGTCACGGTAGAGGAAGCTTACCCAACACTAGGTCAGCAGGCAGCAGCACACAGGCTGGCCCCCAGAGGCGCCCGCAGGCTCCCTGGGAACGTGGGGACCTGTGCTGGGGTTGGGGGGGCCCAGCTGGGTGCTTCCCGAAATCAACACACTGCTTTGCCCCAATCCTGGAAAAACCACTAACGACCCTTTTGCTCAGGACTTCACAGCAAGAACAGAGAGCCGGATGGAGGGGCCAGACTCCCGCTTGTGCTCAGCCCTGACTGTTCCCAGGCTCCAGAGGGACAACTTAGGGGCCAGGACCCGGACCGAGCTGCCTGGCCTGCCCATGCCCTTGAACTGGTCCTCCTCTGGTAGGAGCTCCCCTTCCTTCTTCCCTTTGCTGAAAGCTGTTAGGGAAAGGGGTTTACCTTTGCCAGAAAAGTTGCTTTCCTTTCCTCTTCCTCATCCTTTGCTTATAAGGGCCAAAGGAACTGAATTCTTTGTTTGTCTGCTTGTTTGTTTCAAGTTTTTTTGTTTAAATTCTAGTGAGTTAACATATAGCATAATGCTGCTTTCAGGAATAGAATTTGGTGGTTCATCACTTTCATACAACACCCAGTGCTCATCCCAACAAGGGCCCTCCTTAACGCCCATCACCCATCTAGCCCCTTCCCACCCACCACCCCTCCATCAACCTTCCGTTTGTTCTCTAGAGTTAGGAATCTATTTTACGGTTTGCCTCCCTCTATTTTCCCCCCAATGTTCTTCTGTTTTGTTTCTTAAATTCCACATGAGTGAAATCTTATAGTATCTGTCTTTCTCTGATTTATTTCACTTAGCATGATACACTCTAGCTCCATCTACTTCGTTACAAATGGCAAGATTTTATTCTTTTCATGGCTGAGTAATATTCCATTGTATATACATAGACCACATCTTTTTTAGCTATTCATCACTCGATGAACACTTTGGCTCTCTCTGTAGTTTGGCTGTTGTTGTTGACGATGCTATTATATAAACACTGGGGTCCTGAGATCTCAAGTGCTGGTTGATGGCATGTCCCCCCTTGGTTATGCGCAACTCCCAATGGATTTTGCTCTCCAAATCTCATGTGCCAACAACTCCAAGGTCCCCTGCCCCCACCCCCGCATATGTATAAAGGGACTTAGAACATGACAAGACCTTATACAGAGACTGTCATTGTTACTTTGCAGGTATCAGTTAGGACAAAGCACACCTGGACAGGCAAGGGTGTGCTTTCTTGGGTCTCAAACATCTGAGGTCAGTGGTTACTTTCCATTCTAGACTCTATCTTTCCTTTGGATGCGGTAACCTGATTATGGACATACTAGTTCTGTGTTGGTCGGTGGGTTAATGAGAGCCAGGGGCCTTATTTCAGGGGGAGGGACTGCAACCCACACCAAGAGCCCCCCAAATTGGTCAAGGCCTTAGAGTTTTAGCCAGTGTCTGGGATGTAGATTTTGCTCTGGGATGTAGATTTCTCCACTGCTGATAGTTCTAGGGTTTCTGGAGGTGTTGGCCAGACTCCTGTGAGCACCTTTTAAACCCAGCGGCTCTCCGCCAAATATTTCAGCCTCTTTTCTCTGGAGGCTGCCGACGCTTGATGCTGTGGCTAAGATGAGGTCCAACATTGCATTACAGCAAGGGAAGGGCATGGACGTGATGCCCAAGAGGAGAGAGCCAAGGGTCTGATCACTCTCCCACCCCCATTTCCGGCCACCGTTCCCCAGACTGGGTGTTTCCCCATCCCCTTCTGTGGAGTTGCTGAGCCACCTGGCACAGAGAAGGGCAGAGCCGGACTGCAAGGCCAGAAACCCAACCCCAGCGTCCCTCTAAACAGGGGTGTGATGGAGCCCCTGTGGGAAATCCTCAACTCAGGCCTCCGTCTGACCTTGGGGGCTCTCTGATGAGCGATGCTGCTCAGACCCCACGGATTTCCTTCAAAGCGGGTGCCCATGGTTGGCGCGCTGCGATGCGGCCTCCTGGGCCCTGCTCTCTCCAGGGTCCTCCCCAGGCAGCCACCAGGACATGCCACCCCAGCCCTCCTTGGTTGTTTTCCTGGCAGTGCTGAACGCGGCTGTGCTGGAGGGAGGCCCCGCCGTCCGCTGATAGCGCAATGCTTTGTGCCCCCGTGGCCGGCCAGACCAAATGAGACCCACTGCTTAGTCCCCCGAGCTCGGTTTTAGGGACAGCACAGCAGAGTGGGGAGTGGGGGGAGTGCATCATTCAGTCTCTCTGCCTCTGTTTCCTTTTTGTTCCTTCTACTTTGAAAACACCGAACAAAAGTCGTCAACAGCGAAATCTGAGGGAGGGGGGGAGGTGCCTCCTGGAAGGTTCAGAGATCAAAGCAAGCCAGAGAAGAGCTCACTCTGACCATGTCCCCAGGGCGGGCGCTGCAGCGGCCCTGCACGGGCCGGCTCCTCCGTGCCTCGCCACAGCCCGTGCGGTGACCAGGGAGAGCAGGTGTTGACAAGGACTTGCTCTCCAGGAATTTTCCTTTATCCAGTGACAGCTCCATTCACCTCCCTGAGCTCTGTCCACAGCTCTGGGCTGCCGTCGCTCTGGCCCCGAGCCCCTGCGAGCCGCCCGGCGCTGTCAGCTCGGAAGCGCAACCCCGAGCCAGCCGGCTGGGTCGAGCGCAGGGCGGGGAGGCCAGCCAGCCGGGCAGGGGCCGCCGGGTCCAGCCAGTCCGCAGGGCGAGGCTGGGAGGCCCGGGGCTCAGGACAGCTCCCACAGCGCCTCCTGGCGGCCCCGGGGTGCCCTAGCCCACCCCAACCTTCCAACACCACCCCCACTCCCCGCCCATGCGCCAGCGAGCCCAAACCCCCCAGACACTAGGGTGCCCTGCGCTCAATTAAGGAATACCTCGATGAGAGCCTAGAGCGGGCCCAGGGACTAATGGGGGCGAAGCTCCTCCTTACACTGCGTGCCCCACACACCTCTCCCTGGCCCTGGCTCTGATTTCACCCTAGGATGGTGGGTGGAGGGGCACCTTGCCCTCCTGCCAGGGGCTGCTGAAGCTTCTCCAGGAGGCAGCAGGGGGAGAGCTTGGGGTCCTTTCTAGCCCCATGGCCACAGGCATTTTTACACTGTGAAGCCAGGAGTCCGGGTCCCATATGGGACAGCAGGTTGAAGGTTTCCTGCTGAATTTCCCTGCCCTGGCCTCGCTGAAACTCAGCTAAGGCCCTGACTCCCCCTAAGGGCTCTTTTCTTAATGATAGTGAGAGGCAGGGCTGAGGGTAAGACTGGGTGAGGGTGGGTGGTGGTGACCATAAAGTCTGAGTACATTCTCCATAAACACCGTGTTTCCAATGGGGATCTGTTGACAGTTGCTACAACTTTGGTGAAAATGGCATCTTTTCAACAAGTGGTGTTGGGACAACCAGACAGCCACATGCAGCAGCTTACGTGAGCAAAAGTGAGCTCAAATGGACCAAAGACTGAGCGAAGTCCAAGAGCCAGAGCTTGACACTCAGAAAGAAACACAGGTTTACATCTTCAAGTCCTTGGATTAAACTAGGGTTTCTTTCTCTCTTTCGTTCTTTTTTTAAGATTTTATTTATTTATTTGATAGATAGAGATCACGAGTAGGCAGAGAGGCACGCAGAGAGAGGAAGGGAAGCAGGCTCCCTGCCGAGCAGAGAGCCCAATGCGGGGCTTGATCCCAGGACCCTGAAATCATGACCTGAGCAGAAGGCAGAGGCTTTAATCCACTGAGCCACCCAGGCGCCCCTAGACTAGGGTTTCTTAATTATGGCACCAAAAATACTTACAACTTACATTACTGATAGCATCCAGAATATATAAAGAGTTCTTACAACTCAACAACAAAAAGGCAAACCAATTGAAAAATGGGCAAAGGGGACACCTGGGTGGCTCAGTGGGTTAAAGCCTCCGCCTTCGGCTCAGGTCATGATCTCAGGGTCCTGGGATCGAGCCCCGCATCGGGCTCTCTGCTCATTGGGGAGCCTGCTTCCCTTTCTCTTTGCCTGCCTCTCTGTCTACTTGTGATCTCTGTCTGTCAAATAAATAAATAAAATATTTTTTAAAAAATGGGCAAAGGACTGGAGTAGGCACGTCTTCAAGAAGACATACAAATTGCTAATAAGCACATGCAAAGATGCTCAACATCACTAGCCATCAGGCAAATGCAAACCAAAACCACAATAAGATGTAACTTTATACCCCTTAGTGTGCTCTCATAAAAAAACCCCAGAAAATAACACATATTGGTGTGGATGTGTAAAATTCCAAGTTTTACATTCCCAGTATTGGTGGGAAGGTAAAATAGGGCAGCTGCTGTGGGACATACTTTGGCAGTTCCTCAAAAAGTTAAACAGAGTCACCCTATGACCCAGCAGTTCCACTACTAGGAATTGACCCAAGAAAACTGAAAACATAGGTCCATGCAAACACTTACACATGAATGTAGCTGGCAGAATTGTTCAGAATAGACAGATGTCCAAATGTCCATCTGCTGATGGATGCATTCAATATCCATATGTGATACCTTACCCCCAAATTAACTCAAATGGACCCAAGACCTAAGTAAATACAGGCAACATTTGAGGGCGCACCTCTGGTGTAGGCGGTCATGTCTTCTCCATACAAGGAAACGTTATAAAAAGAAGGGAGGTATGGCATATGCCATGATGGGGGTAAACCTTGAAGATGTTACAGGAAGAGAAAGGAGCCAGACACAAAGGACCACGTGCTGTATGAGTCCACTTCCGTGAGACGTCCAGAATGGGTACGGTGCCGGAGAGCCAGCGGACGAGGGCTCGCCGGGAGCTGCGGGGTACATTGGAGGGTGACTGCCGTGGGCACGAGGTTTCCTTTCTGGATGATGAGAGGGCCCCGGAATTAGATGGTGGGGGCGGTTGCAAGACTCTGGGAATAAACAAACCAGAATTGTACATTGTAAACTGGTCAAAACTGGGGCACCTGGGTGGCTCAGTCGGTTAAGTGTCCGCCTTCGGCCATGATCCCGGGGTCCTGCGCAGGTCCCTCAACAGGGAGCCTGCTTCTCCTCTCCTTCTGCCTGCTGCTCCCCCTGCTTGTGTTCTCTCTCTCTCTCTGTGTCAAATAAATAAATAAATAAAATCTTAAAAAAAAAAAGAAGTGGGCAAATAACTTGAAAGACATTTCACCAAAGAGTAAGAAATGGCTAATTAGCACATGAGAAGACGCTTGGCATAATTCATGAAGGAAATGCAGGAGGCCACAGTGAGATCCCACCTACTGAGATGACCCTAATAAAAAAAATGGGAATGATGGGGCACCTGGGTGGCTCAGTGGGTTAAAGTCCCTGCCTTTGGCTCAGGTCATGATCTTAGGGTCTTGGGATGGAGCCCTGCATCGGACTCCCTGCTCAGCAGGAACCTACTTCCCCTTCTCCCTCTGCCTACCTTTCTGCCTACATGTGATCTCTGTGAAATAAATAAATAATAAAAATCTTTTTTTAAAAAAATGGGAAAGAACAAATGTTGATGAGAACATGGAGGAGTGGGAACCTCGCCCATCACTGTGAGAAGTAAAATGGTGCAGCTCCCACGGAACATAGTGTGCAGGTGCTTTGAAAGTCACACAGAGAATTCCCCTAGGATCCAGCATCCACCGATCAGTACGTACCCAAAAGAATGAAACTGGGGACTCAGGGAGTCTTGGGTGGCTCGGATAGTTGAGCATCTGCCTTCGGCTCAGGTCATGATCTGCAGATCCTGGGATCGAGCCCCATGTCAGGCTCCCAGCTTAGTGGGGAGTCTGCTTCTCCCTCTCCCGCTGGTGCTCTCTTGGTCTCTGTCTTTCACACATGAATAAATAAAATCCTTAAAAAAAAAAAAAAGAAAGAAAGCCTGGACTCAAACAGATATTTGCACACCCATGTTCCCATGTTCCCAGAAGCACTGTTTACAACGGTCAAAATGTAGAAAAGCCCTGAGTGTCCATCAGCAGGTGAATAAACGTGATATATCCATAAAATGAAATATTCTTGTAATATGTAATCACTTTATTTTATTTTTAAAGTTTTTATTTGTTTTAGTAAGCTCTATCTATACCCAACATGGGGCTCAAACTCATGACCCCAAGATCAAGAGCTGCATGGTCCACTAAATAAGTCTGCAGGCCCCCACAATATGGAATATTATTCAGCCGTAAAAAGGAACAGAGTGTTGGCACATTCATGTATAAACCTTGAAGATGTCACGCTAAACGAAATAAACCACACCAAAAAAGATAAAAATTATATGGGTCCCCTTAGACAAAATACCTAAAATAGGCAAATTCATAGAGGCAGAAAGTAGAATGGAGGCACGGGGAGCCCTTGCCTGACCAGTAGAGCGCTTCTGTTTGGGACACTGAAAAGTTTTGGAAATAGGTAATGATGATATCCAATGTTTTAGCTATACTATTTTTTCTTTTTTTAAAAATATTTTATTTGGGGCGCCTGGGTGGCTCAGTGGGTTAAGCCTTTGCCTTTGGCTCAGGTCACGGTCTCAGAGTCCTGGGATCGAGCCCGGAATCGGGCTCTCTGCTCAGCGGGGAGCCTGCTTCTTGTCTCTCTCTCTGCCTGCTTCTCTACCTACTTGTGATTTCTCTATCAAATAAATAAAAAGGAAAAAATTAAAAAAAAATATTTTATTTATTTGAGAGAGAGCGCACAAGTGAGTATGAGCAGGGAGAGCGGCAGGCAGAGGGAGAGGGAGAAGCAGGCTCCCTGGTGAGGGACCTGCCCAGGACCCTGGGATCATGACCTGAGCCAAAGTCAAGACGCTTTACCGACTGAGCCACCCAGATGCCCCCATGTTTTGGCTGTACTTACCACCACTGAACTGTACACATGGGAAGGGACACACACACACACACACACACACACACAGAAAGACTAGGGCTTGGTCTTGCACAGCCACTTCTCCAGATCAGGACCAGGAGGTCCTAGAGAAAGGCTGAGGGTCTCGGGAATCTGCGCCGGCTGGACCCAAGGATGTCCCCCTCGCAAAGCGACTGTCATCAGAGTCAGTGTCGGCAGTGGTGGCTAGTGATGGAGGCTTTTAATTGCTCCTGAATTAATGTGCTTACTTCTCACACCTGGGGCGCCTGGGTTTAATTACTATCTCAGGTCACATATGCAAATGAGGCTGCGATCCTCCTTGGTCCCAGTGGACCGCCGCCCTCACGCTTTGCAGCACGATCGGCAGGAGGAGGCCCGATGCCCCTGGCCAGGCTGGCCTGGTGCTCAGGCTCATGAGCAGAGGCGGGCGAAAATGGTGCCCGGCCACCCCGTTTCTGGGTCTGGATTGGCTCAGGTGTTCAAGGTGGCGTCTGAGGGGCTCTTGCTCCCTCAAGGCCCCAGGAGATCAGCTGTCGGTGGCAGAGAAACCTTGCAGGACCTGAACTCACAGAACCCCTGAGGACAGAGGGTTTCCCTGGAAAAGGAAGAAATGGGGAAGGATCAGCCTGCGGAAGGGGCTGTGGACCAGGGGATGCAGGTTTGAAAGCCCGGATGAGCCGCGCAGGTATGTGAAGAAGGGAGCAGGCAGGTGGGACCACAGCGGCCGTCAGAGGCAGGGCCTGGACTGGCTATGGGCCCCAGCCTGCGGAATTCAGTCCAGGAGCAGGCCTCTGTCACAGCCGCCCTGCAGCGGCCATCTCCAAGCCCCGGAGGCACTCATCCAAGAGAAAATTTCCAGCACTGGGGTTTGCCCGGGGAAGCCGGCTGCTCATCCCGTCTCCCCCAGAACCCGGCGTCCTTGCCCTTCTTGCGGGGGCCCTGACCCTGCGACCGGTCAGCACATGCCGGTGCTTCCCAAGCTCAGGTCAGCCGGCAGCCGCGAACAGATACCGATGCTCCGGGTTCCACCCGGAGCTTCTGACTGCTCTTCGGGACAATAGGAGCTTCAAAAGCTTCCCAGGTGTCTCTACTCTCTGGCCAAGTTTGGGAACCCAACTGCTTCAAGTTTTCCCTTGATTTTTGTTGTAGTGTCAGAGTTGCGGGAAGTTGGAAGACAACCACAGATGAGAAATACATGTTTTGTGGAAGAGCGTTTGTAATATGAAGCTTAAAAAAAGAAAAAGAAAAAAAAAAGAGGGGCAGCTGGGTCGCTCAGTTAAAGCATCCGACTCTTGACCTCAGTTCAGGTCCTGATCTCAGTGTCGTGAGTTCAAGCCCTGTGATAGGCTCCACGCTGGACATGGAGCCTGCTTCGAAATTGAAAAAAAGGGAGTGGGGAGGGATGGGGTGAGCCCGGTGATGGTGATGGGTATTAAGGAGGGGACATGCCGCACAGAGCACTGGGTGTTATACGTGAATAATGAAATCACGGAACACAACATGAAAAACTAACGTTATGTATGGTGACTAATATAACACAATAAAAAAAAATACAATCTTAAAAAAAAAAGAAATTAAAAAAGAAAACGTATAAAGCAAGTAAAGAGACCTTTAAGTGCTAACAAAGATGTTTACTGAAAAACACTTGAGGTTCTGGTAAACTCATGTGACCCACAGTCATGTTTCATAATCACAGGTCGTCAAAAGGCCCAAAGGTGTTTTCTGGAAACTGAGAATGTTGCCTGTTCTCCTTGATTGGGCTCCTCGGAAAAGGTCCTCTGGTCTCCAGCTCTTCGCAGCTTACACAGGCCCCTCAACAGCAAGCACGTGCTTCCGTTTGGCTGGGTCAGAAATCTTTGTCCCAGGGCCAGTGTTAACGCCCCAGCAGGCTTGACAGGTCCCGCAGATCTGAAAGGGATCCTACCTGCACTTACCCTTTAACCCAAGGGTGATAAATGCCTTCATCTGCCAGTTTTAAACCAGCCTTACTGAGGACATTAAACTGCCCTGAAATGTACTAATGGACTAGTAACGCTGACTTGCTGCTTTCAAGTTGGAAAAGACATGGACGCTCCAGTGAGACTGTCAGCCCCAATTCAAGGCTTGCTTTCCCTCCAGAATCTATTTTTCAGAGAGAAACCAGTCATGAACACCTGGAAAGGATGGCCTTGGCTGCAGGAGTCATACTGCATTAGGTGGAAGTAGGACTTCGTTATGGTTATTTGGCAATCAGGTATGGTGTGAGATGCCTGTGTAAAGCTGCGGAGTTGACAATGGGTGGTAGCTTTGAGGCCCATCGACCTGACTAGAGTTACTCTAGTTACTCAAACACTAATCTTAGTACCACCGTGAAGCTCTCCCGCAGACAGCTGAAGCCGTCACTTGACTTTAAATTACACTGGATGATCTGGGTATCCAGATACCTCAGCCTCCCTGACTGAAGTGGTTGGAAAAGCAGGGCTCAATGCTCCCTGAGACACACATTCCACGGGTCACTCAACACTTCCGATTGTGCCTGCTGTGCCCTGGTCACCTTCCCTTCTGACTGGCTGCTCTGTGGACTTTGGATTCTCGCCCAGCCAAGCCCCACGTTCTGAGGCGGCCATTGCTGTGATCAGTCTCTAGATCCCTCTTTTCCTATTGGTTCTGCTTCTTGGGTTAAATCCTGACTCATAATCAAGGAACAAGAATGGCCACAAGGGGGCCTCCTCGCCCCCCAGCTGGGTAGGATTGAACAATGATGTGCTAACAAAGCAGCAGAGCTAAGAGCGAGCAGACCACTTCTCCCCGCGGGTGGCAAGTGTTGTTCTCCGTCCCTTGCTCCTGAACACGGAGCGCACTGCGGAGACGGGGCTTTCCGTGAAGCTCACGTACGTGCGCCGAACAGCACAGTGGATGTCCATCACTATGTGCGGCTTTTGAGCACTGGGCATTAGTGAAAATGAGAAATGGAATTGTGTAATCTTAAAATAGGGTTCCCAAGATCCTCTAGACGCCTCCCGCCTCCCCAGAGCTGCCTTTTAACCATCCTTTCACTTGCTTCCTCCAGGAACTGAGAACCCACATTCCAGCCCGCCCAGAATGGTTAGCTGCATGCTGGCAGGCCTTCCAGTTCGGACAAGGATGGCATCCCGTGACCTAGATGCCACCACCCAGGACCATCTGTATTTGCTCTGCATTTGCGTCTTCTCCCCAGTAAGATGTCTGAACCTTAAGTCAGGCTCTGCCTCCCCAGACCCCACTTCTGCTCAAAGACCCAACAGGGCCCCCTCTCCCTTTTCCTTCACCTGCTCTGCCCAAGGACTACGAAGTGTCCTCAACGACCGGTCCTCTCCCACTCCCCTTCTGAAAGATTCTATTTAAGTCATCGCTACACCCAACATGGGCTTTAACTTCCAACCCCAAGATGAAGAGCCATGGGCTCGGAGCGCACAGGTGCTTCAGTGAGTTAATAAGCATCTGACTCTTGGTTTTAGCTCAGGTCATGATCTCACAGGTCACGGGATCGAGCCCCACATCCCCCACATCAGGCTCTGTGTTCAGTGGGGAGTCTGAGATTCTCTCCCTTTCTGGCTGTCGCTCCCCACACCCCCAACCCCAGCTCACGCTTTCTCTAAGAAATCTTAACAACAACAAACTTGTGTGCTCGACAGACTGAGCCAGGTACCACTCTCTTCTGGTGATGACAGAGCCTTCTACTTGTAAAGGCCCCGCGGTCCAGCACACATCCGTGAGCACTGAACACGAGCACGGACTCGGACCGGTTCATACACACACGCACACAGTGTTCCTACGGGTCACTGAGGCCTTTTTATTCTGCTCACAGAACCACTGGGGATCTCCCCTGTGGACACCTCAGGATTATCACGTAGACAGATGTGGCTCCAGACACTGGGTGGGAATTGAGGTGAGAAAACAATGATTCGGGCCAACCTCACGACTACAGAGCTAGGGTTTCCAGCAGGGCTCCAGATGGTCGAGTCAGGCTTCTGCAGCAGTTCTAAGGAAGCAGCGAGAACAGCACAGGGAGGGGAGCGGGCAGTTAACTAGCAGAGGCCCCAGCCAGTCTCGCCTAGGGGCCTCGAGCTGCCCCGGGAGCAGCGGGGGCAGAGGTCTAACGAGCCGACTCAGGACCACAGGACCTGGGGTGCGCTGCCTGGAGCTTACTTGGCGAGGGGGTTTCGGAAACTTCTGCCGGCGAACTTAGCCTTGCTACCCAGTTCCTCTTCAATTCTTGGGAAGCAAAAGGGGGGGGGAGGAGAAGAGAGATCAAACGTCTGTTCCCAAGGCCCCGCAGAGACACAGGCTCAGCCTCCCCCCAGTGTGGCTGCCCGGAGCCCGCAGGAGAGGGAGCAGCCGGCTCTCCCCAGCCCCCCAGCCCCCCAGCCAGTGGGCCATCTACTGCTCCTCCTCCTCCTTCCCTGCCTTCCCCCAGCCCAGGACAAGCTAGAAGGTAGGTCAGGTCTGCTGTTTCTTGGAATGTAACACATGGACAACCCAGTTTTGGGGGGAGCTCGTTCATGAAGCATCTGCATCCTGGTGCCTCACCCAGTGGGCAGCTGGACCGGACACACGGGCAGGAGGCATGGGTGTCACTGAATGACTGAGCCCCGGGTGTGCTCATGGTGCAGGGGTGGGGTAACCGGTGACGTTTCTACACGTTTCTCTGAGACACAGACTGAGGCACTCATAGTGGAAACCCTAAGGCTAGAATGAGCTTAAAACTCTCCAGTAAAGGAGGAAGCAGCGCAGTGTCCACAGATAAGCCCCGCAGGAAGGCCAGCGGCTGCAGTACACGGGTGATGGGTAGGGGACAGCCCGTTAGTATAACATGGGACGGCCTCATCAAAGGGACATTCCTTTTCCTGCGGGACTGGAGAAAGGAACAAAATAGAGGCAACTTTCCAAGTTCAGGAGCCTCCCAAGGATGCATTATGATAAAAAGGGACCAGCCTGGGATGCCTGGATGGCTTAGTCGATTAAGCATCTGCTCGTAGCTCTAAGAATTCTAGGACTGGGGCGCCTGGGTGGCTCAGTAGGTTAAGCCTCTGCCTTCAGCTCAGGTCATGATCCCAGGATCTTGGGATCGAGCCCTGCATTGGGCTCTCTACTCAGTTCGGAGCCTGCTTCCACCCCCCCCCCCACCTGCCTCTCTCTGCCTACTTATGATCTCGGTCAAAAAAATAAATATGGGGCGCCTGGGTGGCTCAGTGGGTTAAGCCTCTGCCTTCGGCTCAGGTCATGATCAAGTCCCGCATCGGGTTCTCTGCTTGGCAGGGAGCCTGCTTCCTCCTCTCTCTCTCTCTGCCTACTTGTAATCTCTGTCAAATAAATAAATAAAATCTTTAAAAATATATAAAATATTAAAAAAAAAAATTCTAGGATTAAATTAGCTAAAGGGGAACCTGTTCCCTCGTCCACCAGAAGATGGCAGCACAGTCCGGCTCAGGCTCCAGCTTCCTGGCCATGGGCAAGGTGCGTTAAGTTCTCTGCCCAGCTAGCACCAACCCCACAATGCTCAGGGGCCAGTCCCCCACAGCCCCGCCCCGGGCCCGTGCCCACATCTGCACAGACCCCCCAGAGCCAGGAACTCCCAGTGTTCAAGCGGGCGCCCCCACCCCACTACAGGGAGGGTTCCTTTTTACCTGAGGATCTGGTTGTACTTGGCCAAGCGCTCAGATCGGCAAGGTGCCCCCGTCTTGATCTAGAACAGGAAAAGCAAGGTCACTTGCACTCGTTGCAGACGTTCAATCTTCAAGAGCACGTTGGGCAGGAAGGAGGGGAAGGAGGAGCACCCAGGGCCCCATCCATGCGCCAACCTCCCAGTACCACTGCCAGGAAGCTGAGGTCAGAGAACACGGAGTCAAGCGGCTCTTTACCTGCCCAGTGCAAAGTCCCACCACCAGGTCAGCGATGAAGGTATCCTCGGTCTCCCCAGAGCGATGCGACACCATGACGCCCCAGCCATTGGACTGGGCCAGTTTGCACCTAGACATCAGGAAACAACCCAGATGCTTGGGACTCCATTCCTGGGCACAGCAGCCCCATCAGGCCCTCCTGATGCCCGGCCTTACCACCCCCGGTAGGAGACCAGAAGAGCAGCCAGAGCCAGAAGCCACCGCCAAACTTTCAACTCCTGGGGACAATAATCCTCACATTCCTCTCCACTCGCAGAGCCCTGAGGACCTTCTTACGTCACATTAAAAAATCGGGGTTCAGCCCCCTTGAGGGGAGAGGCTGGTCTCCCCCGGTAGCGCCCATGACTGACATTCTCCGCGAGTCTAACCTGATCATGCAGTGTGAGGACTGGGCCACAAGTCGCCCGACACCCCAGGCCCCTTCCCTTGGTGCCACTGCTTAGAGGCCACCAGAAGTTTAAGCTTGAACGACAGGCCCTCCACCCCCCAGCAGGCAGCAGCTCTGGCTGAGGGTCAGCCCCTAGCTCTGGGATAGCCGACCCCCTCAGTGCACTTACGCCTGGAGAGACTCAGTCACGGAGCCGATCTGGTTCACCTTCAGCAGGAGGCAGTTGCATGATTTCTCGCTCACGGCCTTGGAAATCCGCTTCGGGTTGGTCACAGTGAGATCGTCCCCCACCACCTGGATGCCAGCACTGGCAGTGAACTTCTGCCAAGCCTCCCAGTCATCCTGGTCAAAGGGGTCTTCGATGGACACCACTGGGGAAAGGAGAGAGCCACGTCTGGTCATTGAGCCCCCTGCCCCACACCCCTGCACCGACCGGCAACCCCAACTTCCTCGCCGGGTCTCTCCCCTTGCCCCCACCAGGACAGGACCAACCCTGGAAACACTCTGCCTGCCCACCGAAATCACCCGCAACCCCAGCCGCTACAGATGCTGAGGGGAACACGGCTCTGTCCAGTGCGGCCCAAGTCTTGTGCCAGCGAGAACAGAAACAGCCACAGGCTCGGGAGGCTAAGAGTGGGCTTGTCTCGGCCCCCCCCCCCCGGGCACCTTCTCTAACCCCGTGTTTCAACGCGGGGACTAAGAGACTTCCCGGCCTGGTTCTTGCTCCAGCACGTGCTGAGTGAGTTACTGACCCACTCTGTGCCTCAGCCCCCACACCCCACACGGGCCAGTATCAAACTGTCTCTACCCTGTGTGCATTATCCGACGCCCAGAGCAGCACCCACTCTCCGCCCCAGCGTGCTAGAGCCAGCGCTGCCCTCGGCCCAGGGGCTTGCTGGGACAATGACGCAATAGCCTTCCGCACGAGGCCAGCAGGCACTCACCTGGGTAATCCTTGATGAAGGACTTGTACAGGTTGGCCAGCTCATCGGGCGTGATGTACCTGCTGGGGTCATCGGGGGACTTGAAGTCCAGGTCATACTTGCCCGACCGGAAGAACTCCGAGGCCGCTACGTCCATGCCGATGACCACCTTGTCGGTGTAGCCGGCTTTCCCAATGGCATTCTTCAGCAGCTCCAGAGCTGGAAGGGGAGGGTGGCAACAAGGTTGGAACCTGGCAGGGGGTGAGAAAAGGGCCCTCCAAGAGCTGCCCAACGGGAACCCTCCCAGGAGACCGAGAGGGGCCCTGGCCCCAGCCATCGCTTCCAGCATTCCAGTGCTTTCTCCTGTGACGGAGCAAGAAACCGCTGGTCAAGGCCCCCAGCAGGTAACCCATAGGGAAATTCAGTCTCGACTTTCAGAGGCTTTCTCACTGACGAATGCTCCCCGATTTAGCACCTAGGACAGCTGTGCAGGTCGAGACAGTGACAGTGACCAGCTGAGTCAGCTGTCCTGGATAAGCTGAGCTGGGATCTGAGAGCAAGCCCGGGGCACCGCGAGCCCAGGAGGGCAGGGTGAGGGTGAGGCCCTGCCTACAGGGCCCGCTGTCCCCAGCCCAGGTGCAGGGTCCACCTCACTTGGCAGTGCTGCCCATACAGGAAGGGACAGAGACACTTGGCGCCTGTCCCACCCCGAAAGGGTCATTTTTCTGTAGGTCAAAAATGGGGAAGCATCAGGCGTTTTGTACGACTGACCCGAAGAGGACGGACATTTGTTCTTTCACTATTTGCCCGGAAGGCAACAAAACTGTGGCTGAATTCTCCTTCCCTTCTACAACAAAAACCTCCGCCGAGAGTCTTTGTCCCGACTCTGACTGACTGAACTCTTCCATTTAACCCTGTGTCTGAGGACTCCAAGCAAAACGGCTCCGTGTAAGCGTTCCTGTGGGGGAATGAGCTGGGGGTGCCGGTCGCAGGCCGGACAGACACATCTCCGACACAGAGCAGACCTCATGGAGGTGATATAAGAATGACAAGGACACGGGGCGCCCTGGTGGCTCAGTCACTGAGGCATCTGACTCTGGCTTAGCTCATTACTATCCTGGAGGTCCTGGGATGGAGCCCAGAGTCGGGCCCCCTGCTCCGTCAAGTCTACTTGGCCTCCCCTCTCTGCTCCTCCCTCTCCAGCTCAGGCTCTTCCTCTCTTTCAAATAAATCCATAAAATCTTAAATTATGTGTTAGCTTGCACAGCCCTCCTCAGAACTCGATGTGCAGGGAGCTGGCGAGTGTGGGGTACAGCACAGCAGCTGAGAGGGCCGGGCTGCAGAACACGGGACCCCCCCCGCCTTTACCTTCTTTGTTCTCCAGGATGTTAGGCGCAAACCCGCCCTCATCCCCCACATTGGTGGCGTCCTTCCCGTATTTCTCCTTGATGACGTTCTTCAGGTTGTGGTAGACCTCGGCCCCGATGCGCATGGCCTCCCGGAAGCTGGCCGCGCCCACGGGCAGGATCATGAACTCCTGCATGGCCAGCTTGTTGCCGGCGTGAGAGCCACCATTGATGACATTGAAAGCCTGGGGAGAGACAGAGACAAAAACGGCCATCTGGCCCTTGAGAGTCCCACCCAGCGGGCCACATGCAGCTCTGGAATGCTCGCCGGATCCCCCTCGGGAAGGGCTGGTTGCCGCCTCGGCACACACAACCCAAGGAGTTTCATCCCCTCATCAACAGGAGGAGACGGGGGTACCGGGAAGTGGAGTCCCCTGCTTGGACACTTCTGGCCAAGTGGCAGGGGTCTGCGGCTGGGATAGTCGCAGGTGGAGGAGAACAAGGGGGGGGGGGTCTCAGGAGCCCACAACTCCTCACTCGGGGGGCTCCAAGCCACTCACCGGAACCGGCAGGATGACTTCGGCATTGCCCGCCAAGTCGGCAATGTGGCGGTACAGGGGCACCCCCTTCTCGACGGCCCCCGCCTTGCAGACAGCCAGGGACACTCCCAGAATGGCATTTGCACCAAATTTAGCTGCAACAGAACAGTCAGATGGAGGGATTTCTCAATCACGGCCTCCTGGCCTGTACCCTGACACCAGCGCACCTTCCTGACACCAGACACCAGACACCTGCTCCCCGTGTCCCACCCAGAAAGGCTCCACGGGGACTGACCTGCTTTCTCCGGCTACGGGAAAGCCCTTCTTTGGTCTAGAGAACTCTAGCAAATCCCACAGACTGCGTGACTTACTCTAAAGCACAGGCGTCTTTTGGGTAACCCTTCGCAAATGCTGCAGTCGCAGGCTATTGCTCCTGAGGTTTAAAAACGTGATTTATTCGGGGGAGGTGGGGCGGGTGAGGGGCCCTGAAAACCGAGGGCGGGGTGTCCACGCGGCCAGCACGCGCCGCCCCCAGCAACTCACACTTGTTTTCTGTTCCGTCCATCTCGATCATCAGCCTGTCGATCTTCTCCTGCTCCACGACACTGACCTTCTGCGGGGAGCAGAGCGCGTCAGTCTCTTGGGGTGTGGGGCGTGCAGTCACTCTCCCCACAGGATCTTTGGGCTCCCGTGAGGGGACCCAGATAACTCTGAACCTGTGAAGCCCGAATCTCTTCTCTGGCAGGCCCATAGAAGGGGGGCAGGGGAGCAATCGAGAGAAAGGGAGACGCGGCACTGCGCTTCCCTGCTCTCCCGTGGCATTCCTCCGCGCGCCAGGAGCCGACCGTGGAATGCAGAAGGTCTGGAGCTGGCGTCCCAGAGGGAGTCCTCCCCAGGGGTCCAAAGTCACATCACACATAGGACAGAACTGCCGGGTACATGCGGACAGAGGCAGCGCTACACCGTAGTGAGATTCGGGGGGACGATAAAGTAAACGACTCCATTCGTGCAAACGAGCCGTGTTCCTCAAAGGTTAGGTGACACAGCCACCGGCCCCGGCTATTCTCAGTGACAGCACGCCTCGTCACCTCACGGCTGACAGGACTCTGGCAGATAGCCCAGAATCTGAGCTAAATGCTTGCCGACTGCCTGAAAGGTGTGATTTCTGGTCAAATAATGACGTTTAAGCCAGCTGGGCTCCATGACGGGCATGGTACCTACAAACCAAGTAAAACCCCTCAAGCCCCCCAAAACGAGGGTCTGAAAAACCGGCTCTAAGGAATTCACTGCAAGTCAGCATTACTTTAAAACCTTCACACCTGACTGTAACAATGTATTACTTCATTTGTAACGTTCTATGTATAAAAACTAAAAAATGAAAAGAAAACCCTGCAGAACCCCACCATGCCCCATTAATAATTTGACGCCTTTAGCTTTTTTGACAAAGTGAGCCGCCACCTGAGCATGATGGCTTGAGGCAAAACTTCTCATGAGTTTGACCGAAGAACTGTTTCTCCCAAAGGAAGAAAAATGTTCAGGAAAGCCCGGCTCACTGCATTGGACATGCCAGGTAAGAGCACCGAGGCAGATAAGAGTACAGGGTGCGGGGAGGGGCCCAGGAGGCCCAGGTTCGCAGCACTTGAGCCCACAGAGCAGCAACGAGAAACCGTCTGGGACCAATTACAGAAGGTGAGCACGCCAGGGAGAGACCACAGAGGCACCCACCTGCCGCTGGTGTACAGGAGGAATTCGGGGGGGGGGGGGGATGGGGGGCCCACACCTAAGCACAGATGGGAGGATGGGGCTTTGGGCCGTCTGGTCCCCCTCCCCACTTCACTTATAACAGCTCAACTTTTCTCTAAGCTTACTCTTCTAATCAAGATTTTATTAAAAAAAAAAAAAAAAAGTCAGTAGAGATATAGTAAATAATTCCACAGTTCATGAGAAATGGTCGGGTCACCATGGATACCATGCTCAGTGCCCAAGAACCGCTCTTAAAATTTGGATCTCAACATCCCCAAGGTCAAGAGAGTTGGAGGGGGAAATCAAGGCCATGAGACGGTCTCCCGTGGCTCTGTTCCAATTCCATTCACTGTTAGATGTGGACACACAGGTAAGGGGTAGATTAGAAAGGGTGAGATCATTCTCATGCACGACAGGGAATCCGACCGGCTTCTTTAGCTCTCAGAATAAGCTCTTCCATAACCAGGAAAGCCCACTGGCCTGGGAGACGTTCCGAAGGCATTAATACATTAGTTATTGGGAGACAGGTCCTACCTTGCTAATCAGGGCAGGTGCAATAGTTTTATTGATGTGCTCAACAGCCTTTGAGACACCTAGAAGGAACAATCATATCAAATTACCAACATTAACCAGAAACAGGCTTGAGCAGCGTTGAGCGAACCACCAATGTTGTTAACCCAAATATCCAGAAGCCCGCCCAAAAGACCTTAAATGGGACCGCTTCCAAATCCCCATTTCTCTGTCCTCCCAGAATTGGGGTACTTTCTGGCCCAGTCTGAGTGCTCTTACCTAGGACCCCCAAGGATTAGAGCCACACACAGAGCAACCATCTCAGAACGTCTGAAGGGGCGTTAGTTGGCAAGACCATGCACGGGGACACCAGCCATAAAACTACCGATGTCCAATGTATTACCTGCGTGCACAAGGCTGGTGCCAGGAACTCATTAATATACTTAACGGGTCTGGAGACACCTGACCAGTAGAGATTGGCGGAGAAGGAAAAAAAGACAGACTCAGAAGAGAACAGGCTGTGAAGGACAGGAGAGAGAGAGAGAGAGAGAGAGAGACAGGAAGGCAGGAGAGTCGCGGGACCAGGAGTTCACCCTCCTGAGAGTCCGGGGAGACACAACGCAGCTTTTAGACCAGTACCTGCCCGGGGCCACAGGCAGGGGGAACCCGGGGGACCGGCCTTCCTGCGGCATGATCGCCAGCCCCGGGCTTCCCCAGCTCCCTTCATCATCGCCCCTCATCTGCAGGCTTTCTAGACTTTTCCCCTATCATCGCCCTCCTCTGAGAATGTAATACGGGAGATACACTGTCCACCCATACTAGCCTTTGAGGGCCATAAATCATGCTAAAATCGGAGAGTATTTTTGCCTCCCCCAAGAACCAATTTCCACCCCTGGGTCGATACTTTCCCTGCTGAGAACGCAAGGTCTGGCCCCACCTGCTTTTCTGTAATTTGGCCACCTAGATTCTGTCCAGAGAGGCGAGCACTGCAAAACCAGTAACAAGTCCATCTGCACAGTGCTCAGCGAGGCTGGCCTGGCCAGACTGGTGTCTCTGTGAATTCATCACCAGAAAGCTCGAACTAGCGGGACTGATCTGTCGGTGAGCCATAGGCTAGAACTTTCAGATACTCCCGAGACGATACCCTGGGAGACTGGGAGCATGGCAGGGCTCCTCAGTATTAGTTAACACTCTCCTTAGCCTGAGGTTCCCTGGCCTAACCAGGAGTTTTCTAGATGGGAGAGAAAGCACGAGAGAAGCAACGTTAAAATGCTTGCCCCCAAGATTATGGGTTTATGAAGGCTGGACCCGATAGGGCCAACTCTCTCAGCTGTCCCAAGTACATGCTCAGCTTTGACGCCAGAGGCCGAATGAGGTGCTGCCCTTGAATGCAAGGCACATGGAGAGTGGGCCACAGGCCTGCAAGGGGCACGCAACCACGCTCCACAGGGACGGGCCCGGGGTCCGATTCTTACCTTTCCCCATGTAGCGGGTCTTATCATTGTCCCGGAGCTCAAGGGCCTCGTAGATACCAGTGGACGCACCACTGGGCACAGCAGCTCTGAAGAGACCTGGATGTCGAGGGCGGGCGGGGAGAAGAGTTGCGATTGAGAAACACAGTTCAGCCCTTACCGGACTCCCGCCCCCCAGCAGATGGCATCTCTTAGGAAACGCTGCCACTTCCTTCCACCAACTGGAGATTCAGATAGTCCGTTTCCCTTGCCTTCCACGCTGGTACCAGTCCCTCGCGCCGACTGTTAGGCGAACTGGTGGATTTGTCTAGTTTAATCAAGTTTCCGTGCAGAGCTTCCCGAACGCTAACACGCACACAGATCACCGGGCAATCTTGGGGTGAACCTACGACGTAGGTTCTGAAACCGGAGGTCGAAGACTCTGCAACTGCACCTCCCGCGAGCTCCCAGCTGGGGCCCTGCGGCCGGCCTGGCGCCTACCCCCAGCAGCACCGCCAATGGAAGCACGATGCAAGCCGCCTAAGAGGTTTAAGGTTTCCCAGAAGCTACGCGCAAGTAAGGGAAACTCATTTAATATGCTGTTGAACCAAATACATCCAAGAGACTATCATTTCAGGTATGTCATTAATGACACACGAGCTTCAGAAAAAAACACAGATAATCAAGGCATGAACGTGGTAACATCAGAACACGAGGAAGCACTGCCCTATGCAGCCTCACGGACACAGAATCCAGACATGGGGCCAGACCTGCATCCTGGGCATAAACATGCCTGATCTTGGCCTCCAAGATCAGTGTCTGGAAAGGTAGTGCATGATCTGGTTACAAGGGCAGACAAGTTCAGGGAGCAGGAAATGAAGGCGGCCTCCAGACTACCTGAAGTGAAACTGTAAGGCATTTCCCGTCTGAGGCAGGAGAAAGCACACGAACAAAGAGGGAAAAAACCCACCAGAGATGTAAATCAAGCGATCAGTTAACTACGCCTGTCTGTGCGCAGCCGGGCATGGGGACAGGTGCTGGCTCGCTCTGTCCCCATCAGGCACCGACGGGGTGAGGAAGTTAGGAAAGCTAGTGCCCCCCAAAGAACTATGGACTCTGGGTGATGATGCATCAGGACAGGTCTGACGAGACAAATGTCCCGCTCTGGTGGGGAGGGGGCGATGTGTGCTCTCTGTCCCTTCTGTTCAATTCTGCTGTGAGCCTAAACTGCTCTAAGAAGTAAACTGGGGGAAAAAAAAGTGGTGAGAGGCTCTGAACAGATCCTCGATTTCCTGTTTTTGAAAAGCACCAAGAGAAACACGACAGAGTTCCATTCCTTTAAATTTCCAAAAAATATTAACTTTGATCATTGTAAAGCATTTCAAGGGAAATGCCCCCCTTCCCAACAATCTTAATCTTGGGTCTTTTTTCCACCGTTGGTTAAGGTCCATTACTTGCCAAATGGAAAGTTCCACCCTCTGACTAAGCAAGCCAATCTCTTAAGCAGCAAGGGAATTCCCAGCATCCTCTGAGAACGCACGGTCCAGGCCACGAAGCACATGCTCGAAGCCACCCTGCTCCCAGGGCACCCGCCACAGTGAGTAAGCCTGGGCAGAAGGCAGCAGGCTTCCCTCAGTGATGCCTGGGCTCGAGGGACCTACTTTTCCTGGGCAAGCGGTGGGGGTGGGTGGCGGGGGGGGGGGGGTAGGAGCGGACCGGAAGGGAAAGGCCGCACTTTCCACAGTGACTCAGCTCTGACTGGCAGGTCTGTGCGCTCAGCACCAGCCTTAATTCTGCCTGAAGCTTCTTTTCCTACCTCACCGACCGGGGCCATTTAGACAACAGCTGAGACGCTGCTGGAGGTTAACACAAGGGGAGAGCTTTTAGGAGTCCCCATTTTATTTACTTATTTTTTTTTTTTAAAATATTTATTTATTTGACAGAGATCACAAGCAGGCAGAGAGAGAGGGGGAAGCAGGCTCCCTGCCAAGCAGAGAGCCCAACACGGGGCTCAATCCCAGGACCCTGGGATCATGACCCGAGCTAAAGGCAGAGGCTTAACCCACTGAGACACTCAGGTGCCCCATTTACTTATTTTTTTGTATCACGTGGGCCAATGCCCCTCCCCGCCCCGGGACTTGGAGCCATGGGGAAAACAAGGGCCTCTGGTGTCCCAACACCCACATGTACAACTGTTCCCAATCCTTGGTAATTAACAACTTTTAGGGGCACCTGGGGGGCTCAGTCGTTAAGCATCTGCCTTTGGCTCAGGTCATGATCGCAGGGTCCTGGGATGGAGCCCTGTATCAGGCTCCCTCTCTCGCTGTCAAGTAAATAGAATCTTAAAAAAAAAAAAAAAAAAAGACTTCTGCAGACAAAAAAGAGAATGCTTTGCCATCTACCTGCACTCCCCTCCCTTTTCAAGAGATAAAACTCCATCCCACCACACCAGATCGGCTTGTTTGCTCAGAGCAAGCTGTGAAGCCAACTACTGAGGAGCCATTTTAGGGACGAGGTGTCACCTTACTTCCTGACCTCACTGACCTGAGAGCCAAGCAGTCTTGTTTGAAATACCGAAGAGCAGCAGGACAAGGACCCCACGCCTGGCAGCCCTCCCCACCTCCTCCCGGTCAGGAACCACAACCGACCAGCACATGCACATCAGAAGGAAAGGCTTTTCCAACAGACCTTTCCTGGCCCAAAGCTCTATCGTTTTCAAAGGATGGAGTGAGGTAGAGGAGGTGCAGAAGCAAAGGTGCACGTACCTTTGGCAGTGTAGAGGTCGACCTCAACGGTGGGATTCCCACGAGAGTCGAAGATCTCTCTGGCATGGATCTTGAGAATAGACATGGTGACTTTCTGTGGGGAAACACAGTTCGTATCTCCCATCAATCATAATGCAGCCTTGGATCATTCATTCAAAGAATCACTTCTGAGGATTTGTGGACTAGAAAGAATTTACACCAGATACACATGGGATTCAAGAATGCTGCCAAGAGTCAGGAGAGCCTGCTGGGCCCAGCTCTGCAGGGCCTCAAATCCCTAGTCCAGTGCCTGTCCTGTTAAGTAAAGAAAGACTGGTCATGTGTGCCAGAGAGAACCAAAAACAACTGGAAAGATTAATGTGCTGTTGGCATGCAGAATTGGTGGAATTGAGGCAGTCTGAAGTGGGTTATTGTCAATAGTTCCCAACGAGGGTTGGCATGAGAATGGAAAAGGACCAAGGGGACATGAAGGTCACAAGCAAACTCATCCAGGACAAAAACTCCCAAGATGATCTGAGGAAGAAAATCTGGTTTGAAGTGGAATGGTGAATTCATAGCTGAAACATGGTTTGTACACTGTGGTCTCTGCTACTGCCAATTTCTGGGTCTTTCACATTCCACAGTACTTGGATCTTTAGCAAGACAGCACACACCAAAAATAACATCTAATTAGTATTTCAAATGGGCATTTTACCCATTCAAAGACAGACTGAATTTTGAAACGTCATTACTTGAAACTACAATAAAGATTCTATCCTTGAATGCTAAGATACTCTAAGGTTAGAGGCATTCTTTGAAAGCACCTCAAAAAAGGGGGTAGATTTGCAGCTACAAAGAACAAATACCAAGTTCTCAAAGAAAGCCCTTTCTCATCGCCCCTCCCCCACAGGGGCCTCTAAGGAAGAAATAATGCATTCTTGTAAGACTGAAAGTGGCCCGGTGGAATTGGTTTAGTGCTCAGAGCCATTATCTAGCTGGGCTCCTCTCCAGTATCTTGTCTGGAAATGTTCTGAGGCAGCAAATAGCATCTTTCTTTTGTGTTAAGTTTCAAAATTAGACAGTGAAGTCACTTCGGAGGCTTTCCAGTCTATGTAACAATGGACTTTTATTCATAACTCAGTAAAAAGTATCTAGTTTTTATTTACTATCTTACAAAAAGGCAAATTTGTTTAAATGTATTTTTCAGTTTTAAGATTTTAGTTAACTTGAGTTTTGACAAATTATATACCTGTGTATGATTGCCACCCCCCCGCCAAAGTCCCCTTCAGGCCCTCTGCAGTCAATCTCCCCCCATCCCCAGGCCACCAGTAACTAACTGACTTTATAAATTTTAGATATACTTTTATTTTCATTTTTAAAAATTTTATTTATTTATTTGAGAGAGAGGGAGGGAGACACACACAGCAAGAACGAACACAAGCAGGGGGAGTGGGAGAGGGAAAGCAGGCTTCCGGCCCAGCAGGGAGCCCCACGTGGGGCTCTATCTCAGGACCCTTAGATCATGACCTGAGCCCAAGTCAGATGCTTAAGGACTGAGCCCCCCAGGCCCCCCTAGATGCACTTTCAAGCACATCTTTACTACATTATGCCCTCATCCTATCCTCAGATGCCATTTTCAAATTTCAGTGATACTAAGACAAAGTGATTTATTTCAGGGTGTGAAAACAAAATTGAACTTATCTTTAAATTGGTCAAAAAACTATTCCTGAGTCATTAAGGTTCAGTAAGCAAGGCCGGCAAGAAAGGCTGGCCTGCCCAAGAGTGTTCACAGCTTATCTGCCTAGACTGAACCCCGGACCAGGGGCGGCACCTGTGGACCGGGCAGTCGGGGCCTACGTGTGTCCCCCGCCGCGTCCCCCAACCGCCACACCGCGCAAAGGGAAGACCCCATTGCACGACAAACAACGAACAGAAAGTTTTCTTAAAATAAGGCCTTTTAATGTCAGCTCGGGGGCCGACTGCCGATGGCCAGGCCGGGGAGCCGGAGCAGCTCCTGCCTGACCTGGGCGAGGTCGCGGGGATGGCTTTCCCAGTAGGGAAACGGCTCGGCCGCAGTCTCAAAAACAAGCACCCTCTGCAGTTCCATTCATCAGTCCCTGCCCATTCGGTCACCAGCCGCCCGACCGGAGGCCCTCGGCCACCAGCGGGGCACAGGGGCTGCTGGTGGGGGGCAGGGATCGCGGCTTCTGGGCATCTCTCCCGTCCCTGCCCCTCCTCCATTTTAGGGAAGGCCTGGCTCTAGCGAGCACCTGGGGTGCGGCCCGCATCTCCCCAAGGCCTTGCACCCTCCGCGCCCGCTGCACGGAAGGCCCGCGCGTCCCACTCCCGAGCTCCCAGCAGCGCGGCGGCCCAGCTAAGTGCGTAATCCCGGGCTAATCAGCTCCTGCCCCTCCGGCGGAGCACGGCTCGCACGTGCCGACCCGCCCCTTCCACGTCCTTATGCCCCCCAAGGGCAGGGCTCCGCAGGCCTGGGCGGCGGCCCGGCCTGCTTTCCCCGGGTCCCTACCTGGCGGCCGGATAGCGCTGCCCGGGAAAGAAACAGAAGATGCGGCCGGCACCGAGGACGAGCGTAAAGACGGAAGGTCTTGCCGCTCCGAGGACCGTAAGGTCGTCTCCCGGTGTCCCGCCCCGACTTCCTGCCCAGCTCCCTGAGAGCCCGCCCACTTCCCGCCCCCCACCCCGCCTCCGGCGCGCCGCCTCGCCATTGGCCCGGCGCGCCGTCACTCGGGCCCGCACCTCCCGGGAAGGGGTGGGGCTGCGGCGGCCGCCGCGGCCGGGAGGGGGGAGCGGCGACCCGGGGACGCGGAGAGGAGCGGGGGTGGGGAGTCCCGACTACCCCGCGGCTCTGTAGGGGTGGGGGCGAGTCCCTGCCCCGACGCCCTCCGTTCCCGCCCCCGGCCGGGACCCCAGGCCGAGCCGGGTCTGTGGCGCCGGGGCCCCGGGGTGGGGCGGGGTGGCGCGGCCGGCATGAGGGTTCGGGGCTCCGTCACGTACTCCGAGTCCCGCACGCACGCGGCGTCGCTCCGGCGCCTCACGTCCGGCCCACGACCTTGGCGACGACCTTCGCGGCCCGCCCCTCCCGGCCTGCCCCGCCCCTCAGTGCGGCGCGGAAGACCCCTTCGGCCTCGAAACGTTGGCGGCCGCGCGCCTCGATCGCGCTCCCGGGCCGGGGCTGCTGCGGGACCGCGGGGCCGCGTGTCGGGGGCCACGTGCGCCCGTCCGCGCCTGCGCGCTCCGCTCCTGGCCGCTCCGCCTGCCCGCCCGCCCCCCGGCCTGCCAGCGTGACCCGGTCTTTTTGTCCTTGTGCATCGCCCAGACAATGGGTAGCGGGCCCAGGTGGCCGAAAAGGAAGTTCACTTTCCTTCAGTTAGAGCTGATGCTTTTTGAGCGCTTCCTACGTGCCAGGCACTTCTTCACGTGCATCCCCAGTGCAGTTCGGCCTTTAGCTCTTGCTAATGTTGCACATGGAAAGCATCTATACACGTTATGATTGGGACTGGAATTTCACACAGATCTGGGTATTTCAAATCAGGTGGTATTCCATGGTAGTCTGGCAAATGAAAACAGGAAAGGGTGGGTGCGGAGATTTCACCTTGCTGATCAAGAGAGAGCTGCTACCCCTTTAAAATCAGTTCTGTAGTTCAGTCCCCCTTGGAAGGAAGGGCTTTCTGTTATCGCTACTTTTGTATTTGCCAGCTTTCACCTTCGTGGTAAATCTGAGGGCTAAAGTAATGTCATGCATCTCCGTATTTTCTGCATCACCTTGCAGAGAGAGATTAAAATATGCATTGGAATTTAATTCTTATTTCTCCTGATCAGTGGCAAAACCGCTTTTCTTGCTTCACTCCTAACATTTTTATCCCCTGAGCTACTGGGTTCGGTTTCCAAGGTGAAGGTGAGGGCCAATCGAGTCCACAGAATTTTGTTTCCTATTGGCTAAGAAGCAAGAACTTTCGGATTAAAGCAACAGGGAAGTTGTAAAATGTTTCCTAAAGAATTGTGTGAGTTTTGCAAGCAGAGTTTGTGATACTGCCAGTCACACACTGATGTTGCAGACTGCTTAAAAACCAAGATCGCAGCCCCATGACTCAGCAGCTAAATCAGCTTCTAAGCTTTCTAACTCAGGAAATCAGACACTTAGAGGTCCTGTTCAGAGCAATCCTAGGGTGTGGCCCTCAAAGGCTCGGAAACAATCTCTTTTCCATTAACCTGGTTAGAGAGATAAAGAAGAAAGACAGGGCTCCCCGGCCAGACCCAGTGAATCTAGCAGGAAATCAAATGCAGAACCTGGTCTCAGCTTTTGTTGCAATGTTCTCGGAGGCCACAGCATAGTGACCTGAGCCAGCACTTCGACCTCAAGTTGTAGCTCAGATGTTAATGATTCGTAGAGATGCCCTCAAATCTTTCCCCAAATCCACAGCCTGCCAAATGCCCTCCCTGTCTTCACAGCTCCTGAGGCATTGTTAGCAGGCCGCAGAGCTTACATTTGTCTGCTGCCTAGTGCAGGGGAGTTTACCTCGTTACAGGGATTTAGTTCTTTATCACCAACAGGATGCTCGGGGAGCAATTTTTGCAGTGGCATATCCAAAGCCCTCACCTTCCTGCCGGGCAGGGAGGGATAGGAGTGTCCAGTGCTGTTTCAGAAGACCATGCACATGTAGCTCCTGGAAGACATTTGCTGACACCAGGGTTGAGGGAAGGTGAACCACAGCAGCCTATGACCTACCTGGGTTACTGATTCTATCTGTGGCCCATATGTGCACTCTGGTTGGAAACTGCTGGCCGGCTGTAAAAGGGACATAGCTCTTTGAGAAGGCGAGTCTCTAACTGGATAGGAAACTTCAGTGTTGGACAAGGGGCATACGGGTGGTAAGAGATCAGAGGAGAATGGTGGCCATCAGGGGCTCTAAGTGAATGGCCTCTCCTTGTAACAGACTGTGAGGCTTTTGTGTTTATTGCAAAGTATTTCGCATATACCAAAAACCACATAAAGTTATCCGGTGTAAATAATAATAATTTAGGGGCGCCTGTGTGGCTCAGTGGATTAAGCGTCTGCCTTTGGCTCATTTCATGGTCTCAGGGTCCTGGGATCGAGCCCCGCGTCGGGTTCCCTGCTTGGCAGGAAATCTGTTTCTCTCTCTCCCACTCCCCCTGCTGTGTTCCCTCCCTTGCTGTGTCTCTCTGTCAAATAAATAAATAAAATCTTTAAAAAACAAAAGAAAAGGAAATTCCACTCTTCCCTTGCAATTTTTGCTAGGAATTTGATTGATTCTTAACTTAGCACCCTTTTCTGGTTCTTCACAAAGAAACCTGCATGTCCCTCTACCTTTACGGCGGCTTGGAGGCTTTGAGCCTCTACCTTTACAGCGGCTTTTGAGATTTGAGGGCGTGTCTTAGGGCATGCCTCCTCTGCCTTCTTCAGAGATGATCTCACAAAGTCAGCAGGAGGATGGAAGGATTGGGCAAGACTTGGATTTAGGAAGATGGAGCACAGTGTGGTTTTACAACAGTCCCTGCTAGGAGGGAACTTATCTAGGGGTATGCAGAGGCGAGGAATAAGGACTAGGGGGGACTAAAGATTTTAAAAACCCAGGGAAGTTGGGGAAACAAGGAGCAGGCCCCTGGAGCAGAGTCCCCCTTGGAGGAGCTCTCAAAGGAGAGCACATGGGGGCTGGAGGCTTTGTGTGAAAGAGCCAGACAGATCCTCAGTGCCTCAACTCCTTTATCTCTGAAATGGGTGTGATAATACCACCTTAGGAGGCTGAAAGGAACTGTTAACAGCTCCAGGTAGCTCTTATCCATGTGGGAATCATCTCTCAAAGCGGGAGTGAAGACGGGCAGGTCACCGATAGTGCTGAGCTGCTGTGACAGGTTCCTGGGGCCCTATTCTTTTTATCCCTATCTGTTCCCACCCTCTTTTACTCCCAGTTCTTAAGGTTGTCACTGGAAAGGAGGCCCAGGCAGCTGTGGCCTTGGAGGCCAAAAAACCCTGTTGGTGTGGCCAGCGCAGAGGGCTCCTGGCTGTCAGGCAGGCTGGTGGCTTTTCTAGAGGCGAGGGGTGCAGAACCCCCAGATGGCCCACTCGGAACTATGAATCCCCACGAAGGAAAGGGAAGTATGAGGACACAGTGTAAGTGCTCCTGATGGGAAAGCAGGAGCTGAGTTCTTTCTCCGGAAGGCAGTGGCCCCTGTGATTCACCCAGAATGCAGTTTCCATGGGCCTGTCAGGAGGACTGAAAGACAATGAGAAATTCCTCCTACACTTTTCACAGATGGGTGTTACCGAGGCCTTATCACCTGCCAGGTGTAGCCCATTTCCCTGTCAACAAAACCATGAACAGGTTCCATGCGGTTGTCTCCATTCTCAAAGCGAGGAGAGACAGGCTGATGTGCCCAAGCCAACTGCGAGTGAACAGAGGCGCCTGAGGACCAGCTCTTGGCATCCTGCTCCTCGAAGAGGATGTTCACCTTGTCCTTGGATTTTAACGAGCTGCCACAACACTGAAATTAGTCTAGGGAGCCTTCCCATAACTAACATTATCTACCCAGGACTACAACTCCCTCCCCGAATTCAACTGTAACAGCTTCACACTGAGAAACAAGACTCATGAAGGCTTCCTTATCCGCTGGATACTGTGTGATTCTCTCCAGAACGAGTTTGGAGCTGGAAGGAGAAAGCAGCTTGCAGAATCAAAGCAGCTGTTACACCGTATTGCAGTTTGAGTTCCAATTACAAAATGTCCCCAACCCCATTCTCATGGTGGCATTCACTGGCATTTCCTAAACAAAAGGGCAGAAAGTCCGATGTTCCACAAACCCTTTCCAGTTCCCTTGAAAAGCGAAGCTGCTGGGCCTCCTACACTGGGATTCCTGGGCTCCTCTGATTCTTTGTGCGAGTGCTTCCTGCGGGTGGGGAAGTGACAGGACAGAAGGGCTTTCAGCTCTGAGCTGTCAGAGGCTATCAGGATAGCCTCGTGGTGAGAAGGGCGGTGCAGACTGGGTTGATTTATAACTGGCTGACCTCGTCTTCTAAAGGGCTGATCCCGAACTGAAGGCTCGCTTCTTGATGAGGGTGGCAAGGACATGACGCTAAAAAGTCCCAGGTTGTCAGACTCTGGGCCAGACAGCTGTGCGGGCAAATGGCTGACTCAGGGTTTGCCCCAGCCAGGCCAGGCCGAGATGGAGGGGTGATAAACTACCCCCTCCTGAGGGGTTTCTGACTGCCTGCCACGCCCACAGCGCCCGTGGAAGGTTCTCTCAGACGGGGCATGCCCTTACTACTGGACGCTGCCAACTGGATTGAAGATTAGCACCAGAAATGGCTGATGAGCTGGCCTGGCCTGAGAGCCTCTGTCTGGTAGGAGCACGTCCTAATGGCCTGGGGCTGACTGGGTGGCTAGGTTTGAACTCCGGATATATAAAGAGAATGATCTCATGGTAGAAAGGCACAGAACAGGCCCTAAGCAGAAGCCATGAGGCTTGAAAGTCCAGGAGGAAACAGACTCCATGAGGTAGTGAGAAGGAGTCTGGTGTCTGCTGGTTTAAGTCCCACCCTAATCTACCATGACCTCATCTGAATTTGACTGTGTGTAAAAACCCTATTTCCAAATAGGTCATGTTCATAGGTTTCAGGTGGATGTGACGTTCTGGGGGACACCGTTCAACAAATTACAGCCTCCCATCTTGCAGGGTCTCTCCCTGTAGCCTCTCATCATGCAGTAGGCCAACCCCGTGGTTGACAAACTGGCTCATGAACTGGATCTGTTTTTGTAAATAAAGTTTTATTGGTCACAGCTGTGGCCCTTTGTTTACATATTGTCAGTGGCAGCTTTCAAGCTGCAATGGCCAAGTTGAGTAGTTGTGACAGAGACCGAAAAGCCCACGGAGCCTAACCTAACCCTTTATAGAGAAAGTTTGCCCCCTACCCACATCTGTTCCAGCTTCCCACATGGCAGCTGTAGCCCATGAAGCATCCATCCAAAAGGACAAGAGGTGATGGCGACACCTCTTGCTGCTATCCCTTTGGCTGAAGCAGGTCACATGCTCAGGCCCCGCATCATTGTGGGTGGGGCTACCCACAAGCATGGCTCCCAAGAGGCCATTTCATGGGGACCTCAAAGAAACAGTCAGCCACAGAGGGCGGGTCAGAAATGGGGAGGCTTGGAGAGGAGACTCTTGCCTGTACAGGGGACAGACCATGGTGCGTGTTGGCTGCATAGGTCCCAAGGGTGGTAGCAAAAGATGAATGAGAAGTGACTGGTTCCAGATGGATTTGCAAACACACCTGATGCTTTTTGCAGATGGACTGGATGTTGGGAAAGCACCCAATTATTGATTCTACTTCACCTACTTCCAAAAAGGATCTGAGATTCCTTGAAAAGAGCTGCATGCAATAAAATCCATACATATTAAATCAAGACTGGAAAGATATGTACCAAGCAGTCAAGAGAATGGGCAAACAGCCATAGGGGAGGGAAAGGCTTGGCAGCAAGCGCTGCCTTGGCCCAGGGCACACTTGTTCCTTGAGACATTTTTCTTCTGTCTTAGGAATCAATATAGTTATAATAAAAATACCAAAGTGTCCAAAGAGGAAAGATGGCTACGAAGGGAATGGTGCCCCCCAAGAGGCAGAACCGTTGGGTGGTGTAGCCTCTGACCGCAGGTGGGCAGTGGTCCTGCTTGGGGACCAAGTGTGCTGTAAGCCCAGGGGTGCGATTGGGCACTGTAATACCAAATATATTACAGAAGATTTTGTAAAGGCTTACTGATGAGTTTGCCTCCACTAAAGCTGGGAAGGTAAGATTATAACTGACTCTTTTTTGGGGGGGTGTAAAAGTAAAATATTTTCACTTAAAATGACGTGAATTTCAATACACTAACTTTTCAATTTTTGTAAAGGTTTTATTTATTTGAGAGAGAGAGAGAGTGAGCACAGGCAGGGGGAGGGGCAGAGGGAGAGGGAGAAGCAGACTCCCCTCTTGGCAGGGAGCCCGACTCAGGACTCCATCTCAGGACCTTGGGATCATGAACCGAGCTAAGGGCAGATGCCTAACCGAACTGAGCCATCCAGGTGCCCCTTACTTTTCAATTTTTAAATAATTCCTCAACCACTTTAATGTCCTGGGGGGGGAATCAACTATGAAAAAATATATAAACATATGTATTTGGGGGCATACATTTTTCTTCCTGTGTTGGGCTCCAATATTGCAAGTCTTCTTACTTAAAATTGTGATGTTTGAGAGACTAGCTGGCTCAGTCCGTGGAGCTTGGCATCCATTGTAAGTTTGAGCCCCACATTGGGTGTAGAGATTCCTTGAAAAAAAAAAAAAGATCTTAAAAAAATAAATTTAATAAAATTGTGGTATTTTGCTCATCATGGATCTTGGTGTCAGTTTTGATGTTTTAAGATATGATTTCTCAGGGCTCCTGGGTGGCTCAGTGGGTTGAGCCTCTACCTTCGGCTCGGGTCATGATCCTGGGGTCCTGGGATTGAGTCCCGCATCGGGCTTTCTGCTCGGTGGAGAGCCTGCTTCCCCACCCCCCTTTGTCTGCCTGCTTGTGATCTCCCTCTCTCTCTGTGTCAAATAAATGAAATCTTTTTTTTAAAAAAAAGATATGATTTCTCTACATTGCTGAGGTTTGAGCCCCCTCCTTGACTTGTGTGCCCCAGACGAGACGAGTGCCTGCTTGCCTCCTCCTAATTTCTGGCCCGGGGTGATACAGTGGTTAATGCTAAAGCAAGTCGATAGAAGATTCTTATCCAACCTACAGAGGACCCTGCTAGGAAGGCAGCATGGGGGGAAGGCAGGACCACCCACCTCCTACCCTCAGGAGCAGAGCAGACTTCAGGGGACTTGAAAGCTGAAAGAGAGTCTCGAGGAGGCTGGGAGTCTGCTTCAGAAGGATGTAGAAGAAAAATGGGAGGCAGCTTTTCTAGAGGACACACAGTTCCACCTCTGGGGGCTAGCCGTGCCGGGAGAGTCTGCGGGCTGCCGTTGCTCCCTTGGTCCCGAAAGGCATATGTGCCTACATATTTAAGGCGAATTAAAATCAATTTACTGTCAACCGTTTTTGAGATTTTTAGAAGGTCTTTAAGATGATTTGTGAACACTGGGGATTAAAACAAAAAAGAAGAGAACAAACAAAACCCCCAAGGCTGAGAACAAACACCCGCCACGGCTTCCCTTCATAACGAATGGATTTTCGGATCCAGGAAAGACAGAGATGCTTCTGTCACTTTCCAATTAAAGTGTCCCATTTGGACGCCATCCCAGGCCTCACCAATGAGGTGCTTGTGCACAGACTCCTGGCAGGGAATGGGCCCCTGCCGCCTGTGCCAACGTCCCTCTCTGGGTCCCGTCCTAATGGCGTCCTTGGGCTCGCTCTGGACAGAAGCTTTTACTCTCTGCTGCCAGACCCGCAGATACTGGCTCCCCAGGCAGGAGCCTATGTCTTGCTTCTTATGCTTGGAGTTTAATGTATTCTCATTCACCCAAAGAGTCAATTACAGCCTATATGTCCCATATACCAGGACATTTCCCCTGAAATACAAAGTCTGGCCTTTTATGCTTAGGAAGTCGGGAGCGTCGCTCAGCATCTTACGGGGTGGGGAGGCAGGGAAGAGGCCCCCGTCTTGGCAGGCAGCATTAGCCCCGGCCAGGAGCAATGCCTTGGGCCAGAATCTATGCTAAATATGCCAGGAGAAGAGAATCAGAAAGTGGGGGGAAGGCATCAATTTCTACCACCTGTATTGGTATTTTTTTAACCTTTTATTTTTATTTACTTTTTTAAAAAAGATTTCATTTATTTGAGAAAGAGAGAGCACGAGAAGGGGAAGGGTCAGAAGGAGAAGTAGGCTCCTCACCGAGCAGGGAGCCGGATGCGGGATATTCCAGGATCATGACCTGAGCCAAAGGCAGTCGCTCAACCAATGAGCCACCCAGGCGTCCCCCTCCCCTTTTTTTACCTTTTAGAGAGGGTTACATACCGTTTTGGAGTTCAAGTTTCTTGCCCAGTAAAAAATGTACATTTATGTGTTGATACACACAGTTTTGGGTGTTCTTCGACTTGGAAGGGGAGAGAGCCCCACCTTCTTCTTTGGTCTCCTTTGTGAACGGTTTTGAAAATTTCTGCATGCAGCAACGGTTATTAAATGCCTTCTGGCCACCAGCTCAGTGCTAGGGATGGATTCCAAGGTGAGTCAGACGTAGTTCCTGCCTTGGAGGCAGCTGGACGGGCTGGGTGGACAGAGCACACACAGCTACGAAGCAAAATTAAATGTTGAAGGTGTCTGTGATGTGGACTATGGCATGAGAATTATTCGGAGCTGGAGGCATTTGAGAATGGGATTTGTTGTTGTTGTTTTGTCTCCTTTATCCGTCTAAAAGTAGAACCCCCAAAGGAACTCAAATTGTCATAAATCCCCTTCCTAGGAGCAGCCAGGGAAGATGGACTCTTACCGATAGACATTGTCCGAAAATTCCCATCTATCTTCCGAAGGGTCCCTCACCCCTTTGTTCCCCGGTCAAGTTCTAATCTCCTTGAGTCATATTTTTCTGTGACCTCCCCTACATACAAAAATGAAAATCTGTCTTTTTTTTTTTTTTTAAGTTTCAGGTCTATAACATCATGATTCAACAATTATATATGTTGCAAAATTCAAAATTTGTCTTTTGTCTTGCTGATCTGTCTTCCGTCAGTTTAATTTGCAGGGCCCCATGACTAAGCGCAACAGAGTAGAGGAACAGTTTTGCCTCTCTGACAATGTCAGACCTGGGGCAGCAACACCTCTGGCTTCTGATTTGTACTGAAATCTGATTCAGATTATGTATCCTGAAGTTACTTAGCTATTCCTCTGCTGGTTAAGGTTCATTCAACAAATATTTATAGGGAGCCTACTGTATGAGTAGACACCGTTTCAGGGCTGGATGGAACAGAGAGGTAAAGTTCTTGCTCTCAGGGTGCTTATCGCATGATGCAGGAAACAAGCCATAAGCAAGTAAGACAAAGATAGTCAGTTGGTGGCAAATGCTATGAAGATCCTGAAAGCAGGTCTCAGGCGGAAAGGGAGTCCAGGTGGGACACCTATGGTCAGGGTGCTATGTGAGACATACAGATCAATTTATTAATATAAAATTCTAGCAGTTTTTATCTTTAGACACTCTCCTAGATCTTAAAATAGGGCAGAAAAAGAAGCAGTTGAGTTTTTCACTATTTCCTTTTAAAATTCCAAAAGTACTCGATACTAATTATTAAATAATTCAAGCAAAAATGGAATCATACTCGTTTCCCATCCCTATTTCACTTGCACTGTTAACAGTCTGGTGTGGGACCCTCCAGATTTTTTTTTTCTGTGTATGGTCCAGGAAACATATAGAGATGGATAAATACTTTTTAAAAAGACTAAACTAGAGGGCGCCTGGGTGGCTCAGTGGGTTAAAGCCTCTGCCTTCGACTCAGGTCATGATCTCGGGGTCCTGGGATCGAGCCCCGCATCGGGCTCTCTGCTCAGTGGGGAGCCTGCTTCCTCCTCTCTCTGCCTGCCTCTCTGCCTGCTTGTGATCTCTGTCTGTCAAATAAATAAATCAAATCTTAAAAAAAAAAAAAGACTAAACTAGTGTAATAGTAGATGTATGTACTTGTTCAGTTTGCTTTCCTCTCCAGCCCATTACATTGTGTGTAGATGTCTCAGTTCATCTATCCTTGATCTTTTTGAGACAACGCTGACCATCAGAGTTTAAATATCACTTGTGATCTCATTAGTGTCTTGCTGGTGGACATTTAGGTCATTTCCAAATTTTCACTCTTTTTGTTTTTGTTTTTGTTTTTAAAGATTTTATTTATTTGACTGAGAGAGATCACAAGTAGGCAGAGAGGCAGGCAGAGAGAGAGGAAGGGAAGCAGGCTCCCTGCCGAGCAGAGAGCACGATGCGGGACTCGATCCCAGGACCCTGAGATCTCGACCTGAGCCAAAGGCAGAGGCTTATCCCACTGAGCCACCCAGGCGCCCCTTCTTTTTAATATTTTACTTATTTACTTGTCAGAGAGAGAGAAAGAGAGAGCACAAGCAGGGGGAGCAGAAGGCAGAGGGAGAAGCAGGGTCCCCGCTGAGCAAGAAGCCCTACTTGGGACTTGATCCCAGGACCTGAGATCTTGACTTCCTGAGCAGAAGGCAGGTGCTTAACTGACTGAGCCACACAGGCATCCCGAGGATAACTTCCTTTCAGGATCTCCAAACCGCACTCAGGGCTCATTTCCTTCCTTTGAGGAATGTCTCCTGGCAGCTTCTTCTTCGCATGACTGGAAGTCAGATCCCTGCGGTCCTTCTGTTCGTAAGCCAGACCCGGGCACCTTCTTGGAGCAAAGGCAGGAGCCCGGGGACTTGAAGCAGAGGAGACAGTGGCTGTCCGCCCAGAGAGGACACCTGTCTGACACTGTCCTGCCCGCCAGTCCTTGGAAGATTCTCGGTTCCAGTGTCTTCCATCGCGGTCAAGGCCAGGCCAGTGGGGCCTGCTTTCCCGCTGCTTCCTTTGGTGGTGGTGGTGGGGGGGTGCAGTCTGGAAGGATCTGTGCCCATTGCGAGGACCCCTGCATTAAGCCCTTCAAGTTCTGGTTTGACTTTATGTCTTAAGTCTGTGAGGTGCATGACAATATTGGGATTTGGTTCAGAAGAGACAGACATATTTTCAGCTTTATTATCTCCGATCTAATGGAGGCTTCAAACATAACAGCAACATTCAGAGGCCGTGATTTCATCAGAGCACAAACACCTCCCTAAAATGGGAAAGCCCGATCCTCGATTTTGCTTAAAAAGTTCCTTTCTCTTTGAGTGAACACACGTTGAGCCATTTCAACACTGTGTGCTCTGGTTCCTCAGTGGTAAGTGAGCTCACTGTGTGGATCTACATCAGAGAATTCTTTCGTTCGTTTGACTTTTTTTCTTTTTTTAAAGATTTTATTCGTTTATTTGACAGAGAGCAAGAGAGAGAGCACACAAGCAGGAGGAGCAGCAGAGGGAGAGGGAAAAGCAGACCCCCACCAAGCAGGGAGCCCGATGCGGGACTCAATCCCAGGACCCTGGGGTCATGACCTGAGCCGAAGGCAGACGTTTAACCAACTGACCCACCCAGCTGCCCCATCACCTTATTTTTAAATGATTATCACTCCATAATTTCACCTTGTTTAATATGAAGCTTCCTGGGATTATGTCCTATATGGGAGAACATATGTGAACATAGGACAACATTTTATGTGAAATCTGTCTGTGATTTTAGATCTGTAAGTTCTGATAGAATGTGCTAGAATGTACACACATTTAATAAGTGAGTCAGATACTTAATAGGCTCTCCATATTTATTAAAATGTTTGGTTCATAAATATAGGTTCCGGCAAGAAGTAACTATTGCAATAATCATTCACTCTCTTTAAAATGTCTCCGAATCGTGGGGTAACTTAATCCCAAATGTTTATTTTGTATTTCAGGGATTCTCAGCATATTTGATGACTTTCATGATGTTTCTTTAATCAGAAATGAAGTGGCTTTTTTGTTTGTTTGTTTACCTTTTCTTCTATCTTTCCTTTTTTTTTTTTTTGCCTCTAAGGGATGAGTTACAGCCTTTGTGTTCTGTGTAAAAGTAGGAGCAATGTATTAATAATATAATAAATTTCTCTAATGTCATTTAAATGCTTATTCATAAAACTTTCATTAAAGCTTTTATGATTGATTATAATGAATTTGCTGCCTAGTCTTGCTGCCATAAAAAACATGACCGTGGTTCAAAACGCTTGCTTTTCATGGGCACACAGTCATAATTTAAAATTGCAGCTATGTAGGATTCTTTTTTATACTTGGTACGTCTATGTTTTATTCAGAATTTCTGGGGTTAAAGTTTCTCTTATTCTTGTTTTGCAATTCCATAACAATATGCTTCTCTTTTAATGGTAGGTTCAACAACATTAGCTAATTGTGTTTTTGTTTTTCACCTATGTACTCTGTTTTTTGATGATGCTTTTCAACTCAGTGCTTTTTTTTTTTTGAAGATTGTATTTATTTATTTGACACAGAGAGAGAGCACAAGCAGAGAGAGTAGAAGAGGGAGAAGCAGGCTCCCCGCTGAGCAGGGAAGCCGGATGTGAGACTCGATCCCAGGACCCTGAGATTGTGACCCAGCCCAAAGCCAGATGCTTAATTGACTGAGCCACTTAAGAACCCCAACTCAGTGCATTTTTTAAAAAAGATTTTATTTATTTATTTGATAGACACAGATCTCAAGTAGGCAGAGAGAGAGAGAGGAGGAAGTAGGCTCCCCACAGAGCAGAGAGCCCGATGCGGGGCTCGATCCCAGGACCCTGAGATCATGACCCGAGCTGAAGGCAGAGGCTCAACCCACTGAGTCACCCAGGCACCCGAGAAACACTTTTTTGAATTGAAGATAATTTTTACCAACTTTTATACCTCTATTATCAGCTTTAATTATTATAGTTTATTCTTAACTGTGGTCAAAACACGTGACATAAAATTTACCGTCTTAACCAAACAAAAGCAAAAACAAAAACAACCCCCCCCCAAAATAAGGGCCACCAAATCACAAGATCACCATTAGTTGGTGTTATTTTTTTTTTTCATTAGCTGTCGTTATTAAACCTGCATGCATTTTTAGAATTAGCTAGAATAATGTCATGTAAATTTCAAGCTTAAAAAAATACTATGAAGGCATCTTGAAGTTCTTTAAGCTCTTAAAGATCTTTAAGCTCGAATCTCTGAAGTTAGCTTCAGATGGATGGAGGCGGAGACCTATGTCCCCAGTGAGCTTTAGGACAAGTAAAAATGAGATTTCGTGGCAAATAGAGTGTATAGTAAGGCCTAGTATGACCTAGGTAAATGTTTGTTGACTGGAATTAAGTGGAAAAAAAAATTCCCTTGTTTTCTGAAAACAGATGGAGCTTGTGAACCAAGGTCAGAATGAATGAACAAAGCTGAAATATTAATATACATTGTCCCTGGAAAACATAATCTTTTAAAAATAGTCCTTCTCGTTTTACAAAAGTAGTCGAGTTTAGAACGTACAGACAAATGAAAAGAAGCAAGTCAAACCCATGCATGTATCCACTCCTAAACGAGCCCACTCACAACTTGGGGTTTGTTTTTTCTCTCCTTGACAGCTTTACTGGGATAGAATTCACATAATGTGGAATCCACTCATTTAAAGTACACAATTTAGGGGCGCCTGGGTGGCTCAGTGGGTTAAGCCTCTGCCTTTGGCTCAGGTCTTGATTTCCGGGTCCTGAGATGGAGCCCCACATCAGGCTCTCTGCACAGCAGGGAGCCTGCTTCCCCACCCGCCTCTGCTGGCCTCTCTGCCTACTTGTGATCTCTCTCTGTTACATAAAAAAATAAAAAATCCTCAAAAAAAGTAAAGTACACAATTCAAAAATGTTTCAGTATGTTAATGTTCACAGCGTTGTGTCACCATCACAATCTCATTCTAGGGCAGTTTACCCTCCCTATAAGAAACCCCCACCTATTCGCAGGTTGTTCCTGCTCTCCCCAGCCCTAAGCACCCACTACTCTATTTTCTGTCTCTGACGAAGTTCGCCTATCCTGGATATTTCATTCAGATAGCCTTACACGATATGTGATATTTGGTGTTTGGCTTCTTCCACTTACCATAATCTTTCTAAAGATTGCTATAATGTCGATACTTTTGTTTTTGCTGAATAATATTTTATTCTAGGGATATACCACATTTTTAAAAGCATTTTATTTATTCATTTTAATTAATTATGCCCAAGGTGGGGCTCGAACCCACAATTCCGAGATCAAGTGTCTCATGTTCTACCGAGTGAGCCAGCCAGGCACCCCGGATACACCAGACTTTTTGATTTTTTAAGCGGCTCCATGCCCAGTTTTAGGGGTTTTCACTCCTGACCCTGGGATCAAGACCTGGGCTGAGATCAAGAGTTAGCCACTTAGCCGATTGAGCCGGCCAGGGGCCCCAGATGGGCCACATTTTTAATCCATTCAGTAGTCGGTGGGCATTGGGTTGTTTCCCCCTTTTGGCTGTCATGAATAATACTTCTTCTTTTTTTTTTTAAGATTTTATTTATTCATTCGACAGAGAGAGACATAGCAGAGAGAGGGGGCACAAGCAGGGGGAGTGGGAGAGGGAGAAGCAGACTCCCCGCCGAGCAGGGAGCCCCATGCGGGGCTTGATCCCAGGACCCTGGGTCCATGACCTGAGCAGAAGGCAGACGCTTAACCACTGAGCCACCCAGGCGCCCCATGAATAACACTTCTATGACCATTTATACACATGTTTTTGTGTGGACATATATTATCATTCCTCTTGTGTTTAAACCTAGAAGTGAAACTCTTGGATCACACTCGCTTTTCCTTTGTTTTTATATTGGTAATAGGGCCCTCCTCCCCAACAAATGGACAAACTTCAAACATAATGTTAAGTAGCTTCTTTTTTCCCCCACTTAAAAACACACTCGGAGACATCTTTTCATGTCATTAAGTATTTCTAACCTATAATCTGAAAAACGAATTAGTGTTTTGGGCAAAATACAGCCTAGGTCTGGAAAAACGATATTTAGGGGGTGGAACTGAGGGCAGCTCTCCAGGTGTGCCTGCTTCAAACTATCTGGAAGGTTCTAGTATTATTTTAACAGTAAAGTCAACACACAAGCAGCCCGTGTACGTGGCATGATGCACAACTTTTAAATATTAACGATCCAATACTAAGGGGTAACAAGGATTTCTTTTTGTTGGGAGTTTGGGCTACTTACTTCCACTCTGATACGTTCAGCCTCAGGATTCCTTCCCCAGCAGAGGCACTGCAGGGAGTGGCTAAGTGTGTGGCTAGCGAAGGGTCCCTTGGGAGCTTCTTGCTGTCCCCACTCCCGGGTGACCACTGACCCCCTGCCCGTGGTAGAGTGACCTGAACTGGCAACAGAGTAGACTTCCCCAGAAAGGGTTTAGGGATTTCTCAACTCAATTTGTAAACACGGTCACTTTGGGTATGAAAAGTACACCAAGTACAACACCAAGTACATGAAGAGTATCAACGGGCGGGGGTGGGCACCGTGGTGGCTCAGCCGGTGAAGTGTCTGCCCTCAGCTCAGATCATGATCTCGGGGTCCTGGCGTTGAGGCCTCTGTCCAGGTCCCTGCTCAGCGGGGAGCCTGTTTCTCCCTCTGCCTGCCCCCCCACCCCCGCTCATGCGCGCGCACGCTCTCTCTCTCTCTCTCTCTCTGTTTTTTTAAAAGATTTTATTTAGGGGTGCCTGGGTGGCTCAGTGGGTTAAGCCGCTGCCTTCGGCTCGGGTCATGATCTCAGGGTCCTGGGATCGAGTCCCGCATCGGGCTCTCTGCTCAGCAGGGAGCCTGCTTCCTCCTCTCTCTCTCTGCCTCTCTGCCTGCTTGTGATCTCTCTCTGTCAAATGAATAAAATGAAATCTTTAAAAAAAAATTTTTTTTAAATAAATAAATAAATAAAGATTTTATTTATTCATTTGACATGGAAAGAGAGTGTGCAAGCAGGGGGAGCAGCAGGCAGAGGGAGAGGGAGAAGCAGGCTCCTCACTGAGCAGGGAGCCCAATGTGGGGTTGGATCCCTAGATCCTGGGGTCATGACCTGAGCCAAAGGCAGATGCTTCACGAACTGAACCACCCAGGCGCCTTGCTCTCTCTCAAATAAATAAATAAAATCTTAAAAAAAAAAAAAAAAAGAAGTACCTAAAATGAAGTTCTGTGATTAAAAATGATTAAAAATAAAAACATTCTATTGGGGTAATGCAAGAGACTTGGGGTTCCACATCAGACAGTCTGATATCCTGTCCTAAGTGAGGAGGCAAAAACAGGGGACGGAGAGAGGCAGGAGCAGGAAAGAAATTTGCAGAGACCCAGGCACCTGTCTCTTATTTTTCATTGTTTTGAGTAAATTTTGATGGGAAACAAAATGATATTTTAAAGGTCAGTTACTATTGAGCGTTGGGAGGACCAGGGGCAGGAGAAAAAGCGTGGGGCCGTTCTCAGTGACGTCCCCTGGCCCCCTGCACCCCCATCCCACCCACTCCTCGTCCCCTCCCAGAACCCCAGAGTCCGGAGCTGTGTCCAACATTCCCTTTGCCCGGCTTTCTTCCTTTCTTTCTTCCTCCCTTCCTTCGTTCCTCCTTTCTTTCTCTCTCTCTTTCTTTCTCATTTTGTTTATTTACTTTGACAGAGAGAGAGAGAGAGAGAGACAGCACACAAGTAGGGGGAGCAGCAGAGGGAGAGGGAGAAGCAGGCTGTCCGCTGAGTAAGGAGCCTGATGCAGGGCTCAGTCCCAGGACCCTGAGATCATGACCTGGGCTGAAAGCAGATGCTTAACCATCTAAACCACCCAGGTGCCCCGAGAATAAATTTTCGTAAAGGAAAAGGATATCACGTGACTTCGTAACATAACAACCCGTTTCGCTCACTAACACCCATTTCAGATATATCCCCTTCTCCTCTCCTGGGCACTTAACAGTTTCCACGGTGTCAGACCACGGGATGTTTGAGGATATCTCATTCGCCGCTTTTCCGTTGTGTGGCTGACTGGGCTGCGTGTCACTCCCGTCTAGAGGCGAGCACCCCAGCTTGGCCCTCCGGATTATACCAGGTTCAACTAAAGACAAACTCATGAGACACGGTTTGCAAACATCTAAGAAACGAGCCATCATGAGTGACACTCAGCAGAGACTATGAGCAACAGACTTAGGCCAGCGAAATATTTCAGACTGTGGAGCGATCAGATACAGATAACTAAATACCTAAGTAGGACCAAAAGAGAAAGGGAGTTAAAAATGGAGCAACAGAAGAAGCTTCCAAAAATGACCAGATGGGGGCGCTTGGCCAGCTCAGTCAGAAAAGCTATGCACTACTGATAAATAGGTTGAAGGAAAAAGTCCATATGCTGATCTCAGTGTACATGGAAAAGGCATTTGAGAAAAGTCAGGCATCGTTTATGGTAAGAATGCTTACCAAGGTAGGCATAGGAGGGAAATGCCTTAATTCGTATTAGTTTGCTAGAGCTGTGATCACACAGTAGCAAGACTAGGTGACTTGCACAGGAGAAAAATGTATCTTCCCAATTCTGGAGTCTGGAAGTCTGAGGTCAAGGTGTCGGCAGGGCAGGATCCTTCTGAGGCTGTGAGGGAGAATTTGCTCCACGCTGCTCTCCCGGGCTTGTAGACAACCATCTTCTCCCATTCCTTTTCCCAGCATCTTCCCTCTATGTGGCTAACTTTCCCCTTTTTATAAGGACACTAGCCATAGTGGATTAAGGCCCATCCCAATAACCTCATTTAAAAAAAAATTTTTTTTAAAGATTTTATTTATTTATTTGACAGAGAGAGTTCACAAGTAGATGGAGAGGCAGGCAGAGAGAGAGAGAGGGAAGCAGGCTCCCCGCTGAGCAGAGAGCCCGATGCGGGACTCGATCCCAGGACCCTGAGATCATGACCTGAGCCAAAGGCAGACACTTAACTGACTGAGCCAGCCAGGCCCCCCTGCTAGTGACCTCATTTTAACTGAATATTATCTCTCTAAAAACCCTGTCCTCAAATTGGTCACATTTGGAGATTGCTGGGGGTTAGGACCTAAACATATAAATTGGGGGGAGGGGTACAATTTAGCCATCACGTAAGCTAGGAAATTCCTCAATCTGAGAAACCATCCTTTTGAGTTGGAAACTTAACAACGATCCTCACCATTACTGATTCTATTAAGTATTAAATAGGAGGTCTTAGCGAATGCAGTAGGACAAGAAAAATAAATGAAATGCAGAATTGGAAAGAAACCAAACTCTTATCGTTTGAAGATGACACGATTGTCTATATCTTTTGCCGTCCAAAAGAAATATAACATGAGCCACGTACACCGTTCAAAGTTTTTTAGTGGCACATTAGACAAAGTTTTAAAAAAAGCAGGTGAAATTAATTTTAGTCCTCTATTTTTTTTTTTTAAAGATTTTATTTATTCATTTGACAGAGAGAGATCACAGTAGACAGAGAGGCAGGCAGAGAGAGAGAGAGGGAAGCAGGCTCCCCGCTGAGCAGAGAGTCCGATGCGGGACTCGATCCCAGGACCCTGAGATCATGACCTGAGCCGAAGGCAGCGGCTTAATCCACTGAGCCACCCAGGCACCCAGTCCTCTATTTTTTTAACTCAGTAGATCCGAAATGTCATTTCAATATGTGATCCATATTAAACTTATTCATCAGATATTCTCATTCCTTTCCTTGGCCTAAGTCTTTGGAATCCAGTGTATATCTTAAGCACACACTGTCTCTCTCTGTCTCTCTCTCTAAAAAAAAAATAAAGGCGGAGAAGCAGGTGTGTTTCTGCTGATGGTAGGGTCTGCGTCATGTCAGGCCCTACGACAGCTCACATGTATGGCCGATCGCAGGCTCACCTCTTTGGAGTAGAGCCCCAGGCGAGAAAAGGCAGTTTTAGCTCCTGCCAGACCTCCTCCAGCCAGGTTTGTGTGCAGCTCTAGGGGGAAGGCCCTGACTTCTCTCACAGGTCACCCACACCATTGAAGTTGGAGGCTTTGAGGCAGTGATAGACCAGCATGGGTCTGGCTCGTCCTTGTGGGTTCCAGTTACCCTTCCTTTCCCTACTTTATGTCCATCTTTTCCTGTTCAGCTGCCTGCCTGCACAGAAGCACAGCTGCACAGGAACCCACTCCTACAGTTACCAAAGGTCAAAGCCACAAAAGAGCCCTTTCTCCTGCAGTTGATTCCTGGTGATTCTGATAAATTCTAAAGGATATGGGAGGAATAGCTGGAGATGACTGTAGTTAATTCTAGCATAATAAATATATGAGAATCCACAAGTCAATGATACCCAAGAAGGAAAAGCTAAAAACCATCAACCACTACCACCAACAACCCATCTCGCTTGTTACCACTGACAATGACTATTACACAACCTCCCTTCTCCGAGAATGGGTACTTGAAGGAAAAGAATTCGAGTATTTATCCCAGTAGAACATACTCTATATTTCATAGAGGGAAAGAGCTGAGGGAAAGAGCTATTTATACAAGAATCCCAGCTAATGAATGTAGAATAAGTGGTAGAATTAGAAAATAAACCTTTCCTCTTTCCAGCGCCCACAGGCCTGCCTTTCCTGGGGGCCAAAGTGTCCTTCTGAGCCCTGAGCTTACCCATGGCTGGAGCCACAGTGGGAAAGGACAAGAGAGCTTGTATTTCGAGGGGGGAAGCTGGGTGGGCCGGGGAGAGGACCTGCCAGCGTCCCGAGGGGAAGCAGAAGAGAGGAATGTGTGTCCTTCTCTGGGCCAGGTTATGGGGCGTCCCTTCCGTGGAACAGGCTTCCACCATGAACAGAATGATCTACAGGGTATGCGTGATGCGGGAAGGTGTCACCGCTTGGTGAGAGGAAAAGAATTAAATCTCCGGGCCACACGTGCCACAGGAACCCCACTGTGTGTGTGTGTGTGTGTGTGTGTGTGTGCGCGCGCGCGCGCATGCATCTGGAGAATGTCTAGAAGGACGCACACCCTACGTCTAACATGGCAACCCCTGGGGAAGGGCTGAGGGGTGGAAGGGAATGGATTTACCTTGACTCCTCTGTGTACTGCTGGGATATTTTATTTAGTCCTTTATTTTATTTATTTCGTTTCTTTTCATTGCATTTTGTTTTGTTTACAACAGGCATTACTGCGTGTGGTGTACAATTTTTGGAGCCCACACGTGTTTGCTGCCAGCTGGGACTCAGATCACCTATGATGAGGGGTGGCCTGGGGCAGGAGGGGCTGACAGCCTTGTGTCCCTGGGGCCGGCTGGAGAAGGGGAGTGGCCCGGAGAGGGGAGGTGGGGCAAAGCCACAGCCCCTGGGGCCAGCTGGGTTTTTATTTTCACTTCCTTGTCCCCACTCTGGATTATAAGGGACAAGCTGCGTGGAAACCTTGGTAGCTCCCCCCCCCCCCGCCCCCATCTTCCCCTTGGTAGCTCCCCCCCACCCCGCCCCCATCTTCCGAGGCCCACTGCGGCCCTAGGCCATTTCCTTTTCTGTGGGGACGGGTTTGTTTGAAGATGAGTTTTCTTGCTATGCAGAGCTGCCCCTGAGCTCCAGAGATAAATAAAAGCAATCCATCATTCTCTTCCCCTCTTTTTGCTTTGTCTTCCCTGGTGGGCTGTTAAGGACAGGCCAGGGCCTGTGTCTAAAAGTCCCTTTAATTATTTAGAAAAAGTCCTATGTAATTTAATCAGAGGGACCCCAGGAATCGAATGCATAGTGGCCACAGGATGTACTGAGCAGAACCTTCCAAGTTAGCGAACTGGGCTGTTTGGATTCATGAACTGCCCGGGTCTCCCGGGAAGGGGTTTCTAAAGATGGGTAAAGCCTTTGCTGGTCCTGGAAGGTCCCTCGGGTCTCAGAGGAGTCCATGCCCTGGGGGGCTGGCCGTGCCAACCCAGGGGACTGAGTGGCCAGGTGACTGGGTCAGGGCTGACTCCCGAGTGACCTCTGGCCTGCTGGGGCTGGTCCACTTGAGAAATTTGCTGCTGTAATTTTTGAAGTCCGGCTGATTGAAAGTGACACAAAGATCCTGGGGTGCCTGGGTGGCTCAGTCGTTGGGTGTCTGCCTTTGGCTCAGGTCATGGTCCCAAGGTCCTGGAATAGAGCCCTGCCTCTGGCTCCCTGCTCAGAGGGAGGCCTGCTTCTCCCCCCGGCCCCCCACCGGCCTGCCCCTTTTGTGTTCCCTCTCTCGCTGTGTCTCTCTCTGTCAAATAAATAAATTAAATCTTTAAAAAAAAAAAAATCCACAGTGTCTAAGGTCTCTTGGAGTCTTGCCATTTTCAGCCAGTACTTTGAAGACACATTTTATTGGTTGGGGGACTCCTTGGAAATCAAGCCGATGTTCCTGTTGATTTACGTGTCTCTCTCTGTGTCTGTGTGTTTTAAAAATGCAGATGCCTACTTCCCCTCCTCTCACCACCCCGTCTTTGCAGCTAGTCCGTAATGAGAGAGACATTTTATTTTTTTTTAAGATTTTATTTTTTAAGTAATCTCTGCATCCAATGTGGGGCTCGAACTTACACCACCAAGATCAAGGGTCCCATGCTCTACCGACTGAGCCAGCCGGGCACCTCGAGAGAATGACATAGCTGCGTAAGGGTTTTGGAGTCGGAGTGGAGTCCTGGGGTCTTAGGCCGGGTCCCTTTGAAACACTGCAGAGGTTTGCCTGGGGAGTTTCTAGGGAGAGACGCCCCGCCGCTGTGAAGAGGGCAGGACCTGGCGCGGGGAGAAGGTGAGCCCAGTGTGGCTGCAGGGGAGGCCCGTTCTGTGGGAAAACTCTGAAATGGAGACCAGAGGGCTGGGCCTTCGTATCCCTGCCTGGGCAGGTGGAGGACTGGCGCCTGCCACAGGGCAGGGATCTGGGTGTGGCCGCATTTCCTCTAACCTCCGGCTGCCCCGGACACCTGCATGTCACCTGAGGAGGTCACTTCATGGCTCCACACCTCAGTTTGCTCCTCTGGAAAATGGGTCAAAAATGCCCAAACTTTGGGCGCCTGGGTGGCTCAGTCTGGTGAGCATCTGCCTTCGGCTCAGGTCAAGTTCCCCGGCCCGGGGATGAAGTCCCGCATCAGGCTCCCTGCTCCCAGGGAGCTTCTCCCTCTGCCTCTGCTCATGCTCTCTCTCTCTCTGTCAAATCTTAAAAAACAAAACAAAACAAAACAAACCCTGGGGCGCCCGGGGGGCTCAGTTGTTAAGCATCTGACTTTGGCTCAGGTCATGATCCCAGAGTCCTGGGATGGAGCCTCACATACAGGCTCCCCGCTCTGTGGGAAGCTTTCTTCTCCCTCGCCCACACCCCCTGCGTGTGTTCCTGTTCTCGCTGTCTCTGTCAAATAAATGGATAAAATCTTAAAAGAATATATCCTGACTTTTTAAGGATTAGAGATATAATATGCCAGAGCTTCTAGCACAGTGTTGTGTAGCTGGTGATATGCAAAATACACACGGCATTTCGGAGACTCAGTACAAGGAAACTAACGTACAATATCTCATAAGTATTTTAAATGTCAGTTACATGCTGAAGTGATGTTTGGATAGACTGGAATCGCTAGGTCACATGGTCCTTATAATAAATAAAATTTATTATTCAAATTAATTTCAGCTGTTTTTACTTTTTTTAAACGTGACTACTAGGGAATTAAGATCACACATGGGCTCATCAGATAGACCCACACTGCTCATACACGGGCAAGAGTGTTTAGAGTCGAGGTTCTAGACAGTAGCCTTGGTATTCCATCAATCCATCAGTGCAAAATTATTCTTAACGCCCATTATGCTAATTGGCAAACCATCTGGTGTTGATTGGAGATAAAGAGAGCTGAAGTGGGCTTTCGATGAGTCTTTCAAATATAAGTTCTAACTACCTCCGGTTTCCGAGTTTTCCCTTTCCCCATTGAGGAAGCTGGCTGTCCCCGGGAAGTAAATTGAAACTCAGTCACACGTACAAATGGCGCTGAAGGATTTGAGGGTGAATTGCAGGCCCTAGAGCGTCTTTCCAAGCCCTTCGCTCTGGAGAAGACCACAGTGCTGTCGCTCAGACTGGGTCCGACCAATATGTTCCTAATCACATTCAGAATCCTCTGTTTGAGAAGACAATAAATCGAATGCTGGTTTAGAAAGCATTCCGTCCAACACGGTTAACGTGTTTATAACAGGGACGTGCAGGAACATTGGTTGACGCCGAGCAGCTCCTTTGCCACTGTTGTTGGATCAA